>NW_028277030.1:46720000-47320000 GCF_059951505.1 Python bivittatus | reverse complement strand
ATTACTTGTATGTAGGCATGTGGTGTATTATAATGATGCTAGGTATTTGTAAAAGGCTTTGATTTTTCTTGTCTGTCTTAGAAAATAAAATACCTGTCCATCAGGTTTAGTACGTAAGATCAGAATTAGTTCCAAGGGCAAAGAATGGTTCATATAAAATTGAATCTGAACATATAGATCAGCCAAAAAAAGCAAACAAAAATTCCCAAGCTACAGGTCAATTTCACATGCATATTTTTGGTCCAGGAGTCAAGCATGACAGTCAAGAGAAAGAATTATTAGTGAATGGGAATCTGAACAAACTTCATGACATTTGAACATTTGAAACATTGCCTACTTTTTCCACCCTATAGAGAAATATTAGCATTAGCTGCAATATTCTTTGCAACTGTAATGCAGATTAAGTGTCATATAAAATGCAGAAAAAGAATTAATGCAATAATATTTAATAATACATAAACTAGGGATGTAAAAGTTTGTGTTTAAAATTATCTAATGTGAAAGGCCTCCCAGAGAGTATAATGATGACATTATAATAAGTAGCAAACCTACCTAAAATCAGAGTTTCAAACTTCCTTCAGTCAAGTTTGAAAGCTCTTAAGTGGCGCCTCTGAAAGAGCAGCTGGTTTCCCCTGAACAATCAAGCTCATTAATGTTTCCCTTTTTTTTTTTTTACTTTTTACCTCCAAAAGCAGGAGTGTTGCAAGGGCAGGCACGAAGGAGCTGGAATTTCTTTGTTTTATTACATTCCACTCCAAGCTCTGGAAACAACTATAATTAATAATAGTTATTATTAGCATAAGTAACCACACGTGTTTTTTTCCCTTTCAAATATGTTTCCTCTCATCAATAGAGAAATTGTGGATTTGAAAGAAATTAAGGAAGGACAAGCAACTTTATTACTACTAATAAAAGCTAGTTAGCTGACTCAACCATGTAAAGTAACTAAAATAGATTGGCATGTCCAGAATTTCACTTCTATTTCTGTTTTTGCTCTTTCTGTTGGTTGCATGCATTGCTCTGAGATCACTCTCTGCTTTCATAAACTTCCACTCCCACATCAGGAATATGGTTACATGAACCTTGTGAGATGATTTTTAAGTGAGGATAGGAATCCTGCCTTTCACAATTTTTACTCATTCTTTTCACTCTTGGGTTTTTTAAAAAATGCTGACCGTTGGTTAAAGAAAGATCAGTTATCAAGGGCAAAGCACAACCCTGTGTAGTTTGGCCTTGAGACAGAATATATGTGGGTGTCTTAAAGGTGGACCATATGCCACTGCCTTTCTGGAAGCAGAACGTAGTGCCCCAGGGTTCTCTTATAGCAGGGTTCCTCAACCGTGGCAACTTTAAGGCGGGTGGACTTCAACTCCCAGAATTCTCCAGCCAGCCTTGCTGGCTGGGGAATTCTGAAAGTTGAAGTCCACCCGTCTTAAAGTTGCCAAGGTTGAGGAACCCTGTCTTATAGGATTTACAGCTGTTCTTCACAGACTTTTCTCTCTTGGTAGTTCTGCAAAACCAAGAACAAAAGGAACCATGGGGATCCTGTGACTGATGTGAAAAGCCTAGGCCCCTTTAGCTTAAATGCCAAGACACACCAGCTTGTTTGGATAGAGTGCTATATACCCATGTAGCGACTTATCCCCAAAATATTTTGTAGGCTTGATAAACTCTGTATTTTTCAAAAATCACAAATTTCATAATTTCCCTAATTATGCTATGTGTTTTTAAAAAGCAGGCTTTGTTTACTGTAAAGGTGAGGACAGTTAAGAAATGGAATAACATCTCAAACTCATGCATTTTATACAAGTGGCTTTCTACTAGTAGAAAGATCTTTTAGCAGACCTTTCCTCATACTTTGCTCAAAAGATAATTTTTACAGAACTTACCAACAAAGATTACTCCAAAGAAATGAACAGAAGAATAAAATATAATTAGAGTTTTAAACAGAAGCAGCTGGTTTTAGAGAAAGAAGACATAAAAAGATATTGGGCAATTGTTCAGAAAAAGACTATGTTTCAGACTTCTGGCTGCCATGCATGCTTGCACAGTTTGGCATACTTTAGATTAGGCTGTGCATAATATGTTTTCCACCTGTCACTTTCCTATGGAAATGAAATATGTGTCTTAAAAAAAAGATTCAACCATCAAATTGTGTATTATTCAAAACCAGGGATTATAAATTCAGTTACTTTAGAGTGATAACCCTCCTGAAATTCAAGAGGGTCTAAGAGAGCTGAAACAGGGAGAAAAAAAATAATTAGATACCTGACACACAGCTCTAAAAAACCCAGATGATTGAGTTTTGTTATTTTTCTCTTTAGCAGATAAATTACTCACTGCCATTATATAGATTCGTAAAGGTTAGGGTTAACCTATAACTATTCTGGGTTGTGATTAGTTTACGACCTTCTGCACAATTAGGACTGGAGTCTAAAGGCACATGAAGAAGCAGATTTCTTTAATCTGCGGAGTCCTTGGAGTTCTGTGAACTGGTTGCAGTCGGTTTGTTACCCAGCTAGGTAATGAAATGTCTACAAGAAAACAACCAAGCTCAGAGAACTCCAAGGACTCCACAGTTCAACCCCGAGCGACATATATTCTTTTCTTTAATCTGCTTGATGTGTGATTGGGAGACTAGCCGGGGAGTACATATGTGGAACTGAGTTTTATTGAAGAAATACAAGTTAGAAACATAACAAATGTGAGTTCTGATTGCAGCATCTAATTTTCAGTTAAGAAATTGCTTTCAGAATTGAATGTCTTGGGAAACAGCTCTTCATAAAGCTTGACAAATGGTGGTGGGAAACTCTTCATCTGTAATACTGAAGCAATTTTATACTAGAGGGATCTTAACTTTTCAGTGTATTTTAAGAGCAGTGTATTTCTTGGGTTAGAAGAATTATAGAGCAAGAAACCAAAGAATACAGTAGAAATGTACTTGTTGCAAGGTATCCTAAAGTACAATGATATTCAGTGGGGCAAAAAAGTATTTAGTCAGCCACCAATTGTGCAAGTTCTCCCACTTAAAAAGATGAGAGAGGCCTGTAATTTTCATCATAGGTATACCTCGACTATGAGAGACAAAATGGGGGAAAAAATCCAGAAAATCACATTGTCTGATTTGTAAAGAATTTATTTGCAAATCATGGTGGAAAATAAGTATTTGGTCAATATCAAAAGTTCATCTCGATACTTTGTTATATATCCTTTGTTGGCAATGACAGAGGTCAAACGTTTTCTGTAAGTCTTCACAAGGTTTTCACACACTGTTGCTGGTATTTTGGCCCATTCCTCCATGCAGATCTCCTCTAGAGCAGTGATGTTTTGGGGCTGTCGCTGGGCAACACGGACTTTCAACTCCCTCCAAAGGTTTTCCATGGGGTTGAGATCTGGAGACTGGCTGGGCCACTCCAGGACCTTGAAATGCTTCTTACGAAGCCACTCCTTCGTTGCCCGGGCAGTGTGTTTGGGATCATTGTCATGCTGAAAGACTCAGCCACGTTTCATCTTCAGTGCCCTTGCTGATGGAAGGAGGTGTTCACTCAAAATCTCACGATACATGGCCCCATTCATTCTTTCCTTTTCCAGTCATCCTGGTCCCTTTGCAGAAAAACAGCCCCAAAGCATGATGTTTCCACCCCCATGCTTCACAGTAGGTATGGTGTTCTTTGGATGCAACTCAGCATTCTCTCTCCTCCAAACACGACGAGTTGAGTTTAGACCAAAACGTTCTACTTTGGTTTCATCTGACCATATGACATTCTCCCAATCCTCTTCTGGATCATCCAAATGCTCTCTAGCAAACTTCAGACGGGCCCGGACATGTACTGGCTTAAGCAGGGGGACATGTCTGGCACTGCAGGATTTGAGTCCCTGGCGGTGTAGTGTGTTACTGATGGTAGCCTTTGTTACTTTGGTCCCAGCTCTCTGCAGGTCATTCACTAGGTCCCCCCATGTGGTTCTGGGATTTTTGCTCACCATTCTTGTAATCATTTTGACCCCACAGGGTGAGATCTTGTGTGGAGCCCCAGATCGAGGGAGATTATCAGTGGTCTTGTATGTCTTCCATTTTCCAATTATTGCTCCCACAGTTGATTTCTTCACACCAAGCTGCTTGCCTATTGCAGATTCAGTCTTCCCAGCCTGGTGCAGGTCTACAATTTTGTTTCTGGTGTCCTTCGACAGCTCTTTGGTCTTGGCCATAGTGGAGTTTGGAGTGTGACTGTTTGAGGTTGTGGACAGGTATCTTTTATACTGATAACAAGGTCAAACAGGTGCCATTACTACAGGTAACGAGTGGAGGACAGAGGAGCCTCTTAAAGAAGTAGTTACAGGTCTGTGAGAGCCAGACAACTTGTTTGTTTGTAGGTGACCAAATACTTATTTTCCACCATGATTTGCAAATAAATTCTTTAAAAATCAGACAATGTGATTTTCTGGATTTTTTTTTCTCATTTTGTCTCTCATAGTTGAGGTATACCTATGATGAAAATTACAGGCCTCTCCCATCTTTTTAAGTGGGAGAACTTGCACAATTGGTGGCTGACTAAATACTTTTTTGCCCCACTGTACATGCCTATTCGAAAGTAAACCTTCAGTGGGAATGACTCTAAAATAAAGTCAGCTAGTGCAGTGGGATTTCCCTCCCCCCCCCATATTTTCCCTAATTATGCTCTGAAGGGTCCCTCACTGTTGCAGGTGCTTCCAAGGAGGGAATCTGTTCTATTGAGTGATGTTATTCTGTGGGCATATGGCTCACAGACACCCAAGGTATATTGCAAGGATGCACAATATTCTTCAAACATAGAAAACCAAACCAAAAACAATTCACACAGCTCTTCCTCTGGCAAGACTCTGATTAAAAAAAAAAAATAACATTACTATCTGGAATGACGTGGGAGGGAGGAAATACTAGGCGGACCTAGGAGGAAGAGCACCAGCTTCATGTGCTACTACTCTGGTTTCCCTGTCACCCAGAGCTAAAACGTTATTCCACTAGGATTCCAATGTGCTGTAGACCCCTTTTATATTTTCTTTCTTCCATAAACTTTGAAACTCTTAGCCGCTGGAATTGTATCATTGGTTTCTCCCAACTTCTATCCTTGCTGTTGGGGCTGAAAGGCATAGCTCAACAGCGGAGGAATACTCCGGCTCTCCATTTATCGAGAATCTCCCCATGCTCAATAAATCCGAAGTTCTTCAAACTTTGATAGATTCCAAATTTACAGAATATAAATTACTCCTTTTCCAAGCACCCTATTTACAAACCCATGAACATTAAACTTGCTTATCCTCTTTTGAGCAAGTGTATGCTTGTGGAAGAGTGATCCCTTTGGGCTATTTTAGCAGATTGCAACAGGGCTTCCTCCTCTGAACAGGAAAATAATGCTAACAATGCTAAGCTTCTGTAGACTGATTAAGTATTCACATCTATATACAATATATCTAGCTTTATGTAGATGTTATTTATGAAAAATAAAATGAAAAAATGATTTAAAAGCATTATTCATGATTACTGAATTCATAATAAGTTTTTGTCATATTTTATTTCAGTCAACAAATAATGAAAGTAAAAGTGAGATCATATGGGGTGTACAGGTTTTTTTTAACTATAGAAGGGGTCTTTATACTCAAACAAATTGGGAACAACTGATCTAGCCCACTCAAAATTGAACCCAGGAGTTTCTCACACTAAGCAAAACATAGACAATTTTTAGATTCTAGAATTGTGTTACAGTTTGGTGCATTGTAATATTATGTTCCATTTTCTAAATAGTATTCCTATTCTTATTCTAACTCATTCTGTCACTAAAGATGTAGAGTGAATAACAAAATAAATGATATATATGCCAAATAATTTAGCAGTTGCTACAGATTTCGTTTCACTAGCTCCACTGGTGATATAGTGAAAAGCTTTCGACCAGAAAGAAGCATTTTCCATAGATAAAAATAGCTCTAATGGGAAAACAATCCCTGTTTTATATCTTCTTTATACTTAATTCACTTCAGAGCTACATATGGAAATCTGTCTAATTTATAATTCATTTTTCACAGGTATATTTTGCTAATGGGTCTTCAGGATCGAAATGAAAAACTCTTTTATAAAGTGCTGACTTCTGACATTGAAAGATTTATGCCTATTGTTTATACTCCCACTGTGGGTCTGGCATGCCAACAATATGGTATAGCATTTCGGAGACCAAGGTATGTAAGGTTATACTTCACATTTAAGTAATTGTATATTTTTTTCTTCCTTTGCAGGTTTCTGCTTTTTTTTCCCCACCAGCATACTTGAGTGTAATCCAAAACTGGAATAATTAAGATAATTCAAACTATGTTAAGTACACTTTGCAAAAATAAATGGATACTTTATTTTTTTAAACCTTGACAATTAAAAAAGGTTTGGTTTAGGTGGCTTTACAGAGAAACCAATATTGCCTAATAATAATAAAAAAATAAAATAGGGAAAACCCTATCCTACTTAGATTTAAAATTTGAAAAAATATTAACATTGTTAATATGTAATAACATATAACCATGGATTTAATTACAAAGGGAAAGTATCTGGAGGATATTTCATAATGTATTTTTCTGTAAAATATTAAAACAGAACTTTAAAAAACCGCTTAAATGCTATTACTACCATTGGCAAGATCAGGCAGCCTCTGCAGTTCACATTTATTTTTCTTCCAGTTGTACTGATAGCCAATTTTTCTCCAGAGCTTTCTCACAGTATATTTGATTAACATTAGTGCTTATAGCAATTATCTTGGTTCTCTTTTTAAAAGGTGATAAACTTAATTATTGAACTGCTTGACCTTCGCTATTATTAAAATACTAGCAAACCAGGATTTTAGACCTTGACTTAAAGGGAATTATCTAAATTAGTAATTATCTGTAACATCAATGAATGAGTTAGACAAGGAAAAATTCTGACTATCCTTGTTGTAACATTGCAGCAATTATTGTATTTATATTACTACTAAGAAATAAATGGAATAGTCCTATAGACAGACAACCTCTTGGCAAGATATATCCTGGAATTCCCATTTTATTTCATGTATATGGATATTTGGTTCTGAGGATGCACCTAAATGATCTGGAACTCCATTATTTGACACATACCCTGCCCCCACCCCCTGCCAAGCTTTTTAAAAAGAAAAAACAAAAAACGGACAGTGATGGGAATCCTATTCTGACGGAAAGCTCTCTGAAGCTTGCTTTCAGGACAAACAGAGTTAAAGAAAGGGGAACAGCATAGTGGAAAATATATAAATTGAATGAAATAAACAAGCAAACAAATAAACAAACTTCTCCCAGTGGCTCATTAAAAAAAAAAGAGAAATCCAGGAACCTATATTTAAACTGTCTTTTAATGTGGCCCTGGCTTTTTAGGAAAAGTTAGAAATCTGAGCTAAGAATTAAGCAATGGTAGTCTTTTGGTTTAATGTTAATGATCAGAAGTCGACAGGGTGAGCCTGAGGTGCACAACCGGCTGCCCTAAGGGACTCTTTATGTAGTCCTTCGAGGCCTTTTCACCATGATTTGCTGAAAGTTTCCTACCCTTTGGCGATAGAAAGAAAACACAAGAAACCTGTAGTGAAAACCCTAATATAGGCATATCGCAATAAAAAACCCCCAAACATATGAAATTCTTCCCAAGTCCAAATGCATGTGAGGTGACCTCACCCATTTTGTAGTCTTTACTTACATCCCTTCCTACGTTATGTGCAGCCTATGGGATAGATTGTGAATGTGAATAAGATACAAAGATACTTGCCTTTTCCAGAATTTACTTTATAATCTTAATAGATAATTACTGGGTAGACCTGCTGGTCATAATAGCACATTGAATCACTGTATTACCAATATTGGATGAAGTTGCAACTGGCTAGTGTATAGCAGGTATGTACATATATATACATAGACACACAAAGAACCATCCAGGATAGACTTTAGCTGAAGTTGGCAAATTCTAAGTTAACTAAGTAGGAAGGGTGGGCATTTCAAACAGTTTTTGTAGGTGTTTATATATATATTTTTTCCTGTCTATCCTTTTTATGGACTATTATCTTTAAATCAGTCTGCCATTTTAGTAAATGTAATATGGCAATCATGCATAGGTATGTTTTTCTTTTACATTCTGTTATGGGTTTAAAGAAGAAATTAAAAGTTCAGAAGCAGCTTCTTTTTCTACAGGTATTCTGGTTTTACACAGGCATGCCTTTGACTGAAGAAAGTTAGGGTGGGCATCACACCAGTAGTTATCCATAATATTTAGTTAGATTTGTGTATCTGTAACTACGCACTGCTAAAATGTTTTAATTTTATCCCCTGTTGGCGTACAGCTGTGTATCGTATAGTAATACGTATACCTATACAGGTTTTTATATACTCTGTGATTTTTGCAAACATCACCACATTCCTAGCAGTGGCTGCTATTGCTAAACCATCCTTCTCCTTCCATCCTTCCTCACGCTTGATACCAGAAGGCAACCCCCTCATAGTGTGCTGGCCTCCACTTCACATCCTCTATTTTAGGGAAGGTGTATAAAGTTCCCGTGACCTCAGATTTCTTTTTATGGTGTTTTGGACTGTCTGTCTCTGTTTCCCATAAACTGTGAAAGTCCATTTCTTCTTTCCTTCCTAAAATAGTGTGGAACCATGCACTAAAATGTGGTGTGATTATAGATCCATGCATTTAATTAACTCTTTTCACTTTGAAAGCATTGTTCTGTGTGAATGCTTCCATTCTGTGTATTGTATGATACTTCAACAGGTCACTAGACTTGTTATAACTAACAGCCTTAAACATACAAAGTGTATGCATGCATGTTTTCCATATAGCACACAATCCATTGCCTCTTTCTTTGTGTGGTCTACTAAGTTGACTTCCCACACTATCTTGGTGGTCAGAAATACTCTGATTAAAAGAACCCCATGCAACAGTTGTCTTGTCAAAAGTACTTCAGCCCTTCATGAAGTCTGGTGGATTCTTTTTTTCATCAACGACTATATCTTTCATGGAATAATCTGGATTAATTTCAAATGCAAATATCTGTTTTCCTTCTTCTTAGATTTCTATATGATTTACGTAAAGAAAATTAAAGTCAGTTACATCAGCAAAGTGTTACTAGGTACTGTCACATAGTACATTTTATGTGCTTGAAAGCTAATAGTAATCTATCTCTGCTTTCATCTTTCAGTGGTAAAAAAAAGTTAATTTTGACAGACAAAAGCCAGTGTTTTTATTTAAATTAATATAATCTATTTGCAAATTTATATTCTTCCTTGTAGTTTAATTTTTTTAAATGCCTTTTAAAAGCATTTAGATTCCAGTTTTATGCTAGTGAATTTCTGCAGGTGGTCTGGCTTATATGAATGGAGTGAAACTGGATCTTTTTTGCAGTTAAAGGGTAAGGGTGACAGTCAGTTCAGATGTTTTTTATTTCATTTGAGCTTATTTTAGCTATTCTCTTCACATTCTTATACACAGGCCTGACATTTATGGATACTGGCTGCAGTGACTTATGTGATATAATGAAAATTGGCAACAGCCATATATCCATGAGTTTCTAGGTTGTAGGGTATGTTTGTTCATCCAGGAACACACTTAATAGCTTATTTAGTATCAAAATGAGTCTGAAATGCCTACACGTTCAACCTTCTTTTGAGAAGTTGCCATATTTCTTATGCATAAAATATGCCTTCCTGAAACTATATAACTAGAGAATTATATAGAAAGGCTTGTATATAGCTTCCTCTGAAGTTCTTTGGGAAATATTTTTATGCATTAAAAGAAAGATTAATTTGATTGTTTTGTGAATGAACATTATCTCTGAATTTTGTGAAAATTTTCCCTTTCTAATCAACTCTGCTTTATGCATAGTTGCATATAGTCTGGGGATAATCTATCATATTACTGCCTGCCTGTCTGTCTGCCTGCCTATTTATTTTTATCTATCTATCTATCTATCTATCTATCTATCTATCTATCTATCTATCTATCTATCTATCTTTTATACCCTGCCCAATTCTCCTGACTCCAGGTGGCTTATATACAAATATAAATATTATTTAAATATAATAGAACAATTATTATTTGAACAAGTATAATTAAGAGGGAACAAGGTGACAGGCACCAAAGCCCTTTGAAATGGGTGCATCCTTGCTGCTTTCCTGAACTCTACAGTTCTGGGGACTGTCTGGGCCTCAGGAGGTGGAGTATTCCAGAGTGATGGGGTTTCCTAAGAAAAGGAATGTTTCCTGCCTCCACCCTTCCGTGGAAGGAAACTTGAAGCATCGCTTTCCAGACTAGTGTAAGGCTTTAGAGTTCAAGAACAGAACATTAAATTGTAGTCAGGTACAGAGGTAACAAATGCAGTACTCATAATATACAATAGGTATAACACTGCTGAAACAGCTCCCACTCGCCAGCATTTGGGCTGTCACATTCTGCACCAGCTGAAGTTTCCAGGTATCTGCCAAGACAGCTTCAAATAGAGCATGTTGCAGTAATCCAATCTCGAGGAAATGAGTGACTCTTGCAGAAGCTGGGCAGAAGCATCCCTGGCCATGGGCTCCACTCCCAGATCAAGTAAAATCTGTGAATATAGAAGAATCTCTCCCTCCGCCCCCAAAAGTTCACACCTACTCTTTCAGGAGGAGTGCAGTTCTGCCCAGAGCCAACATAGAGTTCATAATCGAGTCAGATGGCTTTTGGACAAACTACAACTTCATAGTGCTAGGATTAAGTTTCACGTCGTTTCATCCCACCCAGTCCTTTACTGCCTCTAGACAGTAAGAACCTCCACTATATTTCCTGTCTGACTTGGGGCAGGCAATACATAACTAGATATTATCAGCATACTGATGTTACGTCACCTTGAATCAATGAATGACCTGACTTAATAGTTTCATGTAGATGTTAACATGTGGGAAAGAACCACGCCCTGCAGCATCCTATATAGAGGTTTGATCACTCATCCCCCATTATCACTAATTGGAACTATCTGCTTAGGTAACAGCAGAACAACAGCAAATACTGCCTGCCATTGTCAGTCCTTTTAGTTGATCTAGAAGTATTCATAATCAATTGTTTTGAATGCCACTGGGAGATCCAATAGGATCAGGAAGACTGCATTCCTCTTATCCAGCAAAACAATCAATGTAGCTTTAATACCATGCCTAGATCTGAAATCTGATGGAAAGAAATCTAATTAATCTGTTTAGTTAAAGTGTTGAACTAGGAACAGGGAGACCCAGGTTCTAGTTTGCCCTCAGCCACAGAAGTTTGCTGGGTGACTTTGAGCCAGTCATTCTCTCTCAGCCCAACTTACCACATTCTCCAAAAGCTTCTTCAAGAAAGGAAGGTTGGAGACCAACAGAGGTTATCTAACATGGTTAGATAAGAGATGGCCTTTTTTGGAAGAAGATGTAATACTGCTGCCCTCAAGGCAGGAGGCATGAACCCTTCCTTCAAAGAAATTATTATCACTTCTCAAATACAACCACATACATTCCAGGTAGCTGTCTGAAGGAGTCAGATGAAGCTCAGGTCCATCCCACAGGTGGCAAAGCATATGCTTCTAAGAACCCTACCTACTTTCCCAGAATCTGCAAGATCAAAAGAATCTCATATAATCCTATAAGATGTTGACCTAGTTGCTCCATTTGATCCTGCTAAAATGGGGTCTGTCAAAGCAAATATGAGCAGTTTTGATAGCAAAATGTCTTGCAAACATATCACAGTGACCCAAAGGGAGATATTCCACCTATCCTTTCCCAACAGAGGACAGGCCATCTTAAACCATGGAGCTTCAGAATGATACCTTGAATGATGGTGACAGAAGACAAGTCAAGACAAGACAACTGAACAGAGATTCAAGCCCAGGTTTGGATCCATACCATTGAAATGAAGGCAGATGCCTTGTTTATCATGGAGCCCACTAAACCTTTGGTCCAAGAAAGGCCAATTGAGGAAATAAAATCCAACATCCTCTTCATCTCCATGTACCAGAGATCAACATGGCATGCTGCAGAACTGCCTTACATTTCTGGGGAAATCTGCTGGTACCTGCTGAAAACTGAATGGAGTGCTCAAGGTTCTTGGGCAGACAGTTGACCACCTTAATTTGTTACCAATCTTGTAGAAGTCAGTGGTGCTAACAATGTGCAACTGTTGTATCTGTACTTAAACTTTACTGTGGTAGCTTTACTGACTTGATGGCATTAGTGAACTAGGCATTGCTTATTCCAGTAAATTAAACAATAGGACTTTTCAAATTGGTTCAGTCTATAGTAGCATGTATAATGGCATTTCTGTACTACTGAGCAAGTAAATTGCACTTGCATGAATTAGTCAATTTCTACTTAGAAATATTTGGGACAGTTTTTTGTTTTTTTTAATCAGGCTACTCTGCAAATGATACTTTTATTCTATGGACCGTCCCCACTACTGAATTAATGTTTTCCATCCATTTGTGAATTGGCAAAAGACTATACTTTGCTGTTCCCATTGCCCATTCCTCTTGGCTCTGCTTCCGGTCATTGCCAGTCACCTAACTTCCCTACAAAATAATGGGTGATAATGCCTAGTAGATTTTACCCACCTTGAAGGTGTTGCAGGACAGTGTCATATAAAGGGGAAAATAGGGGACAGTAGCGATTGCAGGATATGGGGAAGGAAGGTTTAACTCTTCCATTGCTATCCTGATGAAAATCTGTTCATCCAGTGCTGCAATTAAACTTAATAACAGAAAACAAAGCTTGTATTGTTGTCACTGTGCTAAGCTCAATTAAAAAAACAAATGAACCATGTTATTGGGAACTATGCCATTAATTTAATATGAAGGAATGTCTTCAATGTATTTCTGGGCTCAGAAAAGGTAGAGGAAATTGTGTGCTTCTGAGATCCTGCTACTTCCCAAGGTAATTGTACGGGCTATGTTAATTATGGGGAAGGAATTCTTTGGAAGCTGACTGTATTTCTTACAACTTTGCACAGTGCACAGAAAACAGACACATCGGGGTTCTTCTGAAGATGCCAGAGCATTAGTTCACTTTGTAATAGGACAGCATATTGATGCATATTTTCTAATCTAGGGTATCTGGATATGTTGATAGGGTGGCATTGTTAGTGTGCTTACTATGTTGTAAATCTGGTAGATCATATTCCTCTTATGTGAAATGTGTCAGGTAGTATTCCAGCAAGCATGCGGCTAATATATGGTTTTAATATTTCAATGGAAAATATTATAATTAAATGTTTTAATAGGTGACAAATGAAACTCTATTTGCAGAGATATTAGTTAATGTATTTAGAAAAGAATGTCAACATAAAAGAGTCTTATTTTCCCTAGTGAGTTAGATAGAGTTTTTAAAATTGATACTGAGCCAGATAAAGTCCAGATGTTTAGTCTTTCAAATGTTGTTTTAGGATTTCACTCCTCTTTAAAAATTTCCATGCTTAGCTTTTAATAGGCCTTTCTTAGTTAGACCCCTCACTAATGTATTTTAATTAAATCATAATTAAAATGTTATACGTGCAATAATTTTTAATTTAAAAATTAATTTAAAAATGTAATAGGTGTAAAAATCCCTTTTTTAAAATTAAAACAAAATGAAAACACTAGACATGGGATATATTATTTTTTCCTCCTGCTCTTCTTAAACATGCTTAGTGCTCTTTGGCAGGAGCAAAATCATGAAATCTTATATTTTCATGACTGTTTCTGTTTGATTGGAAGATCTCCTTGTTTGCAGGTTTCGTTTACTGAAGATCTCACAGTGGGCTGGGTTCATGCAGTATACTAGGCTAACGAAAACACAAACAAAGTGTGGTTCATCACAATGTGCGAATCCAGCATATTAATATCTGTGCCAGGGTAGTTGTTAGTGAGGGCAGTGGAGGCCTTAAATGAGCTACCAGCATCTAAACCTTACCCCCCAAAATTGTATTTTTTAATTTGTTGTTTTTTCCTCAATATTTGGCACTCTGCTTAACTTGGCACTGCCTAGTTTGTATATATAGATGGGTCACCCCTGGTAGAGGGCATTTGGTAAGTTTGCTTTGACCTTAATATGAGGATGGCCAATTTCAGTTTGGTAATGGCTGTGGTTTGTTTTTGTTTCAAAGGGGTTTTTGAGGGGGGAGGGGCGACATTATAAGAATCTGCAGGGGTAGCCTTGGCAGTGACTTAGTAATGTCCCCCAAGACAGATGAATGGTATGTGAGGGGAGGTATCCTGGCTTTTATTTCCCCCAAAGTTGAGTTTCGTTTAAGTCTTCTTTTTTTTTTGAGTTTCTTTTAAGTCTTTGTCTTAAAAAAAAACCATGAAAATATTAGCAGCATAAACCTGGGGACAGCAAAATGGGGCTGGATAGTCCTTGATGCTTATCCTGGGCTTAAAAGGAACATGAAGCATTTTATGAGTGTTGTTACAATTGCTTCTCCTTATTCTATCACTTTCTGCCTTCCATCAGGGCGAGTTAGACTAGCCATTATTCTTTTGTCAGATATCACTGTTTTCTGTTAATAACCCACTTTTTCTTTAGCCATTACTGTCTCTGTAAAGTATGTAGCCATTCGCATTTTGTTTCTTACTGGCTTTCAAATGTAGACATCTTGGGTGCAAGTAGAACACAGTCATCGTGTTAACATTCTTAGACAATGTTGCATTTCAGAGTTCAGCAAATGGTTCAGCAAACCATTACTACTAAACAACTAATGGTTCTTGACCTGTGGCAGATGGAAAAGACCAGATTGTTCTTCCGTATGCCACCTCATCTAAGGATAAGTTTGCTGGTATCATTGCTCATTGTTGCATTGCAATCCACTTGGATGAAATATTGTTCTTCCTGCATTCAATTCCTGTTCTGTTCCCTGTCTGTGTAAACTTTGGCTCTCCCTCTTTAGCCTTCCAGTACCATCCCAAGCTTTGAGCCCTAAATTCAGTTGTTAGCACATTTTCAAACCCTCTACTCCAGGAATTGCCCAGGTTCTAGTAGCTTGGAAGATTTCCAACAAACCTCTGTAGTCACACAAAGGTCATAGTATTCTGGGCCAGTCTCCAAATCTTGTCAGCGCTAGTTCCTGTAGCCTCTCTAATTAGCCTTAACCCTTCTCTTCAGAGTTCCTAGAAGACAAATGTTTACCCCATTAGCTTATTTACCTGAACCGGTATGGTCCAAGAGAAACTTTTCATCTCATTCTTCTTGTGGTTCCCATAATCTCCAGCTGACCCCAACAAACATTCATATTTATCTGTCATCAGGAGTTCACATTTTAATTATTTTCTCCTGTATATAAACTGTGTGTGTCAAACACTGAAGGATGTTGCAAATTAAAATGGAATGATTAACATCTGAAACAGACTGTTTACCAGGACTCAAGACTCTCTCATTTGCTGGATAGGCAGACTTGTAGGTATCAAGGCCCTGAGTCATATAGGCTTTAAAGGTGACAACCAGCATCCTGAATTACATCCAGCAGCAGACTGGTATAGTAATGATGTCGCAGAGATAAAGTATCTGGAATCTACCTGGGCTGCCACATGCTGTACCAGCTGAAACTTCCTGATGGTCTTCAAAGCAAGCCTCAGGTTCAGCAAATTGCAGAAGTCCAGCCATGAAATAACAAGGTCATTAGTAACCATGCACAGGGTCTTCTGATCTAGGAATGGCTGCATTTGGCACATTACATGGAGCTGTGCAAAGGCCCTCCTAAACACAGCCTCCATTTATGTTCAAGCAGGAGCTGTGAAAGAGTTCCTCTTCCCCTTGTAAGCCAGGTCTGTCCAGAGCAGCATGACCCCATCCAGAACTAAAGTTGGACCCACTTCAGATTCAGCTGGCCTTTGAATCCACAGCCATTTCACCTTGCTAGAGTTCAGTCCCATACAGAACCTAAAAGCCTTCAGGCATCACGTCAGAAATTCCATTGCATCCCCAGTCTGGCTAGGGATGGAGATATATAACTGGGTATCACCTTCATGTTGATGACACATCACCCTGAATTAATGAATGACCTCACCCAGTGGTTTCATGTAGACATTAAACAATATGGGGAACAGGCTTCTCTGGTTCAGATTACTTCTTAGCAACAGATGTGAGGATTTTTTTTCAAGATGGACATACAGCACAATTTTCCAGAAATCTTGTGGAATTATTTCTCAAGTGCTGCCGCAACTGATTTGTTAGTCTGGAGGTCAGAACAACCACCTTTTATTTCTTCTAGTAGAGTAATCTCAAAATAATGTAGAAGCAAGAAAGAATTTGGTAGTACTGTAATGGATATTAGTTCAAGTGCTACTTGAATATATTGGAAATTGAACCTGCAATCTTCTACATGCAAAAACTGCATGCTATTTCTGAATCAAATGACTTGGCCCTCGCAGCCATTCTCAAGAAATTATTTTAAAACTGTACATTTTTTAATGTTGGTATCCAAGTTAATATTTTTTCCATGAAACATCCGTGGAATATCCTGACTGAAGTATTTTAATGTTAATCCCTCTGTGAATTATAGAATATAACTAACTGGGGTTTCTTCCCAAGAAACATGAGCCATGTTATTTTAACCCTTTTCTCAAAAAATAGAGTATCTGTTACTGCAAGAATTTATTTTACATTCAGCTTTCCTTGAATAGAATGCCCCAAGCAGGACATTGTATTTCCTATGAGGTCTCAGGGAGATCTAGACTGTGTTTATATTTTGCAACATCTTCTAGAAACGACAGGCTTAATAATTCCATGTCACTAGTTTAGTTAAATATCTAGAAGTCGTGACAGGCTTGATCTTTAATCCTTAAGAAAATGTTAGGAATTTTCAAAAAACGATATTGTAAATACCTCATGTTACAATGCTTTAGGGACGAAATATCTTTAGTCCTATGACTTTTAGGCTTTTATAGAAAACTGCCTAATGGGATACCATGGGAATATTCGTATTAACTGTCTTAAATATGTCATCAGTGCATGAAGATAGCCACATTTGGTTTGGAGATTCTGTTTCTGACTTGCATGATTCTAGAAGTAGTTTTGTGTCTTCTTCTCTGTAGGTTGATCATACTACAGGGCCAGTAAATATAAACCGATCTAAAGATTGGTAATAATAACTAAAGCTGTGCAAATTCTTTGAAAGAGCTGCTTTGGAATATGTGAGTGTACTTGGCAGCGTCTCTTTTTGAACCATTAAACCAACCAGGTCTTTTTCCACACTCACAAAAGTGTTTTCAACTGTCTGTGTGCATGTGTATTACATTTGTTGAATTCTGCATGCTAGTCTTTCTAATCTTAGTTTATAATGCTGGAAAACAAACTTTCCAGAGTTCATATTCATTGAATCAGGAATGAGTCTAATTGAATTGGACCTGGTTAATTGAGGGACTGCCTATGTCCCATAGTATCTTCCTGTCCTATTTGATCTGGTGGGGTTGGCACACTTTGGGTTTCTTCAGTTAAACAGTGCCATCTATTGGGACCTTGGAAGCACACCTTCCCTGTAGCAGTGCCTGCCCTCCGGAACAACATTTTCCTAAGATCCAGATGGCCCCCACCCTGCTGATGTTTTGAAGGGCCTTAAAAACCTGGCTCTTCTCCCAGGACTTTAGTGAGAGACAGTGAGACTACCTTTGGATTGTGTGGGTGTATTTCTTTTTTCCATTCCTGTCCAGTTTCTGTCATCTTGCTATCTTTTCCCTTATCTTTGTTGTGTTGTGTTGTTGTTGTTGTTGTTGTTGTTGTTCCTCCTCCTCCTCCTCCTCCTCTTTACTTGTGGTGAGCCACCCAGTCGTTGGGAGTTGGGTGGCATACAAATTTAATAAATAAAGTAAATAAACTTCAGTAGTGTTGCATGTACAGTAGTTCATCATTAGACTCACAGAATATGTTGCCAGCCCTGGTATGAAAGTAGACAATTCTTGAGAATGCTATTAAATAGTGCTTTTTAATTTTTTTTTTAAGTGAAGTTTAGACTTCTAAATTACATAGTGGCTAATGGATGATCAAGTTTGAGGGAAAATAAGAAAAAAATCCATTCATTTCACAATTGTAATCATTTCCTACTTACTCATCCTGAGTGTATGTTAGTACCCTGCATAAGCCTCCATGATGTGATGTGGGCAAGAGTTGGTTGGCATATAGAGTAGTCTCTAGATTAGAGACCTTAGCTTGCATAGAACAGCATGAGCACGCTTTGGGTAAAATTGGGCTTTTGTTATGCTCTTGGCATTCTTTTCAAAATATGCCTGAACTGACTGATACTGTGTTTATTGTTGGCAAGGAATGCTACATGTGGCAAAGGTACAGCTAAAGCTAGTACCCTAGTCTACCCCTTCTCTAGCTTAAAGCATTGTGTGAAAGCTTTAATTGATTAAAACCATGGGTGGAGAAGTTAATATTTAAAGGCTCACCTGGCGATTACCATGGCACATGGAAGATTGTCCCTTGAAATGTAAAAGGACTAAATGGACAAGAACAAGAATTAACAGAGGAAAAGAAAGATAGAAAAAAAGATATGCTCTGGCTCTGTGGGAAAAAAGGGGGAAGTATATAATCAATCTAAATGAAGATGATCTTATTTATTACTTTGACTTCTGCTGCTGCATCAGTCTAAGTGGCTGATCTTATAGAGTGGAATTGATTGATATCTGTGGGTAAGTGAAAGCTTAATTATGAATGAAAGGGCTAAAATGTACATAAGAAAGCATGAATTGGTGCCATCTATTTTTTAAAAAATATTTTTGAAAGTCTTAAGTAAAAAGGCTATAAGTAAAAAGAAATACAAAATATATAGGAATGTAGGAGATAAACTACAGATAGTAAATATGGATAGATAAATAGCAGTAAAGACTGGTATATTCCAAAGTACAGCGTAAAATATTTAATTTTCTTTCTCTAAACAAAACCTAAATGTCCGCATTGAACTGTAAGCTAAACATGATTAATACAGTGCAAATCACTAACAAAACTATAAATTGTAAGCAATACATTAAATCAATACTGAAAGTTGTAGGTCAAATTAAGGTATAATTCGAGGGAGGGAGGGAGGGAGGAAGGAAGGAAGGAAGGGTTGAAGACTTCATATTTTAAGAACTATTTAAAGTTTGAATTCTTTCCTTACAGAGGACTCTTCATCACTTCCCATGATCGAGGACATATCGAAACATTGTTTAAATCATGGCCTGCAACTACCATAAAAGTAGGTGTCTCTTAGATGCATGTATGTGCATACTAGAATCATGCCTGTAAGTTACTGGTGTAAACAATAGTGTAGGGTTTATTTATTTATTTATTTATTTGTCTCCTGAAAATTCCATAAACGTAGTACCCCACCATACCATGCCTAAGAGAAAGCAAGTCTGGGACTTTGTAACACAGCAGGTTTTTTTTTTTTTAATGTGGGAACATTCAGATGTTTGGCCCTTTGACCATAGTCTTAAATATTTAGTACTAGCAAGAGTTCCACTGTACAATTTGGATGTGATATAGTAAAATGCTTTGAGGTTTATTTAAAATACTTTATCCTGCTTTTTTTTTTTTTATTCAAAAGCGCCACAAAAAATAACCTTAAAAGTTAAAACTGTTATTGCAAAAAATGAATTTTGGATTTTTTCCCCAACATATACGAATGAATAAAAAATATTCATGTGATTTATAGTATTCTAGTATCAAACAGACATTTTGATATCATAGTTTATAGTAGCACATATTGGAAGATGTGGGATATTAGACTGTTCCACTAAATAGTGTTACATAAAACTTCACGAATTCTGCAAAGCCTGCCAGTTATGGACTACTTAGCTTTTTCTACATACATGTTTGCTAAGCCACTAATATGACCAGCATTATTTATTAATTAAATATATTATTTATATTTCTAAGAGTATGCATTGTTTTTTTTCCCCTTTTGACTTTTATGAAAATAGCTGGCTAATATTAAATCCACATTTCATGTGAGAACAGCATTGTCAGCTTATTAAAGATTTCCCTTTGATTCAGTGGGCTCTGAATGGGAGCACTGAAATTATTTGGATACTGGGTACGCACCATCTCTACAGTGGAATGTATAATCTTCTCTAGATCTTGGCTGCCCTTTCAGGTATATGTGCTATCTGTAAAGGCATGCAGGGTTTGTAGAGCAGGTGGTTTGCCAGTTGCTGTTGCCCCATTGCCTATTATGTCAGTTGGGAGGTGGCTGTGACAATAACCGATGCATCTTACCCTCTCACCAGCTTTCAGATACTCCTTTTGGAGCCAGAACAGAAATATGTAACCACTGTGGAATGTAGCATTGAATACCTATTTCTTAAGCAACAATGGCTGTATTCTCAAAGGATTAGCAGAGAAAAACCAGAAACAGATTATTTTTGTTTATATACAGAAACTTTGAAACTGTGGTGAAAAATATCTGGCATGAAAGCTTCAGGTTCCTGAGATTCTTTCTCTGAGAACTTTGGAAGTGCTAAATGCTTTTAAAGAATTTTTCTGGTAGATAGCAGCCGATTTGGTTGCGTGATTCATGAACATGATTTATCTGAGATTTAAGCCATTTTCTCATTTGCACTATTTTTAAAGCAGCAGTGGGTAACCTCTGGACTCAGAGTTTTCTTGTCTGAGCCTCATTTGACTATGTGTGTCTTTAACATCTCCTCCAATTGTCATACTGCTTGCTTGCTTATTTGTTCGTTTACTTATATGGCTTATACCCTGCTTTACTACTCAGGTGGCTAACATTCAGTAAAATGTGAAATGCAAACAATTAAAAAAAAATTAAACCCAATGTTAAGTATAGTTAACAATTAAAAGACTGGCAAAAAGGTGTGTGCTTTGACTGATGTTCTAAAATGGAGACGTATGCAATTCAAGGCAATTCCACAGCCCAGGAGTAACGCAAGAGTATAATTCAGAACTGACATCAAGATCCCTGTACTTTGTACTTACTAGCAGCCTAACAGCAATATTTTAAATCAGTTGCAACTCCCAGTCATTTCTCAGTGTATATTTTACTTTATTGTGCTTAGCAAATCAACCAAATACAAATAAACACAACAGTATTAAAGGATCAATGCAACCTCAAAAATGATCAACATAGCAATGAAAAAGAGAAGAGGGTCCTAGAAATAATGTCCTAGAAATAATGTGATTAATAGAACAGCTCCAAAAATTTTGACCATGTTTAATTAACATTTTCTTCTATTCCAAGACCAATTCAGATGTTGACAACAATATGTTGCTGAGAACCAGGTGTAGATTTCTACTTTAAGTGTTGTATAATAATTCTTTTAGCCAACTCTCATTCTCCCCCCGATCCATAATTCTTGATACCATGATAAATTCCAAATACTGGAGATATAGCAAAAACAACATGTATGTCTTTAATACATATTGTTAACATTATCTATGTTCAGTCATGTTTTTCCAGTAGTCCCACGTAGTTTTTTTCTAGTAGTCCCACATAAACTGCATTGCAGTTGTCAACTGCTCCGTCCTCTTTTTCTTTCTTTTTGCATCAACCCTTGCGGTCACTCCTAATTTCCAGGAAATCCTGCTGGTTGGGAGGCTATATCAAAGAGGGCCTTTGCCCCAGCTGTTTTTCTTTTTTACCCACTGCTTCAGCTGAGCAGTCATTCTAGTAGGATTTTCTCACCCTCCAGCCATCCATATTTCAGCCCTATCTGGGTTGCTTTTTCCAATTCTCCAGGTGGAGAGAACCAAACAGCTACTAAATAAAAGGACAAAGAAGGCTTTATTAGTTAAAGGGAAACATCTTCAAAGATCAACATTTTGGACATTTCTGAAAACAGCCATGCCTGTGCAGGATTCCTCTTCTGTATAAATGAAAAATAATGTGGGATGATCTGTGGGTAGACACCAATTTGAGCAGATGAAATTATTAATGTAGGATGGGGGACTTTTATAAGAGATTAAGGGAGAATGAGGGGATCAATGCTTACGCATGTGCGTGGGGAATCAAGGAAGTCAAAGGAAGAAAGAGAATGATCCTGTCCATCTTGGACTGGCTCTGCTCAGTTCTGGCATGCTGCCTCAGGATGTGTTCCTGGAACAGATGTGACAGTTGGACTGACAAAGGCTCCCTATACCTAATTGGTTGATAATTAATAGCCTGTTGTCAGAAATTAAGTCCTTAAGTTGGAAAATAAGAATTGGAAATAGCATAGTGTCATTACTCAGAGGAGTTAAAGCAGCACATTAAACAGTTATGTTATTTAGTGCAAATGTCCAGAATCATGGTGCTGGGCTATCCGCACTCAATCACAGAGGTTGTGTCAGTAAATGAACTGATTTTTTCCTCCTTGCATCACAGCAAAATGTTGCAGTTTTTAAACAACAGATTCATTAGAGCAGGGTTCCTCAACCTTGGCAACATGCTGGCTGGGGAATTCTGGGATTTGAAGTCCACACATCTTCAAGTCACCACGGTTGAGAAACCCTGCATTAGAGCATCTGATTAAAAAGAAATGATTATCCAGAGCTCCCCAATTAATTGGGCAATAGAAACTGCAGATGGCAATGTCTGTCTTAAAACAAACATTGTCTCCTGTGTCAGAGAGATAACCTTTTATTTGCTTCATCCAAACACTTAAGAAAGAAATTACACCCACTGGTATCTTTTCCTTCACCAAAAGATCTTGGATATTTCAGAAGTAATTGCAAAGTTAAAAACATGATTTTTGCCAGTTTCTTCCACAGTCTTCTATTCTCTGCAAAATCCATTCTGGCAGAATGGGCCACTCTCTGAAATAGGGAAAGGAAATTGATCAAAACTGCCATTTCCTTTTATTAGTAGGGTTAGACCAACTGTCCATTCTGGAAATAAAAGGACATCATTAAAGAGAATCCAGTATGCTCACTTTGTTTGACATGAGTTGTTTCTCATGTACTGATTTAATCAGCCTAGACCCATATAGTTGATTGACCAAAGATCTATTTACTTAAGTAATGGCCTTAAAGAAAACACAGTTTTATGTATGTATATATGTATGGTGGTTGTTCTGAAAATAGTAATAACATGAAGGAGCTTAAACTGGCTTGCTTAAAACTGGTCATAACAAAGACTCCAGGATATCTTTGCAGTTCTATAATCCTTACCATACTTTTTCCATAGGCTATTGTAGTGACTGATGGAGAACGTATTCTTGGCCTTGGAGACCTAGGTTGTTATGGAATGGGCATCCCAGTGGGTAAACTAGCACTTTACACAGCATGCGGAGGATTGAAGCCCCAGGAGTGTCTGCCCGTTATGCTTGATGTGGGAACTGACAATGAGGTAACTGTTTGTTCATGCTGACATCAGTGTTTGACATATTTCAAGAGAGAGATAGACAAAACTGTGCAGTAATATATGCCTATTCAGAAAAAAAGATATGTTTAACATTTTTCTCAGAAAAAAATCTTTTCTTGTTCCAAAGTGATAGCATAGAGGTGTAATTTGTTAATTCCTTGCTTTCCATCCCATAAACATTGAGGCTTTTGTTGCAACAATGACCGTACTATCTTGAGTAGTGCAGGTGGGACAAAGCTGAATAGAAAGGAAGATGCATCAGTACAACTTTTGGCAAGGTAGTTGACTCCTAGGTGATGGTTAGGGCATAATGGTAACCTACCTATGCTTTATTCCTTGCACAATTCTTCTTATAATAATACAATGTTGGTTACATTAATAAATAGGAAACTGGACCTGTTTACTCTGGTTTGAAGTAAGAGAGCATGTAAGATTTTATGTTCATGCTTGGAAATCAACATTGCAGTCCTTTCTCTAGTTCTCTTCATGTAGGGTTGAGTTCCTATACTGAAAGAAAATTTGATAGTCATTACTTGTATTACTGATATATTCACCCCAAGAGGACATATTGTCTTAGATTCTAAGAACTGAAAATGAAGTTCTGCTCATGGAATGGGATTTTCCACTTCCCTTTTTACACTAATGAACTGTAACTGAAAATCAGGAAATAGTTCAGAATTGTCTTCAATGTATTGGTAAGATAGGCAGGCTGCGGTATCATGAAATATTTGGTAGACCTCAGCCCATCCTCTTCACACTCAAAGCAGACCTATTCACACTGAAGTTCCATTTGATCACAAGTATTATCTATTGTTTTAGGCTTATTTGAAGTGAACTTCAATATTAACTGCATAAGGAGAATGTGGTAGAAAAGGAAGATGACGAAATATTTTAGATGACAGAAATCTACGAAGTGATGAAATTAATACAAAACCATCAGATGATTTGCTAAATAGGTTTAATTATTTACTATCACTGTTTCAGAAAACCTGAAGGAATATAAAATTACTGCACAGTATATTTCCCATATTTAAAAACAGACAAGCTTGGAATCAGTTTGAAAAAGAGAACATATTAGTACATACAGCCTATTACCCTACTCTCAGCTGAAGTAAAAAAAAAAAAATCCTTAGAAATTAAACCTGTTAAGCCAAGTTCGGAATTACTGATGGAAACTTTTTGTTGTTGTTAAATACTTGCTTTTTTTAATGGAAAAGTGGAATGTCGGTTTGAAGGTCAACTAAAACTTCCAGCACCTGACAGATCTGTTTAAGTTTAGTTCTTAGTCAAAGGACTATTTGCTCTGAGGCTGTGTCTGCACAGCATTTTCACACAGTTCAGAAGAACCTGTTGTTCATTAGCAAACACAGAAAATTCCCTGCAGAAGAATTACCCCACCCTGATGGCTGGAAGTACTCTGAAATGCTTGCTTTCAGTGGTAGACTGTATAAGAAGCATAATTATTTATTTTCCTCCAAGTTCCATCTCATTGTTATTTATAAATTATGAGCCAAATTGGAAAAGTGGCAGCCTCCCTCCCCACCTTTTTTCCTTTTTTCCTTCAAAACGTTCCAAATATTGAAGGCCAGCTCTACTTCCTGAAATTTGTGTTTGGTCTAAAGCACTAATTAAGAATGATTTCTATGCAAATGCATCTTTTAAAAACTTGGATCCAAGAGAGGATTCTGAATCTGCTCTTCTTACATCCCAAGTAGACTGGGAGAAAAAAAGGAAAATTAGAGAACAGAACCACAAGGACTAAGGTAGCTTTTAAGATAAACCACTTGTGGAAAAAGAATAGGCCTCTCAGTTTGTATTTAAGAGGGTTTCTTGATAAAGGACAAATGTTTGAAATGCATACAGTTTGGCAATTAGAGAAGCAGCTATTTGTTTTGCTTGAGAAAAAATTAAATCCCAGAATGAAGTCAAAACTGGAGGATTTGGATATAACAAACGATTTTCTTCCTAAGGAATATAATAAATACAATATTAAATTAAAAATGCCTTTCCAGTCTGATACTCTCCTTCCCTATATGTTGGGATAAAAATACCACAAACTGGCATTTAGTACATTCATCACCAGATTGAAAGAAGCTGCATTTCAAACTGTTTTTCAGTTCTTCTCCTTTGTTTGAAAATAAGTAAGGAATTCTGTATATATTTTCACATGCAGATAATATGCATGTTTATTTACACAGCAAATTTAATTTTGATAAATCAGTGTTCAATAAATATATAATGTTGAACTATGTTAACCTCTGTCTTGGAACTCTTGAAAATATAGCTAACCATGTATTAGAGCTGAAAACGCAGAATTGTGTTACAGTATGGCCATAAAATTCCATTTCTGTGTTTCAGCTGCAATGAAATAGTGCTGTTGGAATTAGCAACAAATAATAATCAGTTGGAATGCCAAACAGGGAAGTTTATCAGAAGTTTCAGTTTGATGAGGCAGCTATCTAGACTGAACCTATGCATTTTAGTTAGAATGGAGTTGAGAAACCATGCACAAGCCCCGTTGTAACAGGCCATGTTTGTTGGTTCTGCACTCATGGAAGAGTTCTGTGTGATTGTGGCAGTCTTGTTTTAGGAGCCCAGATCCACCAAGGAGACAGCATATTCACATCAAAAATGCTTATAAGCCTTCTCCTCTGCCCTGATGCTTCCACTGTGACAACACTTGGTGTCTTTATCAGCATTTGGGTTCTGCTGATTTAACATTCTTCCTGTTCACATCCCTGCTACTTTCCTTTTGAGAACCCTCTCTCCACAATTAACCTTCCTGAAAATAAATAAAGAAAATTCCTGTGCCTCTCATATAGTTGGTACCTGATGAGATTAATAAGTACAACTAATTCCAGATATGTTATTGTTTTCTTTAAGATGTATTAAATATATTATTTAACTTTGAACTTTTCATCTTTGCAACATATGATACAGATTTAATGCTTGTATATACAAAAGGGGTCCAAAAGGATCTTTTTAGGAAAAAAATCAAATTAAATAAAATTATGACAGGTATAATACAGTTATGAATGAACCGAGTGGAATACCACATGGATACATCAGTCAACATACCACTTGGAATGTGTTTTCTTACATATTTGTGTGGCAGGGAAATTAAGATTTTAAATGCGTTCCTGCTGTGTTTCCTTTTTTTAAAAAAAGGGCATCATTCATTTTCTTCTTGGCTTATTATATCTGTGATTATTTTATTTATTCTAGATTATATTTATCAACTACATGCAGATGCTCATCCGTTATTCTGCTTATTAAAATGCCTAAAGTCTGACAGATGTGTCATGTGTGAATACTTAAGCTAAAGAATAGTCTTCTAACCTACTTTGTACTTTGAGGCTTCCATCTTGTTGCCAGCATTTGTGATCTTATATCTCTGTGTATGGTTGAAACACCACATTCTTGAAATGAAGTATTGGTTCAGATATGGATGGGCATGGCTGCCACTTGGCAAGAATCAGCAAATCTTTGGGTAGGCCTGTAACTCAGCTTAAATATAATACTTCAGGGAATGGTTGAAATGCTTGCAGTCACTTTATACCAAGGAGCCTTTAAAATGATAAACAGCAGAAGGCTGCTGTAGATGAGGTCTCTCTGGACCTTTTCCATGTACAGATGCCATGGTTTTCGAAGATGAGCGGGAATCTACCAGAGGCCTCCAAAAGAAAGAAGAACCAGAGATTTACAGCTGGTTCTTTTAAGCTGGCCAATTTGCCCCTTGAGCTGTTATTTAAAATGTCTTACTTTATTTTCTTTTTCTGCATTATGAAATATTACATCTCATTCTTCTGTCACCCCATTACCAGTCTGAGAGTTAATAACAGTTTAAAATTACAATACCATGTAAAAATACATTAGAAAAAAAGATGATAATGTATTTTAAGTATCATCTTTGTTCCTCACCTCCAACATTTATTAAAGATAGTTAAATTTTTGGAAATTGCTCTTTTTTATTTAAAGATCAACTATTAAAATAGAGCAAAATAGAATGCTAGTATATAGTACACTTCAAATTAAAACATACTGTGCTTCAACAAAATTATGAAAGCCTGCTTCAAATGGGTTAATGTAGCTTGAGAGAAATAGTTAATAATAGTATAAACATTATGAACATTATTTTTAATATAAACATTTTACAGAATACTATACCCATCTCTCCAGCTACTGGCACATGTCTAGTCAAGTTTTTTGGACTAGAAGTTTCACTCAGTCTTGTGTGACCTGTTGAGGATTATAAGTGGATTGGCCAGGAAAAAAAAAGTTGGCAAGAACATAGAAAGTAGTATGTACATTAATATTGCATACATTAAATAAATGAAAAAGTATTCTATTACTGGCAGCAGCAACTTAGAAGGTTCCAAGAATTTCAGCAGAATGGCATGAAAGAGAGTAGGACACTATTGTATATATTTTTGCTACCATTTTACCCAAAGTTATTTTCCTTTAAAATTGTTGTTAAACCTTTCAGAAACAGATATATGTATTAAAAAAAAAAAAAAAACACACCACAGAACCCATTTCATCTTTAAGTGGGCATTTCAAAAGGTAAATGAGCAATTTGAAAGTTAAACAGGTTTCCAAAATATGTCTAAGTTTAACTTAATATAAAGTTTACCCCAAAGTTTTAAATGCAAACTACTGTGCACATTTTTCATTTACCATGCTTTTTCCTAATCCTAGTGCTAAATCCTAAGAGACGATTTTCAAATAGCTCACCACAAACCACACTGCTACCTACTTTGAGTGGCACAAGAGAAGGGGAACGGTTGAGGCCATGCCAAAGTCTTGAAAGGACTATGAGTTGGCCAACTGGGCCTATGGAATAGAATATAGAATATTGAATACAATATAGACTAGAAACACCTAATGCTCTGATCATAAAGGTAGATAAATGCAGAAACATAAAAATTAAGATTTGCTGAGTAAGAAAGAGGCAGCTATTATAAAAATAGCAAGGCATAGTTTGAAATGCTATATAGACATCTCTAGATAAACATAATAAAGAGTACAACTTAATAAGTACTTTTGGAATTGGAGTCAAGGTGGGCTAGAACTTATTAATTTCTTCAAATTTATATATGCCGCCCATCTCACTCTACAAGTGACTCTAGGCGTTACAGATAAAAAACTAGAAAAACCTAGAAAAAATATATAAGTTAAAAACTACAAAAGGTTAAAATTAAGCTAAAAAGTTAAAACTACAATGCAAACTAAAGTGGAGAAAGCATCCTCAGGCTACCAGCCACCCCCAGTGCTGCGAACCCCCATTGGGTCCCCGTGCAAGTTGGTAGAGCCAGTAACCTTTCAGAAGGCCAACAGAGTGGGGGCCAATCTCACCTCAGGGGGCAAGATATTCCAGAGGGTGGGAGCCACAGCAGAAAAGGCTCTCTTCCTGGACCCTGCCAGGTGAAACTCTCAAGGCGAGAGGGTCTGTAACATACCCTTCCTGCCGGACCGGGTGGGACGGGTCGATGTAATAGGGACGAGATGGTTCCTCAGGTAACCTGAGATAGTCTGGGATATATTGATAGTCTGTGGAATTAAATGAAGATATTAAGGTGTTATTCAGGGAGGCACCTTGCTAAAACAAGCTGCTTGAATACTGCGGAAACATCTCATTTCAGAACAAAACATAGAAAGGAATCACAAAGAATTCTTTCACAGCTAATCTATCTTGGGATAGAGATGGTTCAGCCATACTTCCCACCAAGGTTCTGGACTGGCTGGACTGGTGCAGAGTATTCTTGTGAATTGCCTGACTGTGGTGTGGTTGGGGGTTATGTAGGCATTTGCTTGGGTCTGGATTTCCATCTAGAGTTCTATAGGAGCAATTTCAAATTTAATCAGTGGAGGACAAGCATCAAGTAGGCATACTGCCTCCCCATGTTGAAGCTTTCTTGTTCTTGGCATCCTTCAAGACTTTTGCTTTTGCTGTTTCTTCCAGAAGAAAATGGATTCTTTGGCCAAATTGTCTGGATGTTGCATTAAAATATAAAATACACATTTCACATGTAATCCATTAGTTGCAATGTAGCAGCATAAAAGCTAAAGAAATGCAGTCCATTCTATCCCCTTACTTTCCTGTTTGGGCATTACAGATCTATTCTGTGGTGGTATATATTTATATATAACACATGCCAGAACAGTGACAAATTTGTAAGAGATTCCTGACTTTCAGTTGCATTGGCTAGGTTATGCTGATGCTATTTGTTATTACATCGAAAACTTTTGGCTGACATACTTCATTTGCTGATAATTTGGCAGCTGACAGTTTTCAGCAAACTAACACATTTTTGAATTTTTTCCTGATAGTTAATAATTTCTTAAAATAAAATCGCCATCTTTCTTGAGAAGTGCTAAAACATTTACAACTACAGGGTGCTAAATGGCTATTTCTTTTCTTTTCTTTTTTTTTTTAGCTTTGGGATACCAGAGTGTTCAAAGCTTAGTGGTAAATTTAGATTAAATAACCAGAATACATATCAATTCAATGTTAAGTCTACTCTAACAACCAGTCTTTTATGAACAAAAATTGAATGTTGAAAACAGTTTTTGACCAGGTTCTGTTTGGTTGGTTTTGTTTTAAAAAAGGGATCAAAGTATGTTTTATGAATACATGGCTTTTAACTGCTGTAAATCTAACATAAATCTGGGGCCTTCAGAACGCTGTCTTCAAAAACCTGCCTTGTCTTTCCAAAAGGTCTACAAACACTGGACAGGTTTCTGAAGACAGCATTCCGAAAACTCAGGGAGCCACAGGTAGGAAGAGTTCACCAGGCAGCAAGGTGCTTCTGCTTCAGCTGCAGGGGCTGGGTACAAAAGTTGAAAGGTCGGTGTGGGGAACTGGGTGAGAAGACAGCTGGGCAAATGCATGCTTCCTGGGGTAGCTTTGTGTGGCTGAGCTGGGGTGGCTGCAGCTTCGTGCTGGGCTGTGGCTCAGGGGCTTCTTGCAGCCCCAGAGCTGCATGGTTCTGGGGCTACTTGGTGCCCTGTAAGGCGGGGTGCAGGGTGGCCAAAAGGACATAGATGGGGTGGGAGAGATAGGCGGATGGGGGAGTTGAAGCGCCCCTGCAGTCATAAGTGTGGGCAGGCTGCCAAGCACCTGAATTTTGATCACATGATCACAGGGATGCTGCAACGGCTGTAATTTTGGGCATGGGTCATAAGTTTCTTCAGTGCCATCATAATTTTGAACGGTTGCTGAATGAATGGTTGTAAGTCAAGGACCACCTGTACAACATAGATTTGAATTAATCTTTCCATGTACGCCATAACCTACAGAACTTTTTTGATACCTATAACCTGTTGTCTCTGTCCCATTCAACCAGTCCTTTTCCTGATAGATCTTACGGTATAAGTATACATAATCAAGAGAGGTGCTAAATCAGGATGTTCCATAGAATAACAAATGGATGTTTAAATGTTGTTCCTCCCTTTTTAATAGTTCTGAAAAGCTTCTGAGCCCAGAAATTTCAGTTCTCTTACTTGGTCTGGACTTGAGATCTCAGCTTCTACCTGATACAGTCACCTTACCTATTTTCCTGTCACCTTGTATCAAGGCTTTTTTGTGGTGGAGGGAAATTCACATGTTAGGTTAAAGTAAATTTCACACCGAAAGGATCTTAGACAAAGTAGTATTCAAGTATATACTAGGTTGGTTTTTGCCTTCTTGAATATTTATACATATTTTTTTAAAATAAGTACTTGTTCTCATGAAAAAGATAAAGTGTTGCACTCTTGTATTTAGAATAAACATCAGTCTAAAACATGAGTATGCAAGATTTAAAAATTGCCTCTGTCTGGAGATTCATTAGAAGAATAGTTAATGGGAAGTATCCACCATCCATTGACATAATATTTGAGCCAGACCAGAGCAGCAGAGTGTTTGCTAGTTAAAACATTTGTGGCAGAATTTTCTAATTAATTCTGGCATCCCTTTTGTTGCAATTGGAGAGAGCTAGGAGCTGAAGGGATATCATTTGATCAGGTAGTCCCACATGATACTATAGCTGCCTTTCAATGACCAGACCAAAGGAATGGGGTATTATAGGTTGCAGAACAGCAGCAGAGTGCTCAGTGACAGGATCTGGGTACAGAATGATATCATTGACATTGTCAATCTTCTCTGCTCAGGGGAATCACAAATTTGCAGGAACTTAGGCTTGCCTGACCCATTTGAAATCACTGTAGGCCTTGTCACTGTGTAAGCTGTAGAGACAGATTTCTTGGGGGGGCAGAGGGGGAGGAGGAGGAGGAGGAGGAAGCAGTGGCATAGTTTTAGAATTTCTATCCTTTAAGATTCTGTACTGGAATTCTACTTGAACAGTGGGAAGAACGCATTTAAGGAGTATGAGATAACTAAGGAAATGTGAGGCTCTTTCTGGTACTTCTGGCACCGGATCAGATATCAGAATTCTGTGGGGGATTTATTAAAACCATGAAATATCACTAGATATTTTAAACTGTGAAATAAAATCTTCATAGTACGCAACTCTAAGGAAAAGAGCACATTTTTTTGATTCAGAGAAGTAAGAACAATTTGACAATACTTGGCTGTATTTACTACTGTTTTGATTTATTGAACAGCCTAACTGCATGTTTCTGTTCAAAGCTCATCATGTATTTTCAGTTTTTTATCTTCAGACAAGAGCCACTGATAGAGACTGAATCTGAAATAGTAGCTGCTAGTTGGCTTCAGCTCTATATATTAGACAAGCAAATGTATTAAAGATAAGACATGGAAGACTTGCAAATGAAAACCTGAGCTAGACATCTTGTATTATTACTGTTACTAGTTCTACTTCCACTATGAGATCTTTGCAAAGAACTGGTAGTGCATTATTTGGGCCTATTTAAGGTCTATTTAAGATTTTAGTGAAGGGAGAGAGGAAATATGCTCATTAAATAATAATATATGGCAGTGTCTGCCATATAACTTTAAAGAAAGTTTTTGAAAAGGACAATCAAGGATTGTTGATACTTGTGAAGAAAATTGATTCTCAAAAGAAATCATGATCATAAAGATCAAAAGAAATTTTGGCATTATATGTGAATGTTTTCCAGCAGTTGAAAATTGTTGGAAAGGTGATACAGTGGTACCTCGGTTCACCAGCACTGTTTGCAAAATTTTGCTTCCATTCGCGAACTCCGCATCAGGTGACGAACATGACCCGCGGCCATTTTCCCTGCTGTGACACGTGGTCATGGATTCCTGTAGGTGAGATCGCGGTCTCAGACAGACACTGGCTGTGAAGCTTTTTGGTGTGCTTTTTAGCATGGCTCCAAAGAAAGTGCAGAACAAGCATGGTGGTAAAAAGAAAGTGCAGAGCAAGAATAAGGTTTTGAAGAAAATAGCCATTGAATTGAAGAAGGAAATTGTAGAAAAGCATGAGCATGGTATTCGTGTGACTGATCTGGGCGCGGAGTACAAGATGGCGAAGTCGACAATCTCGACTATTTTGAAGAATAAAGATGCCATCAAAGGAGCTGATGTGGCAAAAGGAGTAACAATGTTAACCAAGCAGAGGACACAAGTGCTGGAAGAGGTGGAAAAACTTTTGTTAGTGTGGTTGAATGAGAAACAGCTAGCAGGTGATAGCATTAGTGAAGCTATGATCTCTGAAAAAGCCAGGAAATTGCACAGTGATTTACTGCAAAAAAACCCCTCTACAAGCGCAGCAAGTGAAGAATTTAAAGCCAGCAGAGGCTGGTTTGATAAATTCCGCATGAGAAGTGGCATCCACAGTGTGACAAGACATGGTGAGGCTTCCAGTTCTGACAAGGCTGCTGCAGAAACCTACAAGAAAGAATTCGTGGAATTCATGAAGGCGGAAGGATACGTCACTCATCAAGTGTTCAACTGCAATGAAACAGGGCTCTTCTGGAGGGTTATGCAGCGCAGGAAAAACAAGTGACATTAGACAGATTTTTCGCCAAAACTCAGCCTACAGCTAAGAGACAAAGAAGAGAGGAAACCCCTGAAGGAGATCTCCCCGATGTCCTTTTGGAGGGGGACTCTCCCTCCAAACAATAACCACCTCCCCACCCGCCTTCCTGTCCTCCACGCCAGAAGTTGCCTCAAGCAAGGTTAGTGTTCTCTCTCTTCATACTGTACTGTACTGTACTTTGTTTCATATTTTTGTGGTTTAAAAAAAAACACATATGGTTCAGAATGGATTAACCATATTTACATTGAACCTTATGGGAAAATTTGATTCGGTTGGTGACCAAAATCGGTTGGCGACCACATTCGTAGGGGTCAGAACGGATTAACTGTATTTACATTGAACCTTATGGGAAAATTTGATTCGGGTCGTGACCAATTCGGTTCGTGACCAGAGTCGCGGAACGAATTAAGTTCGTGAACTGAGGTACCACTGTATATCTAATCAGTGAAAATTCAGCACTCTTAAGAACAGCTCTAAGTATTTCAAGATATAGTAATAAAATACCTTTGAGGAGTAGAATTATCTAGTAGATCCTGCACCCCACAAACTGCATCTTTAATTTTATCTATTAACTTATTTAGGAGTTACAGAAAATTGATCTTGTTATATTAAAATTCTCTTTTTGTTTCTGTCATTCGTATTACCTAACTAAAATGCCATAGTGGGGAAGGAAGTGGAATATTTGATTCCATGACTATAAATCTATCCTCCAATCAAAGTAATCCTTATGAATAGGCTACCATTTGTCACCCCAATTATATTGTCTTTGGAGATGGAAATATCTTGGATTTAAGAGGAATCTTTAGTTTATCATTTGCCTTGCCATATGTCACCCAGTCTTTTGTTCTGATCTGATAAATGATGACATTTTTTAGATCTCCATTAGCTGATTTCTCCTAGTAACTGGTTTATTTTATGGAAAAGATAATTGGGTTAATCCGGTAGGCTTCTTTCTCAGCTCCCCACAATCAGTTGAGATGAACTCAGGATTGAGACATTTTTTCCCTTATAGATTTCCTTTTGTACAGCTCCTGGCTCAATCTATCTGTTTGAAATTCAGTATTAGGTATTCCTTACCACAGAAAATATCATTACCGCAAACAGAATCACACTGTGGCCCGAAACAGCAAAGTGATAAAAACATTCTTTAAAAAAACTTGAGAAATTTAGTTTGAAAAATGCATTGATGCTTGCTTTATCTTGTCACAGTGGTCTGTGTTTAAAATAAATGTTATTGCATTTTGATGGGAGGAAAACAAAGTCATTTGTGCTTTCCCCCTGCTTGATTACAGGAGTTCAGGGCTATTTTTTTCTAAATCGCTATTCTGATTTGGTAACCAAATCAGGTTAAGTTAGTTCTAGAGCACATCAGGTCATTACCGTAGCTTTGGATCTGGTCCATAAAGCTGATTGGCTGGTCTCTGCCCATTCCCAATTTAAATCCTGAAGTAGAGGTACATAGTTTGAAGCAACCTCGATAACATAAAGTGCATTTAAACAATAATAGTTGATACATGTTGGAAAACTGATTATCAGACAGACAATACAATAATATAAGAGGTTTAGGTAAGTTTGACTTACTGTCTTTGGTCATATTTGTTTATATCTTATCATGCAAACTTAATATAAACTCTTAATATAAACAGATTTTCTTGGAAATCTGGAGGGTATGCTGATGTACAAAAATTAGAATGTAGAGACAGAAAGACAGTCCTGTTAAAAATCACTGAAAAGCAAAGAAACAACTTGACTTTCCTACTTGAACCAAGATACACATGCACACCCACGCACACACCCGCACAGAAGATAATTTCTCATTCTTGTAATATTGTCTAATAATTATGCACCTGACCTTGCCTTTCATAAGAAACAGGCTTAAAAAAAATCTTGTGAATTCCAGGCAGTATGAGAATGGAGGTTACTGAATAGATCATTAATCACATAACTGCTTATATATGGAAAAATGACAGTTTAGCTAGTACAGAACAAAAGAGTTAGCAATTTTTCATGATATTTATAAAAATTTTAGCTATCTTGTTGTGCCAAAACCATTTTAAACTAAGCCAAAACAACAACAAACCCCTTTTTAGAATGTGGCTTTGGAATGTTCGAGACATTATTGCTGATGCATGCTGGATAATTGAGAAAGCCAAAGAATACCAAAAAGAAGTCATAATGTGCTTCACTGAATATGAATAAGGCCTTTAACCGTGTTGTTCATGACAAGCTGTGGAATGTGCTTAAAAAAATGGGGATCCCAAAACATCTCATTGTCCTCATGCAAAATGTATGTACAGATCAGGAAGTCACAGTACAGGCAGAAAATGACGAAACAGACTGGCTCCAGGTTGGCAATGGATTGAGAGAAAGCTGTATACTCTCCCATTATTTATTCAGCCTATATGGTGAGTATATATTAAGCCGGATTGGAAGAAGGTGAGAGTGATTTAAAAATTAGAGGAAGAAATGACCTGCAATAGGCTGATGACACTACTCTGACAACTGAAAATGCAAAAGGTTTGCAAACTTTAATAGAGAAGCCACAAAGTCCTTGGAAAAGTTATTCAGATGCCATGATGTGTCTATACCTACAAAGATCAGAATTGTGCAAGCCATGGTATTCCTTTTGACTTTATGGAAGTAAAAGTTGGATTTTGAAGAAGCAGGATAGGAAGATTATTTGACACTTTTGAACTTTGGTGTTGGGAGAAGACTTCTGAGAATACCTTGGACAGCCAAGAAAACAAACACACGGATCATCGAACAAATTAACCCAGAGTTCTCACTCAAGACCAGGCTCAAATTATCCTACTTCAGACACATTATGGAAGAAGCCAGCTCTCTGGAGAAGGCTGTAATGCTGGGAAAGATAGAAGGAAAGAGAAGAAGGGGACGACCAGCAGCAAGGTGGATAGACATAGTTACGGTGGTGATGAATGCACCATTGGAAGACCAAGTTAGAGACAGATTGTCATGGAGAAAATCTATCTATGTGGTTGCTAAGAGTCAACACTGTCTTGATGGCACATAATCAAAATCAATTAGAAATGTTACCTTCATTCTAAAAGGAAAATTGTATTTTAAAAATGGTTTGAGTTTGGTCACATCAATACTAAGATAATAGATTCAAAACAGATAGGCTTATTTTCAATTATCTCGAGTTTGATTTTACAACTCGAGGATCTGATTCCCCTTTCAGTAAGTTTTAAAAAAGGAGTATTAACAATGAGAATCCCATAATGAGGGAGATATGATCCTTTGTAACCTTTTTTCCTCCAGAATGTCAGGTTTTTATAAAAGAGCATACTAAAAGGTTGAGCTATTCACAAATGTATGGCCTTCCTTTATTTTATAACAGGCTGTTCAGTAGGCAGTGGAAGAGCTAGATATGTGTGAAGGCATTTTTCTCCATGTATCACCTACATAAACCTTTTTTGGTAGTAGATGAAACTATAACAACCTTATTTATATGGTGATGGTGTCAGATGCTTTGAGTGCTATTATTTGTACCATGTTCCATAAAAATAAACAGCAAAGATAAATATTTGGAGAGAACCATTTCTATCCTAAGGGCTCTGTGGTGCAAAGCAACAGTAGTGTCTGACGGTAGTGAGTTTTGAACTGCTGTTTAGTTTCTAAGATATACAGTGCTCATCCAAATGACAGCTTTAAAAAGTTACTATTGAGCAGAGGCTGTTGCTTTTAAACTTGAATTTTGAACATAGCTATCAAAATGAATTCTCACAATCATATTTGCAAGTCAAGGGCTCAGGGTGTGTTATCTTTAAGTTCCAGTAGACAGAATGTCAGCAATGTGGGAAAATCAGTCCAGAACGAACTTAAGTAGCAAATGCTACTTGCAATGACCTACTGTATGACTTGCCACAATGTATGAAAACTAGTGGCCTCTTTGGACAATAGTTGCCCTGGGATTGTACGCAGGTGTTGAGTGGCCACTTCTGTCCTCACACCTCAATATCGTTTCCATTTATTTGCTGCCAAGCTGGCTAGTGTCTGCTTGACTGTCTTCCATTAAAAAGGAGAACAAGGCATCTTAACGGTGGGGGACTTAGATAATGTCCGACGCAGCTTGGGGTCTCATTCTTTTGCAATACTGCCTGCCCATATGATCAGGGCCAAATCAATTGCTAATTCTGATGAAAAGTGTATGTGAGGGTTTACTTATAATGACTCAATCTGGCATGTGCTGCTTTTATTTCCTTGCTCAGCCCATTTCTGAGAGTAGAAGTGAACTGACTAGGACAAAAAAGGCTTCAAAGAGTGCAAAGGCCAGAGCAAGGGTGGAAAAGGGTAGATTTTTCTCAGATTATTTCTAGAAATAGACCTTGCCCACCATTTTTACTCAACCCATTAAATGGCCTAGGGCAGCTGCTTCTTTTGGGGACATCATCAGTTGAATTGTTCCATTTTTCAGATTCACTTCCTAGTAGTTCCTCTCAGGAATCGATTCCTACTAGTTCCTTTCAGGATTAATTTTAATGAAAAGGTTTTGTTCGAATTCCCTCATGCTCAGTTGCCCTTGGCCTTGACAAATGTGTGTCATGGCATTGCCCACTACAGAAATAAAAATTGGCTAGTGAAAGTTGGCATATTCTTCCACCAAGTGGGATTCCTGGAGGAAAATAGAAGTGTGTATGTCAGAGAAAACGAGCATATATATTGTATATAGTTGCACATCAGTGACTGGAGGATCCAAGGCACTGAAAATCCTAACCCTGTCCCCCCAGGGGAAAAGGTTCTGCCTCGTCCTACACCATGAGACTGAAGCATGTGTTAGACAAGTATGAACAGGCATTATTCTGAAATTGCTCTTTTTGTAAAATTGATTTGGAAGAGCCTAGTTGTAGCCAACAGAGAGACTGTAAATACATTTCTGTACCAATGTAGCTGTGACGCTGATGCTCCAAGGCACAGTGTGACGTTAGTAGAGGCCTCCTGTGTGCCCAGACCAATCCTCTCAAGTTCAAGTTGCTTGCAATCCAGCCTAAAGCAGGTGAAAAACTGGGTTAAGTTTAGAAAAGGCACATTTTCCTTTTTTTGTAATAAAAGTTACATCTCCTTTGAGCTGAGCTAGACTCCTGATGACTTCATGGACATGGATGTGTAGTTTTCTTGGCAGCTGTACAAAGGTGATTTGCCACAGCCTCCTTTGGGGATGTTTTTGACTTCCTGTCTAGCCTAAAGTCCTGGGATTTTCTAGTAGCCTTGCATGAAAGCACTACCCAGGCCTGACAAGGTCAGCTACGTGCTGCCATCTGCTGAGGCTTTTCTGCAATAGCTACCTTACACTTCTGAACTGTAATTATAAATAGTTTCTGGAACCTTTTTGTTAAGTTAGATGAATTTCAATAGTTTGAAAAGTAAATAGTATTTTAAGCAATCTTAACATAAATGTTCTCTATAGATCAAGGGAGAATTTACTAAAGCAACAGTCCACATTTAAATTTTTAGCATTAAACATTTCTTTGTAAGCCATTTCTAACTCATAGCTCTTCTATCTTGCTCCATATATTCTGCTTTCCACTATTTCTATATGCAGGAGGTGGTTTTAGATCTGACTTGCTTCTTGATATGTATGGCCAGTCTTGCCAATTGAGAATGATACCAATTTTGAGTAATCTATCCTGGAACTAACTGATCATGAGAAACTGTCCTTGATTTAAAAATAGTGGTTTTCTATGTCCTCCTTTGGTGGATGAAAGTGGAAGTTGAGGCTTACAGTCTGAAGCTTGAGTGGGCTTGTTAAAGTGGTGAGAAACTGTGCCTCAACCACATAAATATGAGATGTTTTTGAGAGATCACTGAAATGTTTTTGAGCTTATTGCTGCATATTGTTTGAGGCTTCTTCTATTTACAAATAGTCTATGAAGAACAATACATATTATCCACTGTCTCTGGTGTGATCTGTGATTCAGCATACCAATTCCAGCAGATGAGGAAAGGTAATGTTGGTGCTTCTAAATGAATATTTCTGAACAGTGCTGTCTGGTTTCATATCCGCAACAGTGTATTGCTGCATCAATGCAGATATAGTTATATAGATGTTGAAAGTATTGAATATTCTTAATTATTCATTTGTTCAGTATTTTATTATTAGATTTATATCCACTTTTTCAGTACAGCTCAAGGCAGTGTACTTAGTGCTCCCTCATATTTCTTCACAACAACAATCAATATGACACTTTGGAGTATGAAGTAGTTCAGATGTAGTATTAGATCATATTTTGCTCTAATGAGAGTGAGCTTGTGGTTTGAGATTCAAAACACTCATTCTTAGCATGGAACAGCCATCATTTCCCCTGTTGTCTAGATCTGCCCAATTTAGTTTCTGCAGACTCTGATTTGCCTACAACCCAGGACTGCAATCCATGTTCCTTATAAGTCTTCTTTATGCCATTTGGTCAAACTGGCTGTCTAAATTTGCCATTGCATTTTATTTCATCTATATTGCATGGGGGGAACTACTTTGAGGACCAGAGCTGGCAAAGGGAGAAGCAAAGGGCCTGAGACCAGACTGGTCAATTACAATAACCATGCACTGATGCCGACGGCTTCTCCCAATGAGAAGTGAATGGTTCTCAGTCTGTTATAATGTAACAGTATGAGAAAAAGATGGGGGACTACTATGTTTAGGACTTGTATCCTAGAGTTTGCAGTAGCTGCTGTTCCTCATTATTAAAGGCTTTTCTGGTATCTGCAATGCAAGTATCTTATAAGAGCTCTTCACTGAATATCTGATTGCAAGCCTTCTGATTCAAGTATTGGTCTGAGGAAGCACTACATCTACAGTCCTTCAGATGTTACTGAACATCTGCTAAGCTAGCAATATCCGGAAGGCCATAGATTTCCACCCCTAATCTATATGCAAGGTTTATGTGTATATTTTAGTTTTACAAGTTCATAACTCACCCAGTTTAGCAGGGTATTTTAAAAGAAAAATAAGTACAGATAATCTCTTGATGAAGTGTCCTGAAATATGTTTTTAAATTGTTCAATGGCTGTTTAATCAAGTTAATGAAAAATGACAGCATATGGCTTGTGTATAGTGTTGTAGAACAAACTTGTCATTTGCTAAAACAATAGTAATATGAAACAACTGTATTTCCCTATAGTTTCAGATCCAGATAACTACTGTTTCTCATGTGGACCAGGAGTATCTTGTCATTTCTGTTGCATCTTCAATATTACCATCATTCCCTCCCTAAAAACTGATACTGAGGTTCAGAGTATTTTTGGAAATAATGTGTTATATGACAAAACCATATGTTCGCTGGAGGGTGGTTAGTTAGTTAAGCGCCATCAAATTTGATTCCTGACTGCATAGACCAACGCTTGTGGTTCAGCTGGTCTCCAGTAATAACTTGTAGTTCTCCTAAGGGCAGCTCTGTAACTTTTTGATCTTGTTTATCCATTTTATCTGTTGTTATTCTCTCTTTCTGCTTCTTTCATCCTTTCTAAACATAGCTGTTTTCTTCTATCCATCATTCACTTGCATCACATGTCTAAAGTATGTGAGTTTCTGTTTGCTGATCATCCCCTCAAGAGAGAAGTTCATCGGTATTTGGTCCAGGACTGACTGGCTCTTTTTGCAATCCATGGTAGCCCTTAATTTGAAGGGATCTCACTTCTTTGACCCTTTTCCAGTGTCCAGCTTTCATAGACATACATTACCACAGGAAAGGCCGTTGTTTAACATCGTTTAACATTCTGATCTTTGTTGGCATAGAAATACATTTATTCTTCACAATCTTGTCACTACATTCCACTCAAAGTTTTTTTTTTTTACATTTTTCACCTCCCTTTCTTGTGAAGTTACTGTAGATGTGATGGAATGGAATTATGAAGGCCAAGCTCAGGGAGATAAACATTTTCTTAGCTTGCCAGAACCGCGTGAGAGGAACAAGAGGATGAGACTGGCACCTCCCTGAGGAATTCACACTGTTGTGGCTGGAGGACTTTGGGAACTGGAGTTTGAGTCTGGGAAGATTGATGTCAGGCCTAGCCCAAGGAACTCCAAGAGACAATGCCAGTCCAGTTCAGCTATGTTTATTAGCTACAACCTCTAGCAAGAATCTTCCCAGATTAAAACCCCAGTTCCCAAAGTCCTCCAGCCACAACAGTGTGAATTCCTCAGGGAGGTGCCAGTCTCATCCTCTTGTTCCTCTCATGCGGTTCTGGCGAGCTAAGAAAATGTTTATCTCCCTGAGCTTGGCCTTCATAATTCCATTCCATCACATCAGATCCTAAATATATTCTCTCTCTGCAAATGTTCTGTCTATAATCCCGTTTGCAAAGGGCTTTCATAAAATCTTTCCCTCTTCCATTAACCTTGCATCTATGAGATCTCTTTCATATTTGATCTTGGTGCCCATGATAGTTTGTTTAAAGATCATTAGGATCTTTTCCTCTTGACATTTGGGAATACTTTTTCTGCTTCAGTTTTTTTCCCATAGCTCTTCAGGTCACTTTTTAAAATGTGTGCTGAATTTGTTCCTGCAGGTCAAATCTTGGTGACACATTTCTTTAATCTTGATCCATATCTTTGACACTAACAATTTATAATCTTCCACAATTTGCACATGGGACAGGCTTGGCTGCCTGGATTGGCCTTCTCTATCTTCTTTTGCTGATTATGTAATCTATTTGAGTCTGATGCCTGTGTGTAGACTCTGCATTTATGTTGCTTAAACCAGATATTAGCAATAAACAAAAATGTTACAAAAATCTATTTGTAACTCTACAAAACTTGTTTAAATGCTTTAGCTCTATCCATACAGTTTGCTTGGTAATAATATGGAAATTGTTTTCCATTGCCTTCTGGGTTTGATTTTGAGTTTCTCCAAGGGAGAAGCTGCCTTGCCTCTTATCTTCAGAACGCCACCTACTCTTACTCTCACGGTGGATTGCTCTTAGCTTCACTCCTTTCTCTTTAAACATACTGTCAAGGGTGAGCTTACCAGGAACTCCTGTTCTAAGAGTCACTGAAGTTACTGAGCCTTCCTACTATCCCAAGATATAATGTTTGTGAGGAAAAAGTCAGAAGTAGTTGCTCTCTCGTTCTTTGGAAAATGGAAGTGCAATTCTGCTTGCATTAGGAATCTCTGAATCAAGTCCACCATATTTGAATGTATTCCACAAGATCTAGAATCATAGATGACTTTTGGGATTCAGACATTATTTGCCTTGCTTTTATGAGGTTTCTGATAGAATTCAGTCTTGTGAGACAGCTTTTTCAGCTCTTTAGCCTTGTCTTGGTATTATCCAGTGGAAACCATCTGCATCTTTTCAGTGACAGTGGGAATGTAGGATTGAAAGTTGCATGTACAGTGGATTATTGCAAAGAAAACGAGAATTTTTCTTTTCTCTTTCTAATGTATTTCCTCCTGGACAACATTTCTTTTAACTAAGGGAAAATAAATTACTCTGGGGAGGTGATTACAATAGGGAGGGGTCAGGGAATATAGCGCTTCTGCCTATTGATTGTTGTATCTTGCTGAATAAATTATGTGGGCTTCTACTAGCCTTCTACTTCTTTGATTCTGAAATTTTGTTCCAATCTGGCCAGCCATGAGCTTGCATACTGAACTTTGCTGCCAGGAGTCTTATCTGGTGCTATGATTTCCATGCATGCCACCTTGACAGTTTGAGGAACAACGAAGTGTTCTGGCCCTTTGTTGTTTTCGTATAAGGATGGGGTATTTATTGTGTGGTATCACTTTGGTATAGAGGAGGAACATGTTCCTCAGGTTGAATGATACTTCTTCTGAAAGGGAAAAGAAGTAGGCTTCTGTGTCACTAGACTTAAGGGATGAATTTGGGGGGTTACCCATGAAGAAACACACAATGTACAGTATGTGTTCCTCAAACTCCCAAGGTGACGTGTGGAAGTCATGGTGCTTTGGAGTGGATCTGTAATATGCACAGCCTTGGGATGCTTCTTCTCCTAAGTATGCCTAAGAAATGGAAGGTTTTGAGCAACTAGTTGAGCACCATATTATATATTTTTCCTTTGGTCCAAAGTTGTTGCCATTCTGGAGGTCCCAGGAGTGATGGAGAATCCAAAATAAAGGATATGAATTAATAAGAGGCACTGGTATCTGAGTACTAAGTCCCCTTGATGGGATATCTTCTAAAAAAGTATCTCTGGCTATGCCTCATGGGGTTTCAAATACCCAGTGTCCTAATTGGTGCCTCTCCCAAAGCAGTTCTGAAGAGAGATAGATTTAATAAGTCCTCTGTAAAACCTGTGGTCACTGACTGCTCATTGCTAGTGCTACAGCTTTATATGGTATTTTGTAGCTTCAGTGTCCTTGCCCAATGTGAATGGGACACCCTCGAGTCTAGGCATGTCCATCTCTATAACGGCTTCAGTATGAATGGCATGTTGAGCTGGTTCCTAAGAAATGACTCCCCCCCCAGTGAAGATTTCCTAGTCAAACGTGAATTCCAATTTTGTTTTGGTTTTATGCTGCACATTATTGTCACCCCCCATTGATTTTTCCAAGGAGCCTAAGGACAGTACTTAGGCACAATTTCTAATGAGATCTAGAAAATAAAAATGATTCTGTGCTGTCATTCTGTAAGGCAAGGATTATGTGTGTCTACCCCAGAAAGAGGTTTCCTGCAATTGGAAGATGGTATTCGATTTTGTTGTAATTGGTAGCTTAGATTTAAATAACAGTACAATGCCCAAACCATATCTTCCTTCTGAAATACACTTTGCGGAACTCTCTGAAGTATAAAAATTAGCTGTGCTTTGATGTGGTCAGGGGTTCATTTATTCATTTCTGTTTATTTTTGCCTTGGATATTGCATGTATTTGGATTTGCAAATTATAAGGTACAATTTGATATATGAGATTAAAAGCTAACATTTAGTCTTAAAAAGGATATAATGTCTACTCTAAAAAAGCATTATGTTTTCCTTCTCACAAGAAAAACAGTTTCTGTTATGTAATCTGATTTTAGAAATGTATAAATAGAAGTTTTGTTTTTTCAGTTATAAATGACTGAAAAAAATTTATGTAGAATGCTGTCAGCAATTTTAAATTAAAGAAAGTGTTTAGTTTTTACTTTAAAAACCTACTGACCCTATGTGAAGTTTGACTATTGGAGACTATGCAAAGATATCCATATTGCTTTCTTGGCAACAATGCAGAAGTGATTTGCCACTGTTTCCTTCTGTAACTTTTTTTTCACTTCCCAATCTATCTATTTCCTGATAGTCTCCCAGGTAACCCTACTTAGCTTTTCATTCTTACAAATGAATTCACTTATACTTGTGTGTATCTCTAATCCAGGGTTTCTCAACCTTGGCAACTTTAAGACATGTGGATTTCAACTCCCAGAATTCCCCAACCTATCACCATTCATATATATTTTCCAAATGTATTTACACTATATGTACATATCAGTTTTATATTTGTTTAACTCTCATAAAGTATCAAAGGAATTATAGCTCAAGGAGTATACAGTACTAAAATCTTTATGTTGGAGATCTCCCACCATTCTTCTCTCTCATAATTCCCTGGAAGATAGATCAATTTTTCCAATTTAAAGTTGTAAGTACGCTCATACAGTCTTTTTGGATTCAGGGGTGCCAAAAGTTAACTATTATAATGATTTGTTTTCTTTTCTTTCGAACAGGAATTGATAAATGATCCTTTGTACATTGGTCTGAAACATAAACGAATCCGAGGCCAGGCTTATGATGATCTTCTAGATGAATTTATGGAAGCTGCAGTTTCCCAGTAAGTGGTTATATTTCTGCAGTTTACACCATTGGATGTTTCAGGATTTTACTTTCTTGAGGGCAGAAAGGACAACTTAACTTAGAAGTTAAGATGCATGCTTTTTGCAGACTTAGAAATACAGTGGTACCTCGGGATACGAACGCCTCTACTAACGAACTTTTCGGGTTACGACCAGCTCCAGCCGCAAAAATTTACCTCGATGTGCGAACTCCGCCTCGGGGTATGGTCATTTTTCCACCCTGACACGTAGTCCGCGGCCGTTTTCCCGCCCCTGACGCATGGTCCACGGACGCCAGAACAGATTAACGGTAATTACATTGAACCTTATGGGAAAATTTGCTTCGGGGTGTGACCAGATTCGGAGGGTGGAACGGATTAACCGGATTTACATTGAACCCTATGGGGAAATTTGCGTCGGGTTACGACCAACTCGGGATACGCCCAGAGTCACGGAACGGATTAAGTTCGTATCCCGAGGTACCACTGTACAGATGGTACTTTTAACTCATTTATGTATAATGTTGAGCTGTTGTGGATGGATTTCCTTTTTTACAACAACAGCAAGAAGTTGAGGAAGTTGTCATAATCTACCTCTCTCTTTTAAAATGGTTATTTTAAATTTAAGAAAACTAGAATGGGTGAATCAGAGTTTATGGTAAATTTATTGCTATAGTACTTGGCACTGCTTTTTATATCCAATTACCAGAGCCCGTGTCTTACGAAAGAAGCAAATAAAACATAATTTTATTGCAATTTGTGAACAAATTATAGCAGAAAGTTGTATATTGGATTTATTTTCCCTATGTAGAAGTGTGGGATGCTTATGGTAGGGAAGTCGCAGCTGATTACAGCTTCACTTTCATGTACAGTTACAGCAAAGACAAAAACTCCTTCATGTGTACAGTTATCACATGATCTATATATAATTTGCTATGAATAATACTAAAATCCCTTCCAGTTGATACTTTAAATGTGTGACGCACATATAAGTGTACAGACAGAGAGAACTGCTGAACTAGTGATATGAAACAATCCAGAATAATATGTAATATGCGGTTTCAGCAGCTGAGTTCAGCAGTCTTCATACCAAGCATGGTTACCAGATGTAGAGTAGATGTGGTGTGCAAAATCATTTTATCATACAAGTAACCACAATAGAAGAAATATGCAAGGAGTGAGAAAATTCTTAGAATGGAAGTTACTTCATTCATACTCAGCTACCTCAGCAAACACTGATACTTAATCATTGTCAGACAGCATAGTAAGGTGGACCTATCTCAGCAATCAGTAATGTGGTGAGTGCGAGTGTCAGGATATCTGTTGTGCCTCCAAAATGATACCCACAACCTCCCCCGAAATTAAATTAATTTTTTAAACTCTGTCAGTTCTTGCAGAAGAACACTGAAATATCACATGAGATCTCCCAAGATTTTGAGAGATTTTCACATGAACTTGGAATGAGATCACTAAAATTGTGTGAGATTTTTAGCAGTTTATTTTTTTGGGGAGGGGGGAGCCTTGAAGGGCTTGAGAAGCTTGCCAGTTCCTAACCTCCTTGATACAGTGCTGCTGTAGCTTAATTGGCAATGGCTACTTGTTGAAATTATATCAAAATGCATTTGATCGAGAGTAAATTAAGTAATTCTTTTGCTCATAAATAGTTTATAGGTGGTTCATGTATGCATGTAAATGAATTGACTAAACAATCTGTCAGTTCAGTGAATGCACTGACCCCATTAAAAATAGTATGTTTGTCTAGGGATTGAAATATACAGTAGATCTGTGGTGATAGCATCTTGTTAAGCTCTAAACAATCTATGCATTCAGTCAGTGCACAGAGGGGATCATGATAGTGTTGGACTTCCAATAGATAACGCCTCTTCTTCTGAACTGTATGGAAGATGGTGATGGGGACATAAAACTAATGAATACAGTTTCTTATTAATGACCTGCTGCATGTGTAAATCAGAGACAGAATGAGTGGGAATAAGAGCAAGGCAACAGTGTCTCTGTAGCATGCACTGACCACAGATTAGAATTCTTAGAGTTAGTAATATTTCTGTGGAAACCAATGCATAGATGTAGTGCTCATGCAGTTTCTGCTTGACTATAATAAGCAATCTCACTGATTTGAAGAAAATCTAACCTTATGAAATGATCGTGCCTTAAGAACAAAATCAGTAGTTTTTATTTGTTTCAGTAATATGAAATATTTGTTCACAGCAGCGAGAATAATACACCGATTTGTTGGAAAGTTACATAAAGGTTAAAAGAAACAGAAAAGGCACCAAGTAAACCCTTCTCCTTTCTTTGCCATTCATGCAGGATTCTCAGTTTCAATCTCAACAAGACTGATATCATAATAATATCATAAGCATTAGATGAAATATCCCTGTAGCACTAAAGGTGCATTTGGTCAGATGCTTGGTAAAACACAAGCTACATAGGAAGTAAAATCACATGGGTGTGGTTTTTTGGGGTATAGTAGGTTCATGCTTACTGATAGAACAGCGTTTTTCAAGATGACGATGATCTGACCTTAAAAAAGATCTTTACATTGTAAAATTTTTAGTACAGCCAGAAAATAGCATTATAAATTAACCACAATCCTTGTTTCTAATTTTCTAGGTTTGTAGCACCTTACTTGTTATGCATGCTTGTTTTTATGCAGGAAAAGAGGACAGAAAATGAGAGGTTGCTTTAAGCAGGATTGCATAAGCATGACAATTAAACAAAGCTTGTATTTTGCTTCCCTTGAATCATGGTCAAGGTATACACTACATGCAGCCATGTGCATCTTTCATAATTTTCTACTTTTTTTAAACAGAGGGTCTTTCACATGAAAGGCAATTAGGGGAAAGGGAAATGTTTTAATGGAAGATGGTCAGAAGAAATCAAAAATGAAGATGATGATGATAATAAAAAATGTTGGATAAACGTGTGTCGCTGAATATATATGTGTGTGTATGTGTGGGTGGGTGGGTGGGTGCGTATCTCTCTCTCTCTCTCTCTCTCTCTCCATGCTGTCCCTTGATAAAATAAATGTAGTTGCTTACCTTCATACGCCTTTGCCTATATGCTTGATTTTCAGTGATACTGTATAATTACTTTTAAAATTCTGTACAGTGTATTATAATTATTTTTTCATATTTGAGTTCAAAATGTTTTTACCTGATTTTGTGTGCTCAGGATTCAGTTGTGTTGTCATGTGCTGATCACTGGTACAAAATCCATTACCTTCAGCTTTATATAGTTTGCATGAAAAATCAGGATGCTCCTAATTGCCTCTCAGTGCACAGATTGTATGTTGCAGATATATGTGTAGAATGAACTTGAAATAACATAGTAATGTAATTGATGAGAAGTTTTGTATGTCTTAAATTATAGGTAAAGGGTGATTTGATACTGTATAGGCTCTCATACTCAGACAACGTTCTAAAACATCTCAAGCGTATATATCACTGCATCAGCAATTCAGCTACCTAAATATATAGATAAGTGTTTTTTCAAGTAGGCAACTTTAAGATATGTGGACTTCAATCCTCAGAATTCCCCAGCCATGCTACTGAAGTACAGTGGAACCTCGGTTCACGAACTTAATTGGTTCCGCGACTCTGGTCGCGACCCGAAGCAAATTTTCCCATAAGGTTCAATGTAATTACCGTTAATCCGTTCTGGCGTGGAGGACAGGGAGGTGGCTATTGTTTGGAGGGAGAGTCCCCCTCCCTACGACCGCATGTCAGGGGTGGAAAATGGCCGCAGATCACATGTCAGGGGTGGAAAAATGGCTGCGGATCACGTGTCAGGGGTGGAAAAATGGCCGTGGACCATGTGTCAGGGGCAGAAAATGGCCACGGACCACGTGTCACGGGCGGGAAAATGGCCACGGATGCTGTTCGTGACCCGATCCAGCGTTCGCGAACGGAGGCAAAATTTTGCGACCGGAGCTGTTCGTGACCCGAATTGGTTGTGAACAGAAGCGTTCGTGACCCGAGGCACCACTGTATTTGTAGATACTTCAAATTTGTAGCAGAAGTATCTGGTTTTCTTTCTTTTTAAAGCATCTTTCAGTGATCCTTGGCTTCTAGACTGGATAAGTTCCTTTTGTTTCCTACATTTGCCAGTGCTAAAATTCAGTTTCTGGAATGTCTACCCTTTAGGCCTCTTGTATTCTTTATTAAGCCCTTAAATTAAAACTCTGCCCATTTCTGACACTGTCTCTGGATCATGACTAGAAAGTACAGTTTGAAACCAATTGAAGAGTCATTCTGAATTCCATGGGAAAGTAATCCTGAAGTGGAAGAGATCTGATCACAAGCTCAGGATCTGAGCATAAGTTCTTAGAAAATCTGTAAAGGGAACAAGTACCAAACATCTGGTTTTCAGATTAGGACACGAAAACAACAAGCATGGGACAGCACAGATAATTAGGATTGTTAGTTTGTTGCAGTATAAGACAGTGGTTTGTTAGAAATGTAGTTTTTGTTTCTTGAAGTTCCATTTTTTATTGTAGATACTTAGAATTTAAGTGGAATATTTATTGGGGTACTTTGTAGTTTTCTTCCTCAAAAGTAACTGGAACATTTAAACTTAACCTTTTTTGTCTATTGCTCGATCAAGTGTAGTGCAGCCCTGGATTATTTTCTTCAGTTGCTTACAGACATATATATTCCGTAAAGTTCCAAGTTAAATAAAAATGTCCAGATTTCAGAACAATGGTTTTGTTTACCATTTCATTAGAATGTTATTAAAACTTGCTGTTAATATATTCATTTGGCACAGTCTTTTCCTTTGGCAAAGAAATACATTAGGAAGAAATGAGATAAATGTGGCTCTAATTGGAAATTATGAAGGAATGTTCGGCCACACAGAAACTTTAATAGAAAAATTTAAATATTTTTTAAGTCTAAAATTCTTAATTTAATAAAATCTTGGCCTATTATGAATTCTTAATTACCAGTAGGCCCATCTATACATTTCTAGTCATAGAAATTCTTCTGCAAGTTATTCCAGTGTTTATAATCATTGCTGGAAAGAATCTCTATTCTTGTCTGCTTGCAGATTAGCTAACCCATCCAGAATGGGGTGAAATGCGGTCAGGCTGGGAGATCAAGGTAAACCGTTATACCTGTTAAAACTAAGCAATAGGTACACAACGAAACAGAAACTTCTGTCCTTTTTATCTATCTGCCATATTTGGGGTTTGTTTTGGAAAGTGATAATGTATATTTTTCAGTTCCCAAAAGTTTTTGTTTTCTCTATTTCATTAAAATATTAAAACTGTGATGAAGTCACTTCATGACAAGTCTTATTTACAAAGGGAATTGAAAACTTAGAAACGAAACAATAATGTGATATTTGTGCCATAGTTAAGGATGAAGAAATTGCTAGATTAACAATAAGAGTAGATGATGTTTTACACTATAACAGTTTGGGCTTGCTTATGAATTGAGCATACACAAGGTATATAAAATTGGTTTTCCATTATAGCAATTATAGGTCACACAATTTTTTTTTAACTTGGAAAAATACATTTTGTTTCTGCTAGTTATTTTAAAATTTTATGAATCCTTTAGCAGCAGAGAAGACCCTTTATTATATAAAGATGACAAGGAACACACATGGCAATTTGCAGAATGGCTAGCAGAGCAAGAAAATGTACAGAATATATTTCCTTTTATGTCTAAGATCTTCAAGCTATGCAATTTATGATGAATGTCCAGACAAATCAGATTAGTATTCTAAAAAATGAGGTTTAAGTTTGCTGTATCCAGTGTGCTGTCCAAATAGTTTGTGTTTTTTTGTTTTAATATTTTGGTAAGTATTATATTCACTGTGTTAATGAGTTAATCCTTGTAAAACCAGGATTGAAGTATGGTGATGAGCCCTTTTTCACTTACTGGCTGTGTAAATGAGGGATAAGCAGACTTACTTCAGGCTTGTATGAACTTATTTTTTATTAGAATCTAAGGTCTACCTAGCAGAAACAGGATTGCAAATGTGGCTTGAAAACAAGTGGGGGAACAGATGCAAAATCACAGTTAAGGGTGAGCCAATGATCTACAACCCTGGAGCAATACTGTATGGGATGATCTGCTTAGATGTTAGCCCAGGAATTAATTATAAGTACTAGAACAATTCTGAATTCTGTTTCTGCACTTCAACAGATTAATTTAGCAAAGAAAAAGTCTTGTTGCTGCACTTACTAAAGAAATAAATGTTTAAAAGCTGCGCTGATCTGCAGTCAGATCCCAGTTGATGGTCTCTTTGTCCCTGGCCACATATGAGAGTGGGTTGGTGGAATAAGGGCTAATTTGGGAAGAAAAAGCAATGGACTGGTTGATGGAGTACATGGAGTTGCCTCATCTTTAAAGGATTGTACTAGATTATTGTGCACATTAGTGCTTAAACGTAGGATAACTTTATATATCTATATACAGTGGGGCAAAAAAGTTTTTAGTCAACCACCAATTGTGCAAGTTCTCCCACTTAAAAAGATGAGAGAGGCCTGTAATTTTCATCATAGGTATACCTCAACTATGAGAGACAAAATGAGAAAAAAAATCCAGAAAATCACATTGTCTGAATCATGTTGGAAAATAAGTATTTGGTCAATATCAAAAGTTCATCTCGATACTTTGTTATATATCCTTTGTTGGCAATGACAGAGGTCAAATGTTTTCTGTAAGTCTTCCCAAGGTTTTCACACACTGTTGCTGGTATTTTGGCCCATTCCTCCATGCAGATCTCCTCTAGAGCAGTGATGTTTTGGGGCTGTCGCTGGGCAACATCGACTTTCAACTCCCTCCAAAGGTTTTCCATGGGGTTGAGATCTGGAGATTGGCTAGGCCACTCCAGGACCTTGAAATGCTTCTTACGAAGCCACTCCTTCGTTGTCTGGGCGGTGTGTTTGGGATCATTGTCATGCTGAAAGACCCAGCCACGTTTCATCTTCAATGCCCTTGCTGATGGAAGGAGGTGTTCACTCAAAATCTCACGATACATGGCCCCATTCATTCTTTCCTTTACACGGATCAGTCGTCCTGGTCCCTTTGCAGAAAAACAGCCCCAAAGCATGATGTTTCCACCCCCATGCTTCACAGTAGGTATGGTGTTCTTTGGATGCAACTCAGCATTCTCTCTCTTCCAAACACTAACGAGTTTAGACCAAAACGTTCTACTTTGGTTTCATCTGACCATATGACATTCTCTCAATCCTCTTCTGGATCATCCAAATGCTCTCTAGCAAACTTCAGACGGGCCCGGACATGTACTGGCTTAAGCAGGGGGACACGTCTGGCCCTGCAGGATTTGAGTCCCTGGCGGCATAGTGTGTTACTGATGGTAGCCTTTGTTACTTTGTTCCCAGCTCTCTGCAGGTCATTCACTAGGTCCCCCCGTGTGGTTCTGGGATTTTTGCTCACCATTCTTGTGATTATTTTGACCCCACGGGGTGAGATCTTGCGTGGAGCCCCAGATCGAGGGAGATTATCAGTGGTCTTGTATGTCTTCCATGTTCTAATTATTGCTCCCACTGTTGATTTCTTCACACCAAGCTACTTGGCTATTGCAAATTCAGTCTTCCCAGCCTGGTGCAGGTCTACAATTTTGTTTCTGGTGTCCTTCGACAGCTCTTTGGTCTTGGCCATAGTGGAGTTTGGAGTGTGACTGTTTGAGGTTGTGGACAGGTGTCTTTTATACTGATAACAAGGTCAAACAGGTGCCATTACTGCAGGTGACGAGTGAAGGACAGAGGAGCCTCTTAAAGAAGTAGTTACAGGTCTGTGAGAGCCAGGCATCTTGCTTGTTTGTAGGTGACCAAATACTTATTTTCCACCATGATTTGCAAATAAATTCTTTAAAAATCAGACAATGTGATTTTCTGGATTTTTTTTCTCATTTTGTCTCTCATAGTTGAGGTATACCTATGATGAAAATTACAGGCCTCTCCCATCTTTTTAAGTGGGAGAACTTGCACAATTGGTGGCTGACTAAATACTATTTTGCCCCACTGTATATAAAGATAGGGCTCAGCTCAATCACCTGGCAGTTCTTGGAGTGATGCCAAGTCTTTCTTTTTTTTCTAAGTCCATTTCACTGATTTATTCCCTAGCACTATTCAGCATCTGTATTATTTCTAACACTTAAAAAATCTACCCACCAGTCCCTGCTTTTGCATTTCTAATCACTATGATTTATACATACCTGTAAAGAAGATTAAATCTGAAACCCTGGAAAATGAATGGTAAAATAATTATACCTGCTACATTTTACAAATGTAATACTCATTTGACGCCCACAATGAGTGTCTGCACTAACTACTTAGAAGGCCTAGATACTGTATCCAGTGAGTAGCCCAGTTTACTCATTTGCTTCAACAGATGTGGCTTTTAACTGGTCAATCAACAGGAGAGGGCTTGCTGCCCTCCTGCCTGTAACTTGACATCCACCATGCCTCTTATTTTTCCCAGTCATCTGGGCATTTGGTCAGAAGATCCAAAGGGCAGTTATATGTGCATCTTATTTGTTTATTTGTTTATTAATATTTTGGATTTATATCCTGCCTTTCATATAGGAGCTCAAGGCAACATACATACTTCTGTCTCCTCCTATTTTTCCCCATAACCACAGACCTAGGAGAGGTAGGCTGGGTTGAGAGATAGAGTGACTGGCTCAAATCACCCAGCTTGCTGTACAGTTTGGGATCATATTTATTAAGAGTTCTAAATCAAAGGGGGAGTTGTATTTAAGCTAATTCCAGTTCCTCTAAATATTTTCTCTCAACACTGGGAAGTTGAGGGAACATAAGGAAAGAGATGGGCAAAATACAGGGTTGTAAACAGTATGACCACTCTGTGTGGCCCATCCTCTACTCAGTTTCAGACCTTCATATATTCAGGCAGATGCATGAATTAAATTATTGTGTTTTATAAGTAAATCCATTTGATTCCTTCAAGTAACTGTTTCATTGGAAAGACTCCTTGCAGTGCTAAGTTTACTTACTTAGGCCTACCTTCTATTGACTCAGAACTTATTTTTGAGTAAACATGTAGGAGGGCTTTACCAGTCTTAGAATCTCATAAGACACAAGCTGAAATTGTGTGGACTTCAGTATTCCTATTTAAGATTTCAATTGAGCTTTGAAGTTGTTTAGCAAACCTTAATTAAAATGGAACCCTAATTCTGACAATAAATCTTTATGATGCAAAGTTGATACTATATTATGATTAGAATAGGAAGCAATGATTTGACCAGAATATGAACTCAAGAGCGCTCAACTCCATACAGAGCTTTTTATGTCTCACCAATTTTTGTGAGGTAAATAATAAACATCACTCAAATTCTCATTGTTAGCGAGAATTTGAAATATGGGTGCTTACTTAAATTCTTGGCAAAAACTAATTTGGAACTTATAAAATTGATTAAGTGTTTAAAATTGCCTACATTTGTTACTGTATAAAATCAAGAATTTGTTTCAGCAGTTAGAATTGCTATCTTTATTTGCTGTTTTTTCATTAGACCTACCTAGTGGGAAGTAAAATCGTAGCTTTATTTTTCACAAAATATTTTCGTAGCTTCATTTTCCACAAAATATTTTTTATATCTTGTATGTATATTTGGATAGATTACAAAATGATTTAAAATGTAATTATTAATTATTATGTTTATGTTTATAACTTGTCTTTATTCAGCTACGATGATCAGTCTTGCATACATATATACGTGTTGTTATATCTCTAATATATAGGGCAATTAACTCTTTCGGACTGTATATTTTAGAAGGAGAGAGGAGAAATTGTGGTTTCGTTTTTGTTTCCCCCACTCTTTATTATTTTTTTTTATCTATCCTGCTGGTTTCAGGGCTGCCTCTAGTTTCTAAGCATTCTTATAGGCTGGGAGGACTGTCAGTCCCAATATCAGCCCTTTCCCCCCACCCCCCTGCCAGTCTTCCTTTCTCTGTTCTCTAAAACTGGAGGTTTCGGTCCAGAACAGTAATGTCAGTCTTCCAGTATCTCCCATTCTGACCGTGAGGAAGTTCTGACACTATAGGATTGCAATAGTATTTGTCTAAACTTACTGATTCATAATTTTAGTATTATTAATGTTTTCCCATTGCCAATTTTATTTCAGTTCAAGTGGAAACTGCAATTGCTACCATGTGCACATATTCACATCTGACCATCAAGCCTAGACAGATTTTAATTAAAAAAAAAGTAATTAAGAGTAGAGGACATATGGAAGTTCTTGTCAAAATATATCCATCTGGAAAAATCAAATCAAAGATTCCTAGATGAATTGCTTCTTTGATTTATTATTTTTGTATTAGTCATAGCAATTCTCTTTTGTCAACGTCAAATCAACTTTCACACACAAAAAATAGTTTATTCAGTTTTTAATTCTTTATTCAGACATATAATGTTACGCGCTTAGTTTTTATTCTTATTAAAATCTTGCTAGAGATTGTTTTAAGACAGTCTATTATTGAAGCATGACTTCTTTTCATTCCAGAATATATCCAAAGGAAAAAGGCCAAAACAGAAGGGCTTTTTAATCCTTTTCCTTTCTGTTGTTCCTTCTCTGCTCAGGTTTCAGCCTGAATCCCTTCAAAGGGGTACCAGTCTATAGTCTGAGAATAACCTAGGGACTAACTCAAAATTATACCATATACACATAGTAATACATAAGAGTTCTGAAACCAAGTATTCATTAAATCTTGTATGAATATCAGATGCCCTACCTGTTATTAAAGTTTCCCTCAATCAGGCTCAACTCCCATTGACACAGCTATAGACTTTCATTGCTTTTCCAGATGCATAAGAAATCCATCTCCTTCCACAGCTTATTTTAGCTCTGAAATAGTTAATTTATGCTTGAAAGTGCTGGACTTTAAACCTTAGTCTTTTGGGGGAGCCTCTAATTTTTTTTTTTAATAGTATGTTTGTTAGCCTGAAATCTTAAATCCTGCCTTGCAATGCTAGTTAATATTCTCAGACCAGGAAAATATCACCTATTTATGTAATAAAATACCTGTCCTTTAGCAGCCCTATCAGAAAGAAAAGAGGCACCATTCCTATTTTCCTTCTGCTTGAAGCTGAGCAAGGTTCTTCTATGCACAGATAGAAGAAGAAAATGTGTGGTGTTGAGAAATGAAATAGAATTGGTTTAGGAGGAGGGGGAGAGACTTCCATTTGGATTTCCAAGGTCAGATGAGGTTTTGGGGAATCACCCATAGTTGACTGTAAAATCAAGATAAGATTTTGAAAATAAATAGTAAATTTTCGCTTTTAGTGAGTCACTTTTAGTGAGATGGGTGGCTGTATAATTGTGATAGACAGCAGACAGACTTACCAATATACTGCTGACATTATTATTTTTCAATATGTAATATGGAATGACTCAAGGCTGCTTTTCCATCACAGTGTTTCAAAGCTCCCAACTAATTTTGCAGAGCAATAACAGGGTCAACCTAGTAAAGATTTTGCATCTTCTGGTCTGAAGCCAAATTGACTACTCAACACAGGATTTTTCTTCTTCTTAAAGAGTTTGCCAGGAGACCACAGAAGCTGTAAATTATGGATGGAAAGTATTTTTAAAGGACAGTATTTGCAGACTAAATTTACCAAGTGCATCTGGTTTGTTATATTTTCCAAATCAGGTTTTAAAATATGATCCAGCTGTTTGCATTTTGCAATTAGCTGACTTACCAATGTTTTGTAAAAAGTCCTAAACTGACTTCCTGACTTACCATACCCTTGGGGTAATAGGCATTAAACTGGAGTCAGTGGTATGTTGTACTTTATAGATTTTTTATGTTAAATCAGTACAAATGCCTCAGTGTCTTAGCTTAAAGATGTCCATTTTGCCATGAAAAGTTAATACTAGGTTGACTGTGCCATATTTTCATCAATGATCTAAGCAGGTTAATTTTGTTAACTCTGTAACCTGCTGGCAATTCCAATGGTGTATCTCATCTTTCTGCTTTTACTCAGTAGTTCAGTTTAGTTTATATGGATATTAAGAACATTTTCACTGACAAACTAAATAATCAGACCTGGGTGTGCAGCATGACCTGTATGGTTATCTAGCTCAGGTGAGTCAGATCCATTGTGATTATTTCTAGATGCTTAGACAAGTGATTCATGTACCAGAAGAATTCATCCTGGCTTCAGTATTGATTACATGTCATCAAGTTGGTGTTGAATCTTAGCAACCATATAGATTTTTTTCCAGCTGGATCTGTCCTGAACATGGTCCTTCAGATCCTCCAACAATACAGCCATCTTCTTCTCCTCTTTCCTTCCTTCTTTCCCAGCATTAGAGTCTTCTCCAGAGAATTAGGTAAGAAGTGTGATCATTTGTGCCTCAAGTGAAAACTCTGGGTTGATTTGTTCGATGATCCATTTGTTTCTTTGTTTCTAGCTGTTCATGGTATTCTCAGGAGTCTTAACACCAAAGTTCAAACACATCAATACTCTTTCTGTTCTACTTCAAAGTCCAACTTTTGCTTCCATAGAGTGTCACTATTTCCTGCACGATTCTGATCTTTGTAGATATAGACATACCACGACATCTGAATGTCTTTTCCAAGGCCTTCATTGCTACTCTACCAAGTGCTAATTGGCAATGTATTTCTTGACTGCTAGTTCCTTTGCTGTTGATAGTTAGGCCTAGACAGAAGGTACAGTATCTATCACTTCGGTGTTTTCATTGTCATTTCTAAGGCTGGTTGCTGTACCTGTTGCTGTATTAGTTGATCTTCTTTATATTAATCCTATTTTTTTCACTGTGCTCCTTGACTTTCATTCCTGGAGCTTGCAGATCATTTGTATTTTTAGCTATCAGAGTAGGCTTCAGTGTACTGTACTGTTGAAGCTATAGTATTAAAACAGATTATTAAGGTGTTTGATAAAATCTAAAAATCAATATTTAGCTTCATGGAGTTGAATATTTTCCCTTTAATTAGGCTCAGTACTATCAATAAAACAAAAACACTTCATCTTTTTCATCATAACATGTATTTAATCAACATGTCTTTATTAGCTGTGTTTTCTTAATGATGATACACAACAGCTTATTTAATTTAGCACATAAAAACAATTCTAACAAATTTTGATGCAGATTAGGGCTTTTCCCAAAACCATGTTGTGATTTCCAAGAGTGAAATATAAAAAAGAAACATAAATTAACCATTGCACATCCTAAATCAACTTTATTTTCGACCTCATTTTTCAAACTGTGACTTTATGCATAAGCTAAAACTTTCTCATTCATTGCAAGAGCATATATGGAAAGGAAAACTGCTGGTTTTCACTGAAGAAGAAAATAAGTTTAACCAGTCCAGCTTAAAGCATGATTGCTGTTTGCATTCAGGTGAGGAAGTGATCACTAAAGGATGCAGCCTAACTTTATTTTATTTTGTTTTGCTTTATTTTACTTTACCTTTTGTCAAATCTTTGTAAATTAGGTCACCTTATAAGCCTCAGTGAGGTCAGTAATATATCCCGTAATATAACCAGTAATATGCAAAGAGTAACAATTGTTATTAACAAGCACCTATGGCTCATATATCAGTAATGTGTAAGGGCTGATGCTGGGAACCAGCATTACTCAGGCCAGACAGAACCATTGAGTAAATATGGAGTATATGCATTCCAGTCTCAAGACTGGGAAGAAAATGGCCCAATGTTTGTTGACTCAAAAGGATGTGAGGAAATGACTTAAGGTTTCTTGGTACAGATTCTACTTCCATTAACAGAGAATTGGGAAGTAGCAACAAAAAGTTGAAGTAATGCAGGGAAAGATAAGCTTTTCTTCCATAACTGCAGAAAATCACGAATGAGATGAGCTACAGCAACCACAGAAGAAGACAGAACATCTTAAATTTTTCTGTATTGCTTCGCTGCAGGACTAGTTAAAAAAATTGCACATGTACAGTCACTGGGAAGAAATCCCAACTCAGTGGTAGCTAACTAACATGAAAGTGCTGAAGAGGTTAATCAGAGAGCTGGACTGAGGTGTTACCAATATGTCAGTGCAATCCATTTATTCTTCAGCTTTTCATTGAATTTAGTTGATGTTCTGAACTAATGATTGGGCTCGACAAGGGACCGAATGATGGCCAATACACTGAAGCTTCATCCAGTCAAGATAATGAACGTTTTGTCTGTCTGGTTAAGTGGTGCTCACCTTGTTCTGGAGGAGACAGTTCCTCAGTTTATTGCTTGAGAGGTTTGGGGATCCTGCACATTCTGTAGAGACGTGGCTCATAATGCCTGTAATGAATTCAGACAAATAGATCAACTGCAACCTGTCTGAAAAGAGACAGCCTTCTAACATTTATTAATACGTTGATAATCTCCTGCTTGAATTTCTGCATGCATTATTTATGAGGCTGCCTTTGAAAACAGTCTGGGAACCTCTGTTCAAAACAGAGTGGTGAGATTGCAACGGTCTTTAATTTTAAAACTTTTAAACTCTCTTAGAGTTATCTCTCTCATATCTACTCAGACCCTAAGACAGGGATAGACAAATATTTGGGTTTTAGACTTGAAATTTTAAGAGCATGCTGCTGAAGCTCTCACATACTAGCAACCCTGGGAAGCTTGCTTTTTCACAAAACATGATTAAGCAAGGCAAACTAGTGGGGTGCTCCCTATTATACCACCTCTGGATACCCTCTGCCTTTGTGACATCTCTTCCTCCTCCTCCATAAACACATTTTTCCAAATGAGCGGCAATAGCCCGTTTTTTTTCCTAAGAATTATTGGTGGGATTTATGTGGGACCAGTTATTTTTCTTTTAATTTTTAAGATTAATATGAATCTGGAGAGAGCTAAGGGAGATGGCCACAGGATGGTTATTCCTGCCCTAAAGGACACTATCTAAGGTGGTCTTCCAGGTGCCATTTCTAAAGTGAATAATTGCCAATCAGAGAACCATTTTAGTATTACACCCCTTTTGTGGAATATCTTTCCCTAAGAGGCCCACTTAATATCAATGTTATAGAATTTTTGGCACAAAGTAAAAATTCTTTTTATTCTATCTGATATTTAAGGTCCATTTTTAGTGTGTTTAGATTTTTTTAACGTTTGATTCTTCTGCTGTTTTTCGCTTGAATTGATGTGTGGCATTCTTACTCTAGGTGCTAGTTTTGTCACATTTTTATGGCATTGCTTGTTTTCATCTTTTTTTATTATTTTGTGGTTTTTATTTGCTTGCACACCACTGGAAAGAACTCTGGTTATCTGGCAGTCTGAAATTGTAGTCAATCAATCATATTTTGGGAGACTCATGAAAAACATTCATGAAAATCTTATAAAAGCAGCTTTTCCTTACATCCCCAATTCTGATTTCAAGTATTATGACACACTCTGAATGAATCATGTGGGAAACATCAAAACCTGCTTTCTAAAAGTGCTTGTAAATGTTTATGTACTGTCTTTAATGTTTATAGCATGGGAAGGGGAGATTATTCTTAGATCTTATGTGTTCAGATTTGCATTCCTTATCTTTCTGAAGGATAAAGGAATATGTTTGGAGGTACACATATGGTTTCATGTGGCAGTTCTAACAGTGCTACAGAATGTTTGTTGTTTCAATAAAGTTATGTAGGTACTTTGTGCTTTACACTATTTTTTTATACTTGTAGCTGGCAGAAATGTTTGCATTTGCTATTGAGAGTAATGGGTGAATTATTCTCACTCCAGTATCCTTTTTCATAACTGATTCAGAATGAATGTAATGGGCCTCCAAAATTAAGGTGACCAATTCTGAGGTGGCAATTTGTGAAGGATCCTAGATGCTAATTAGTGACCTGTCTGGTAGAATTGTTTTTATAGACTAAAGATTTGTGTTAAATATCAATTGAAAGATTTATTTTCTGCCTTTTTGTGCTCTGTTGTAAATCTTGCATGGTAACAACAGTGACCTCATAATTAGGCAGGAAATCTCAAACAGTGTATTCTTTTTTTGTAGGTTCTTTTAGAAGAGGTTAAAAGAAATATCTATTAGCCACAGCAGAACAGTGCCATTCTGGTCAGTTTAATCCAACAACATATCAGGGACTGAGAAAATATATCGACTAGATGCTGGTTTAATTCTAAGCCTCAGACATGATAAAGTGAAGAATGTGCAAAACAAGAATGTAATAGTGCCAATGATCTGAAAGTCATTGGTTTTTCTATCTGATGTGACCCAGAATCATGCTGAACTGAAATAGCATTACTGGCTGAATATAAACAATTCAGCAAAATGTTATCTTTATAGTTAGGATACAGTGATTAATGCACTGCATGTAAGAAAAAGAAGGCTAGATTGCTTCCCACAAACATCTGTTTATAATTTAAATATTTTAAGATACCTAAAAACACACATACACACTCTACTGTTGCTCTGAGTCAGCTTGAACCACATCCTTCTGCTATTCAAAACCATGCTCCTTCTTCTGTCTTGGTCGTGTCTTGACTCTATTGAGAAGTACTTTTTCTCCTAGAGTTACCAGTGAGGATCATACAATGAACAACTCGAAATCTTTGTAGTTTGCTTTAATGTAACCTTTTAATGGCACTTAACTGACTCATTTAAAAGATCAGAAAGGGACTGCTTTTATCAGATGTATGAACTGTGGAATATGCACCAATGGACAATTTTTTTCTTTTGGCTTCTTAGTTGCCACTTCCTAATGCCAAGTATTATTTCTGTGCCATTCACCTAAAACATATTGTGATACCATTACTGGGTACCTTTGACATAAATTTGCTCAAGCATCCAAACAGAGTTCCCAAAATTTATTTTCCCCATTACCTTTGTTTTCTGCATTTGAGATCTGTCAGGAATGGCATTAAATTAGCCTAACAATTCTAAAGACAGTATGTCATTGTAGTACCTGCCAAAGAGAAGTATTTGTCTGAATTAAAGTATTCTCTGAAGTGTGCTGACATTTCCTTTTATCATACAGAAATGAAATTTGATCAAGAATGTGTATTTTGAATAATTCTGTACCCGCAAAACTTTCTCCAAACGAGATCCAAGATAAGAACACTTTTTTTTTATTTTTATTATTACCATCACATTTAAAATAGGTCTGCCAAATGAAAATGTTAAAAATGATGAAATATATATAATTTAAAATACTAAATGCGTATTTGAAAGATTAGCACATTTTAAAATATGAGTATCTATTATGTTGTCTAAGGGTTTTATGTCTGGAAGGAAAGAAATTAGCATTCTCATCCTTGTGCATCATTGAGGCTACAGGACAGTTCTGAAAAGAACAAGTCTGTCTCTCTCCACCTCAGTACTTGAAAAACATTCCTTTGTCAGATATCTCCTCTTTAATTTCAATAAACTGTACATATCCTTTTCAGGCATCTTTTACCGCTATTGGGGAGAATAGTTTTATTGGCTTTTCTTTAAGGAAGGTTTAATAAAGGTAAATTCAGAATTCAGAATTTTGCATGTTCTTATTTCTCTAGAAGCTTTCATATAGCAATATGAACTTTGCATGAGTTGGTGTTTGAATATCCAGTGAAGTATTCTCAGGAACACTTTACCATAAGCCGAAATTAGTTCAGCTACATCCAGACTTGCAGAATTGAAGTTTGACTTTATTAGTGTGTTTAAGTGTGCTGTACTGAAATTATAGGTTCTTAATCTGCTGGTTTTTGGTTTCCTGGGAAGTGAACAAAATTCTATAATACTTAGTAATCATAGCTAAATTCATTTTGTGTCAGAAATTAAAGGTATGCTTGAATACTTTCTAAGCTAAGTCACAAGAATTTCAGCAATATAAAATTGGCAGTAGTTTTAGTTTTGCATTGAAAAATAATAAAGTGTGAGACAATGTGTGGAATTTCATGTCAGTGAAATTGTTCTGTTTGAACAACATCAAATGAGTTTTGCATTCACTAGTCAGAATGCATTTCCAAGATCTCGTTAATTCAGTTCCTAGGGGGAAAATTTTCTGAACAGACAGATAGAGTTACTGCCCATCTTTCCAGACTGTAGTAGGGAGGAGGTGAATATATTTATGAAATAGTTACGTATTTCAAAGATTAAAATAAGGCTGAAATCTGTGCACTTTCTTAAAATTAAACCTTTAAGGCACCATATGTATACTCGTATCCATTTCAAGCTAATCATGTAAACAGAACAAAGGAAGCATAATCTTTTTTGTAAATGTCCCCAAAAACTGAATAAATTATTACTCTTAATAGTATTAAAATTCTAGCAACAAACTAGAATATGCAGTTAAATCAGTAATAGGTTCATAGAACAGTACTAGTAGAAAATTTTGTCTCATCTGCAATTCCATATACGGAAACAAAAATATGACCCAGTATATTTTGAAAAATCTATAACCATTGTATAATAAGCATTCCTTGAACTTCTTTTTTACTTTTATCCTAGTGAATCGATTCTAGCCTTCTCCCAATCTTCAGACTTGCAAAGGAAAACTGTTCTGTTCTTAAACTGCATAACTATCTTGTGTGGTGTAGTATAGACTTGCATGCTTGCAGTTAGATGCACAATTAAGTATTTATTTTTGCACCTACAAGCATGGATTTTATTATTTAAGTAATATTTTGGTTGTTTAAAATGAATCAAAATTCTAATAGTTTTGAATTAGAGATAACATATTACTTTGATTTAACACACAATTCCTGTCCGTTGTCTCTCTCAAGATTTCTGATCTGCAAAGATGTCCTTACAGGCCACAGAAGGCCTAGTGCAATTCAGTTAAAAACGTTAATCACACAGCTGCTTTTTAAACTTCAGCAGAACTTTATCAGATCCACAGATCTGGCTGCACTTCTGCAGTAAGCAGTATGGCGTATTTATTAGGGCAGTGTAGCACTTCAGATTTGATTCTAAAAAGTGAGTCCATTTTGGCTTTATGACCCTTCTACCTCAGATGATTGGAGAAATGATAAAGTGGGGCCCTAGTGGCTTTACTAAGGGGGAAAAAAACCCAAAGCCCAGCAGAAACATAGGTAGATTAGGGAATTATGATTATTTCTGCCAGGTTTTGAATACGTTCTGTGTGTCAGGCAAATGTTATAACAGCTGTGCTAGTGAAGCACTATTGCTAACAGTATCTGCTGCAGAAATTAGATTGCTAAAAGATGGCTACCGTTGACAGAGGTGAAGAGGCATTCCTGCTTTGGTGTAGCAGCCAATCAACATGCAAGGGTTTGTCCAGAAAAAAGTAAAGCTGGACAATAGTAACTTGAGCCAGCACAAGTCAGCATCTTCTATTTTCATCTCTGAGCAGGAAGACACGGATAAGGATTTTATTCATAGTGGACTGGGAGTGAATAGAAGATGACAATTTCTGTTCCTGACTTCCAGAAACAGTTGACAAGCCTGTACTCCTTTTTATTTATTGATTGATATTTATGAAGAATTTTAATTTTGTCAGGTTTGGCTTATGGTCACTTACTCACACACCCTGTTGAGGCATGCGGATCTTGTAAGCCCGCCAACCCCCTTGTTTTCTACCAGGTTTTCCAGATAGGGGCAGCTAGAGCAGACAAGACACACAGCCCTGGTCAGCAGCTGGGAAATAATTAGGGACACACACAAATCACTTTTAACTGAACACTGAGGCACAACAGGTTCTTTGGAATACATGGAGATGCAGTGAATTTAAAGTAACAGCAAAACTTTACTGGTTAGAATGTACATTTGCTCTTTCTCTCCCACACACACTTCTCCACACTTACCCACGTCCTTCTCAACTAGGCTGCCAGGCACTAGCTAGAGGGACAGAAGCTGCCAAGCATGGATCCAAAGACGACTCATGGAGTGGTCGGATTTCAGGACCACTTTTTATCCCCGAAAGTTCTTGCTTTGTTGATGCACAAGACTTGCAGCTACTCTTGCCTTCTTAGTTTACAAGCCTGGTAGCTGTTAATTGGATGTTTGGGGGGGGGGGTAGTTCCATGTGCTCAGGCCCAGCTTTTGTCTGGTTCAGGTGACATTTTTCCTTTGTTTCCTTAACAACTTGTTTCTTATCTACCTCCCTGAAGGAATCTTTTAGAGAGATTCCTGGCTTTTTGTCCTCTCTGCTTACGTGCCTCCTTCATCTTTAGTTACGGCAACTTCAGCCTACTCTCACACCTGGAAATCCCAGAAACCAAATTTCCTCCAGTAAAAATGTATTTTCTGAAAATCACATTATGTCTAAAGAACATATGTTGCTTATTTCAATCTTTTCCTTAAGCTAAAATTGCTGTCCCTGCTTCCAGCATCACAGTCTAAAATGGGATAAAAAGAATGGAATAATAATTAATATAGTATAAAAAGGTTTAGTAGGACTATTGCAGATTAATGAAATGAATAAAAGGAAAAAAGAAAGAAATTAAGTTTAAATTGTGCCAGTAATTGGTCCTCAGAGTGTAAGTGGCAAAATAAACATCATTAAATACAATTTGCAGTATGTAATCATAGCTAAATCCAGCTTGCCACTGTATGTTGTGCTTCCTGCAAACTAGGGCTGTTGAAATGGGTGAGGAGACCATCCACATCCTTTTCTCACACATGTGGGCTACAACACTTGACCATAATGTGCTGGCTGCTATTGTGTAGTAGGTTTTATGTCCTGTTTTCTGAGCAAAAAATACAAAATGCTCCCTTTCAGAGCTTTTTAATCCTATGCAACAGATGCATTATCATCTAGACTACATAATAAGAAGTATCTTGCATTTGAAGTGCCTAACCTTAGTTTTGAATTACCTATCCTCATAACTGTGTGGGATGGTGTTTTGTTTTGATGCAAAGAAGTGTGAACAGTTTTGCTAACACTTCCCAATGGAGCTTTCTTCTGCCTCCTGCTTTTTGCAGTGCAGAAAGTCTTGCTGAGAATAAAAGTTTCTCCTTAACTTGCTGTGGGAAGTGACAGGAAGGAAAAGTTCTGCTTGCGTGGGTGGCATTGTCTTCACTTTGTGGGAATAGTTTTATATCTTGTCCAGTACCAATAAGTTTTAAAATATAAGACCAAAAGACAAGGCATAATTAACTGAGTGCAAACATGCTTTAAACAGAGAATGATTACATCTTGGATATTTCCTGTTAAAGGCTCATACAGGACATAGCCTTGCACAGGTAAAATCTCGTGTAAATCACTGCATGACATTTCATAACATTTCTGCCAGTCTGAGCTTGATAGATCAGTGGTCTGTTGTTATTTTCCTAATAGAGAAAGGATGGAGATGGTTAATGTGATGAAGGTTTAGGATCTAAAAAACAAAAGAAGTAGATGAATGACACCCCTGCACTGAAGGAAGTGGGACAACAAAAAAGAGATTAAATAGAGTCATATTACTGAGATGTTGAAAGTAACAATGGCCACCATAATAACATCCCATTCAAACTTGGTTGCCTCTTTTTCATGGAAACATAAATTGGATATGTGGGATTCTCACTGGAGCAGAAGGAAGGAGGCAACCACAACACCAGATGGGAAAGTGGGCGGCAGGAATTATGACTAAGAAGCAGTGAGGATCAGGGAATCCAGATGTTTTCTGACTCACGTTGCTGGCCTGTAGCAACATTTCCTAGACTGTCCCCAGGTTTCAAATGCCCAATTAGAATACATTTCAGAAAGAGACAAAGGAAAGGATAGGATGATGATGGCAAAGCGGAAGCCTGAACTCTACTTAACAGGATCAAATGGCCAGAAGGGCTTATTGCTGAAGTGAAAGTTTTGAGTGTGAGATGGAATGACTGTTTAGCAGTCAGTAGAAAACATACAGACAGAGGTAGCCTTTTCAGTCCAACAAGCTACAGGGCTAGGCAAGGCTTAGTGAAAAGGGATAATCACTGTATCTTCCTTAAAGTGTTGAAATGAACTAGCCTAAAGTTAGTCTTTTGTGTTAGGGAATAGGACCTTCAAGCTATGTTGTTTGTTTATTTATTTATCAAGGCTTTACACACAATCACAAAGGAATTTCTACATGAAGTCTTGAAAAAAGTTGATTTGACAAAACTTTGTGTTTCTCCAAACATGTATTCATGTTTGATCAAGTTGGTCACCATTTATGTATGTCAGATAAATACTCCATGGCATTTGTCCATACATATTTGCCCATGGCATATCTGAATACACTACCAGCAAGTAAGCCATAATTTGATCCATGTGTACTTACATGCGCAGGTGAACAAAATGCATTTAATGTAGGTGGAATTACTTTTGACAGAATCTGCATGAGGTTTAAATTCTGAAATGGAATCAGATTCCTTGCAGAATTGCTACCAACATTTTTATTCAGTTCTTATTTAATAGCATTGAATTCAGTTGTTATCTAGACCTTTATTTCAAGAAATAACTCATACTTGGATAACCAGATTCTTTTCACATTAGCATTCTATTAAACAATAGCATTTTAATTCAGGTATGCCAATCCTTAACAACCATAAATAACAGTACAGCGAAAGAGTACATTTCATATTTTGAAATGGTTTTACTGTTTTGGTTTGACACTTCTAAGTTTGTGGGTAAAGGTTTAACATTAAAGTTTTGTGCTAACATCATTATCTGGTAGTGCCATTTTATTAAATGAACCTGAAAAATAAATTAGGATGTTTTGCTCTATACTGCTGAAATGATCTCATAAGTGCTATGTGAAGTTTTATGACAATTCTGTTAAGTTGTGATATACCTTGTGTTGATGTTTATTGAAAATTCTTTTAGTCATTTACTGAAGCAAAACTTAAATGCACTCTTTTGTAGCTGTAGTAATTAAATAGCAAACTAATGATTCCTATGTTAAATCCATAGGAAAAATACATATATTAGTAATAGATTGAACCTTAAAACTCAACCTATTGGGTCCTCATACCATGTAGGGTATATTAATTACTATAAGACTTACATAATTAGTGCTAATTACATTGTGTTGTTCCTAACCACCTTCAGAGAATTAATTCATATAGGGACTTGTGGACTAATGTATAAGAATTAATATGCTTGTATATGAGTCATCGTCACTATTACCACCCCAGATCAATCCACTGCAGGTTGAAGGCCTCTTCAGCTGCTTGCCAACTGCTTTGACATGCACGAATCATTCCCAGTTAACCCCTTTGAACTGAGTGACATCATTTGCCCAGCATTTATTTGGCCATTTTCTGAACCTTTTAAAGTCAACTGGAATCCAGTTGAGGACTGTTGTTGTCTAGCATTAATCCGTTCATTATGCAATATGGCCAGCCCACTGCCATATCTGTGAAGCTAACTGCTTTATTGTATCATATACTCCAGTCTGTTGGTGAATCCATATGTTTTGTTTCTTGTTACATTGTATTATGTTAAGCATTTACCATTCACTGTTTCTTTGCAAAACTTTCAAATTCTGTATAGCTTTTGCATTTAATGTCCATCTTTTTCAATCATATGTCAGCACAGATAATATATACTGATTACAACAATTTCATCTTTAAGCAGATTGAAATGTTGCTTTTGATTATAGCATGAAATTGTTCAAAACTCACTCTCTCTCTCTCTGTCTCATACACATACACATGCAGACACACATATGAAGAATATGCAGTCTTTTACTCTGCCAATATAAGTATATGTGGGTATGTTTATATGCATGTGTGTGCGCATGCGCATGTGTATGGTTTTTTCAAGTATTCAGAGTAGCATAAATAGATTTGGAGGGTAGAGGGTATGTGGGCAGGGATAATGCCCATTGGGGCCCTCCAGATAATGGTGCAGGCAGTGGGGTGACACCTATCAATCCCATAGTATTGTCACCAAGGGTTAGCAGTCATGATCTATTTTTTTGACAGTGGTGTTTTGTCGCTGAATAGAGAAATACTGTTACAGCTGGGCAAAGACAATTTCAAAAATAGTAGCATATTCCCACCTTTCACTTAAAGGAGCAGCCTGTGCTCCTGCCAGTGGGGATTTCTGCAGTGCATTTTCTTCCAGCTCCTAGATTCCCATGAAACCAATGTGCTGGCTTTCATGGTTAGAAAAAGGTGCTGAAATGCAGAATGGCTGGTATGCCAGCATTCAGGTCATACGGGTTTGAAAAGCAATTGAGGTTTGCTGCCATGGGAAGTGAAAAGATTTTGAGTTTTCAGCTTGTGTTTGTGAGGATGTATTTCATAACAATAGATTCAGATGATTGAAGTGATGTATAAATCCTGGCAATCAATCAATCAATCAATCAATCCACAAATACAGTAAGCATGCAATAATACATGAAGCATAGGGGAATGAGGACCCTAACAACACTTTTTGTAAAGTGGGGAATGGCAAGCTGTTTAGGAACGATTCTGCTGGAACCTGAGGTAGTAGAACATGGCATTCAATTACTAGCCACCTTGAACTGATAGTCAGCAAGCACTGATGATTGATCACTGGCCATACTCAATGACTGGCCAAAAAGGCAAAGTGTTGGATGCCTGGTTTTTTATGAACTCTTGAACCAGAAACATTTAGACATGACTTTGTTCACAATCTTGATATCTGAGTATATCCACAAGTAACCCAAACAGCCTGGATCAAACTTGGTTCACTTTAAATTAGGCTGAGAAGGTCCAGGAAATGGAAAGGCTGTTTGGCTGGAATATCTTGTTGTAGGAGTGGAAGCTACTTGCATATCATTGGATATAGTCCTCTGAGTTTAACATTATAACAGTGTAGTCAAAATAGTTCTTTGACAAATTGATTATAGAGAGTGTGTGCATCAAAAATAATGAATCGAGCATACTGTATTAAAAATAAGATAATCATAATTCTGGAGTAACCCTCTTAAAACTGTCACTGTAAATTCAGTTCTCCTTTTTTATTTAGTTAATGTAGAAGCCCTACTCACTAGGTTAATCTGTACAAGTGTTAAGTTACTAGTCTGCCAAAAATATATTTCATAAGAGTTGATAGAAATAGTGCTACTGTATAACATAATCAACAGAACTTTTCTTAGAGCTGTGTCAGTTCTAATAGACATAGTCTGAAAAAGACAACACCAGGAAATGACGCACATAGGAAAGGGCAAGGCTTTGATCATATGGATGGTGCCACCATCTTGACTTTTTTTGACTCCCCTCTGCAGACACCTCTGCTTGCTTACCAGTATATATAATGATGACAGTGAGTCTTATAAGCTTTATATAAAAGTTTGCACCTTAAAGCTGATTACTGTTGTATGAAATGACATATAAAACAAAATCTGCCCCAGTCCACTACTCTGCAACAGTTGCCTTGTTGTGTGGAAATTCAAAGCCTGAACTGTTTTTACTCCAGTTTTGGAGAAATAGCAGAGTCATTCCTTTCAGCACAAGGAGGTATGCAGCTATGTGCTGCCTGGGGTATTCTTCTTCGTGGCTGATGCAGGCAGTGAATTTTGCAGCATCACTGACTGCTATTTTTGCATGCAGAAGGAAATGTCCATAAAATGTTCCGTGTATGGATAGCTTCTAGTTAGTTAAAAGCCATATAATTGACTGCTTCAGTTTTGTATTTAAATTGATTAATTTAAAATAACATTTAAACATATAAATCTGTTTAATGCCTAGTCCTTTGATAACAATTTACAGTATCAGCCTTGTTATCTTTATTTCACATATATTCAGAGTGTGATTTTTTTTTCCTATTAGACTTTAAACAATTATAATAATGTCATTTAATTTATTACTTGTGAAATACTGAACTACTACCTCATTCCAATCAAAAGGGTTTAAATTGTTTGGATCTAGATAATCATTTCATCTATATAGTTCATCATTCCTAATCAGAAAATTAGAAAAATTTGCTGTATTGTACTTTCTGAAACATGTAAGCATGATCACATGTAATTGGAAAAATAGGATGAGCAATCATATGTTATTAATGAATATAGTTTAATTTTACTGCTTTCATTTTAAGTTTATAATGTTTTGTACCTCTAGGTATGGCAGAAACTGCCTCATTCAGTATGAAGATTTTGCTAACCGAAATGCATTCCGTCTTCTGAATAAATATCGCAACTTGTACTGCACTTTCAATGATGACATTCAAGGTAATGAAATATTTCTAACATGTTGCTTAGCAGAGGACAATACTCATTTAATAGTTTAATATTTGTAAAGACTATGTATCCTGTGCAGATACTCATTACACCATTAGGTAATGCTTGAAGTCCCACATGATGATAAGGATAATGTGTACAAGCCGTTTGGTGATTTGCTGCGGTGATCTGAAGAGACACACTGCATGATCTTTGCTGTGTCATTCTTGTCCCATTGTCACATTGTATGAAATAACCTCTAATGAAAGCTTTACTTGCATCCCAAACAATTCTCACAACAGTCTCTTTATCTAAATTATTTTCAAAGAACTCTTTTAACTTCTTTGTACAATCCTCCACTATTGCTTCTTTCTGTAACAGCATTTCATTTAACCTTCATCTGAGGTTTCCTTTTATAAACCAAACTTACTGGATTATGATCTTAAAAAGTCTTTGGAATGTCTATACTTCATGAAACTTGGTAACCAAATTCTTTGAAATCCAAATCATATCTATTCTTGAAAAAGATCTGTGTCTTTCAGAAAAATATGTATACTCTCTTGAATTGCCATTTTTATGTTTCCATATATCAACAAGCCCTAAATTGTCCATCAAGTCAAAAAAAACTTTTGGTAAATTTGGCCTTGTCTAATTTTAATATTTTTCTCTGAAGTTCTATTTGTGAAGAAATCACTCTATTCCAATCCCCCATTAAACACCAATTTTCATAAGAAAAGCCCATTAGTCTATCCATAAGTCCTTTATAAAACAATACTTTGTCCTCATTTCGGGCATAAATTCCCAATATCAGAGTCTTAGCCCCATGTAGATTGACTTCTACCCCACATATCTCTCTCCTTCTAAACAGAATTCAGTCAAAATCTCTGCCGTTTAAAAGTAAAAATCACTCCTTCCCATCAAAATGGAATCTTTTTCTGTTTAAGTCTATCAGTCAGAAAGAAGTTCTCTTTTCTTTTACGCAGTATTCTAATTGGAATTTCTAAAAGCACAATTACATCTGTGTTATCAATCTTTAATCTTGTATTAAAATGCTGTTGCAAAACTTGAACTTTTGTCTTCTTCCTGATAAAATGCACCAGGATATCCCTTAGAATATTTCTTATTCTCACAAATCATGTATTTATTTTATAAGCTTTATCAATTTCTGCCTTTGAATCCTCTTCATCCCGTTGGAAAAAAAAATGATAAAGCTTTAATTACATTTTCTTTGTCTTCACCAGAATCCTCTGGAATCACTCTGAATCTCAAGCAAAATTGGCTGGTGTGGGTCTTCCGGGTTGTGTGGCCGTGTTCTGGAAGTTTTGTTTCCTAACGTTTCGCCAGCATCTGTGACCGGCATCTTCAGAGAGCAGGAGCACAGACAGGAGCAGTTCTCTCTGTGCCCAGGATGATGTGACGATGCTGGCGAAATGTTAGGAAACAAAACTTCCAGAACACGGCCACACAGCCTGGAAGACCCACACCAGCCATCGTATTCCGGCCGTGAAAGCCTTCGACAATACATCAAGCAAAATTCCTTCTCTCTCAACTTCAGTAATGCTAGATTATCTAAATCTCTTTCCATCTCTCTATTTATAATTTCTGTCTTACTTTCTCTTTTTTTAAAAAAGAACTTTATTACATTTCAGTAAAGAATAAAAAGACAGGAAGGAAAAAGAAAATAACAAGAGAAGAAAAATACAGAAAAAAAGAAAGTAACTTCCGATTTTCTTCGGTACAGGTATAGATATAAAATGCATTCACCTCTTACTCTAGTATTTAATTTTTCTGTCTTACTTTCCAAAATTTCCACTTTGTCATTAATTTGTTTTACATCTCCAGTCCCTTGTTTTACAGAATTTTCCATCTTCTTAATTTCTTCTTTCATCTCCTCTTTCATCTTTACAAGTCTTTCATCCATTTTCTCTTCAAAAGCTGTTGATATAGTATTAAGTGATTCAGACAACTTTTTTCCTAATTCCTCAAACATTTTCTGAAGCAACTCTGGTGTAATCTTCTTTCCACAGGTTGCTCAAACAATCCTCTCCTCCCTTCTCCTGTTTTTGCCACTTTTCTGGTAGTTGCCAGAATACTGTAATCCAAAAGTGAAAGTGTCTCAATTATAAAAGGGAAAGTTGATCCAGAAAGAATGTTGATCACCAAGTGAACTTTTCTTATCCTGCCACTCAGAAAATATCTCTTTAACTGTAAATTGATTACAAATGGCGGTGATTAAGAAAGTGAGGCTTTTGTGAACCTTGTGTCCATATAGGCTGCATTAGAGGTGTGAGCTTTATTGAAATCCCTTGATGCCAGCCACCTGACTCACAAGTCGACCACAAAAACCTCAGTTCCTGCAGTCTTCTCTTAAGCAGCAGCTGTCTGGAGTGAAGTGGGTGATCTCATGATCTTTCCTTGTCCGGAGAGACTGCCTCAGCCAGAATTTACCGTCTGGCTGCAGATCGCCACTGCAGTGCCATCCCTGTTCCTTCAGGGATGTCTAGTCTGCCATGGGACCTCACCTGGAAGCCAGTGTTGGAGAAAACTTCTGAGAATACCGTGGACAGCCAAGAAAACAAACGAATGGATCATTGAACAAATCAACCCAGAGTTCTCACTTGAGGCACAAATGACCAGGCTCAAATTCAGACACATTGTGTGAAGACCTAGTTTTCTGGAGAAGGCTCTAATGCTGGGAAAGGTGGAAGGAAAGAGAAAAAGATGGTGACCAGCAGCAAGGTGGATGAACTCAGTTACAGTGATGATATGTGCATCACTGGAAGACTTGAAGGACCAGGTTAGGGATAGATTATCATGGAGCAAGTCTGTGCAGTTGCTAAGAGTCAACACCAGTTTGATGGCACATAATCAGTTATTCATCTTGTCGTAATTGCTTAACATGTCCTAAATATATACATGTAAGTACTCCTAAACCTCATTAAGTTCAGACTTATATTTGAGATCCCAAAGCCCTCCAAGCTCACAGTGCTGAAATTCTGCAGCAAAATGGCAATCTTCAATGCATAGTGTTTGTCATTTTATGATGTCCTTTCCTTGTTTTGTTCAAATTCTCTAGTATTAAATAAACTAGGCTTGTGATCAGCAGGTTCATTTCTTCACATCTTCACTGATTTTCTTAATACATTGTGTAACAGTATACTCTCTTTTATGGACAAATAATATCTTATTTTCCATTCATATACAGTGATACCTCGGGTCACGAACTTAATTCGTTCCGCGACTCTGGTCGTGACCAGAATTGATCGTGACCCGAATCAAATTTTCCCATAAGGTTCAATGTAAATACAGTTAATTCGTTCTGACCCCTACGAATTTGGTCGCCAACTGATTTTGTTCGTGACCCGAATCAAATTTTCCCATAAGGTTCAATGTAAATAAGGTTAATCCATTCTGAACCATATGTATTTTTTTTAAAACCACAAAAATATGAAACAAAGTACAGTACAGTACAGTATGAAGAAAGAGAACACTAACCTTGCTTGAGGCGACTTCTGGCGTGGAGGACAGGAAGGTGGGTGGGGAGGCAGTAATTGTTTGGAGGGAGAGTCCCCCTCCCTACAGGAAGCCACGACCACGTGTCACAGCAGGGAAAATGGCCGCAGATCCTGTTCGTCACCCGATGCGGAGTTCGCGAATGGAAGCAAAATTTTGCGAACGGTGCTGTTCGTGACCCGAATTGTTCGTGAACAGAAGCGTTCGTGACTGTATATATTTAAGTGAATTGCGTTCCTTGTGGGGATAATGTATTGCCAGTAATGCATGATCATAATACACCTATCATTTGATGCAATTCAGTCAGGATGAGGGGAGAAGATGAAAACTTGAAAAGGAGTAGCATTCAATTACAAATAACTTCACATTTTAATTTGTAATTCAGATGTGTTTCCCCCATTGTTTTTACAACAAGGTATTGCTTCATAATAGAATTACTATTGTTTTCTGGGCTTAATTATTTCCTAATTATTTCTTCTGTATAGCTTTCCACTAGCTGCATTCATTAGCAATTTTATATGCTCTAGTCTTTTCCTCCCATTACAATAATTCTCTAATTAGTGTAAGGCAACTGCCACTCTTGGTGTGCTTTCAGGAGCCTTCTTCTGATTTCAGGGGTGGTGGTGACCTTGATTTAAAATGAGTCCTTAACAGACCCCATGGCCTAAATGACCTTTTCAGTTCTCTGCTTCTGTATGTTCCTTTTTCACATTGATGTGCTGTGCTAAAACAACATAAGTTTACTGCAGATCTTTTTGGAGGGAGGGGACCTGGAACGAGTGCTTGTGTGTTTCAGCTTAACAGTAGAAGAGAAAAAAGCCATTAAGGACAAATTCTGTTTTTAAAGTTCACAAGAAAAGATGACTGGTTGGTTAACATTAGAGATAAGCCATTATTTTGATTTAATAACATTATTTATTATTTTATTCTGTTTCAGGAACAGCATCTGTGGCTGTTGCAGGTCTCCTTGCTGCACTCCGGATTACTGAAAATAAATTGTCTGATCATACAGTACTCTTTCAGGGAGCTGGAGAGGTTTGTTTATCTATTGTTCTTTTTTCATTTCTATGCCACCTTTCTAGCAAAAGGTGGGTATTATAATATATTGCTTGTCTAGGTATTTATTTGTTTGTTTGTCTATTTATTGATCTCCTTCTGCTGGTTGGGGATGGAATTGAGTGGTTGTGTGGTTCAAATTGACAAGATGGTAGCCAGAGCACTGCAGTGCAAGCCTCACCCTGTCTGATGTCACTGTGCATGAAAAATGGGTGGGGCTTACACTGTAAAGCTCCAACTCCCAACTTGCTGATTTTGACACCCCCAACCCTACCCCCATGGATGCTGCTGGCTGGGCAGATATATTTTTAGTAAGTCAGCCCTGCCAGACTGAATCCAGCAGCCTTTCTGAAATGAGTAAAGTCTGTGGCTAGTCAGTACCTAAATAGAAATCTTATTTGAATTCCACGCAGACAAGATATAAAATATAAATATGTTAAAATACAACAGTGCATGGAGTCTAAGTGGCTTGACATGCATTTGTAGCCATATCAATGTAGGCCATTTGTTATTGACACAACAATTGTCAATAAATGGGTGCACTATTTGGAGAAGGAATGGGGCGCGCAATTTGGAGAATGAGGTCTTCTGTAGCACCGCAAGAACAGGGCTCCTGCCGTTCTCCAAATAGCACCCCCGTTCTCATGAGACCTGGGGAAGACCACAAGGCTTCCGAAGGATCACAAGAATGGGGCACGGGATGTGGAGAAGGAAAGGCACGAGCGGCTTGAAGAATGGCATGAGCAGTCTTGGGAAGAAGGCCTGGCGCGGCTAGCAGCTGATGAGGCACACCCAGCATACAGTAGGGTCAGGCCAGGTGCGCCTCATCAGCAGTAGGAGAAAAATGGTGAAGATCAGCTGGGTGTGGCAGAGCCTGTGGAGTGCAGGGTGGCAGGTGCAACTGGAACTTTGCACAATGGTGCTGGAGTGGCTGGCTGTGGTGTGGGGCTTGAGGTGGCATTTCTCAGTGGCAGCGGTGGCACTGGGGCTGAAGTAGAAGTCTGGGGCGGTGGCAGCTGGCTGAGACTGCTGAAGGCCCTGGGCCTGTACTTCAGCCCCAGCCCTGGTGCTGCCGCTGACAAGTGCTGCTGTGCAGGGCGGCCAAAAGGGCATAGTTCATGGGGGAGATCGGCAGGTGGGGGAGTTGCAGTGCCTCTGCAGTCATAAGTGTGGGTGAGCTGCCAAGCGCCCGACTTTTGATCATGTGACCACAGGGGCACTGCAATGGCCGTAACTTCAGGCATAGGTCATAAGTCCATTTTTTCAGCACCGTTGTAATTTTGAACAGTCACTGAACGAATGGTCGAAAGTCGAGGACTAACTGTATTTGTTAATGTTTGAGTTGCTTTGAGTTTCTGTGTCAGGAAACTGAAGGACTCCTTTGTTACTTTGAAAGTCAAATTTTGCTATATAGAATATAATCCTGAATATAAGGTAAACCTTTTACATATCTGCATTGAAGTACTCTTTCCTGCTTTCCTTTTTACCCTTTTAGTACTTTTACTGTGAATAAACTCTGTATAAGAGATGAAAACAAGAGGCCTTGTAACATAGTGGTTAGGTTTTCAGACTAGGACCAGGAAGAACCAGGTTCAAATCCTAATTCAAACATTGAGATTATCAGGGGCTTTTTAGCCCAAGTTCCCTCTCTGGGCTGTTGTTGAGAGGCAAATGAAAAGTGACCCCTTGAATAGTGCCTTAAGCTCCTATTAAGCAGGATATAAATGTAAAAAATAATTACATTTTTTATTTGCTTCCTTTGAACCTCATTGTTTATATTCAGATGTAGAAGTTATGTCTGATTAATGAATAAACAGGGAGCTTTTTCTTCATCATTTGTGAGACCTGGGGCATGAGATGTTTTATGTGTATTTTGAAACTGTCTGAGTCAAAATGTATCAAGCTGTACAAAAAAAAACAGTAAAACTTTGCGCCAAATTATTTTTACTGAGGTTATGCAAAAAAGAAAACCCTAGTGTCAGCATTTGTAGATGTTCCAAGCCCATATAAAAATAGGTACAGATGTTAACTCAGAACTAATGTATTGTTTAGTCTTGGTTATTTAAAGAATTCCTTTCAAATCTGAAGTAAAAATTCATTGTATGATTATTCTAAAGTTACTTTTTTCTAAGGTGAGCAAATAGCATATTCATTCTGAACTACAAAGAATAAAAGTGGCAAACTCGAGTTTCCAGTGAAAGCACATATCAAAGGGCATGATAGCCAATACTAATTGAAATGTATCATTAAGAGTTATTGCTGGTTCGAGAGCCAGTTTGGTCTAGTGGTTAAGGCTCCAGGGCTAGAAACCAGGAGACTGTGAGTTCTAGTCCCACCTTCGGCATGAAAGCCACTGGGTGACTTTGGGGAAGTCTCTCTCAGCCTCCAGTGTCAGGCTCGTGCGACAAGCCGGTTGGTCGATTCCTGTCATAACCAGCGGATGAACATTCAGTTGATCCGGGAAAAAAAAGGGACCCTGCACATGCGGGAAAAACACTAGGATGAAAAAAAATTAAGAGTTATTGCTGGTGTAGCGCTAGCTTTCTTTAAGCAGTTCACCTTTTGTTGATCTCTGTAATTTGGAGTGGGAAGGGGAAAAGACACAGTGGGAGGATATTACGGAGATTGTGTGTAAGCACTGCCAGATAGACGGGTCATTCCTGTTGCTTGTTTTAGTAGTGCACTGTGAAAAATTAAAAAAAGGAAAGCATCTATATATTCCTGCAGTGAATATTGTTGTGTATAATGAGTATGTGCTTTATACAGAAATGCAAACATAACAACCTAGAGTTGTGCATAAGCACTAAGAAGGGGGAGTGATGAACATTTTATATAAAAATTAATATGTTTACATATGTATAAATAAGTGTGTACATGGGAAGAATTGAATTGATTTCTATTTTGTGTGTGTGTGTGAGAGAGAGAGAGAGATGGATTTCATATTCTGTTATGTGTATACTAATTCTTCCTTTTCTTACTAGGCAGCCATGGGCATAGCCAATCTTCTCATTATGGGCATGGAAAAGGAAGGGATACCTAAAAAGGAAGCCATAAAAAAGATCTGGATGGTAGATTCAAAAGGATTAATTGTAAAGGTAATAGCATTTCCCTTCCTATTAGAACTACACATTATGATTTAAACTTTGCTAGGAATATTGAACAATAATAACTGAAGTAAAATACACTCAAAACTGGTATTTCTTTTCCTGTACACTTAGACGAATAAAGATTGGATACATGGGATAGTAATACTGTCACTGAGAATGTGGTAAGTTCCTCTGAAAGCCTTCTTGGAGAAAATTAATAAAAATTAAGGATGCATTTAACCTTCTATTGCAACTTCAGTTTTAAATATCTATACATATGTGTTAAGCATCATGAATCACCCTATGTTTATAGTGAACCTAAAATTGTTTATTAAAATAAGCAAAGAAATGCTGATATAAAAGATAAATTTCTGCTGATATTTTCCTTTATCTATGCCAGACCTCTACATAAACTTCAGCTGTATTGCCTCAAATAACTTTTATTGCATAGCAATAAGAGCAGAGACCATGACCTGCACGCTGTGGTTTATTATGATATCAGCAGTGGTTAGACATTCAGATTTGCTCAGAGACTTGTCAAGGCATTCTTACCACATTTCTTCCATATGTTACAGCTAAGACAAAAACATGTATATTTCAAATACTAAAATAATAAAGGGATTTTTAAAGTAATAATTTAAACATTTCTATCCTCAAAGAATATATTATCTGATTTATTTGTCTTCTTGCTTACAGTAGGTTGTATTGGAAACAAAACATAAACCTAGAATTCCTCTTGGATTTCCATGCTTCTCTTTCAAAGAGAAATGCCAGTTCATATGATCGATTAATGATTTATGTTACTGTTACCTGCATGAAAGTGCATATCACTCAGCTCGGATTATATAACTGCTGGGTTGAGACAAATGAAACTTTGAGTGAGATAGATTTTCACATGAACTTATCAAATTGGAAGATATTTTATTATATACTTGATTTCTATCAGGAAGATTTTCTTGATAATATTCTGGATAACTGAGATATGCAAAAGGATTTATGTAACTACTGTTATTCAGGCAAGATTACTGTAAGGATATTCAATGTAAACTTTATCAACTTTACACTGCCACAGAATGGACCTCTAACTATCCATCTATTAGCATCCATAGATCTAAGTTTGTTGTTTGTTAATTGTGCTTTACTCCCTCCCTTTTACATTATAATTAATAGTACCTTATCTCTTCCAGATAAGTAGGTTCACACAATAATGCAGATAAATTGCTATCTACCAGTTCATTTGTTAATTTTGATGCCTATGCTATGCTAGACAATTTTGAACTGAAGGAGCAGAAATACTGAATTTATCTGTATCTAATTTGTTATCCCCCCCCCCTCCTCCTCCTAATAAAGGGTAATGGCATAACAGGATTGGAAGGCCTCACTAAAACCACTAACTAGAACACCATCAGATAAATTACAATATTTCATGGAGTGGGGTGATTGAAGAATTTTCCATAAACTGTTATTAACTAATGACCAATAGTGGAAATTCTGCAAACAAATTCTGGAGTGATTAAATAGTGGAACCAATAGAACAAGTAAACCAAAACGTGTAGTTCCCCCTAAACATGTTAAGGAGTAATTTATGGTTGATCCTCAGAAAAAAAAAAATCATAGGTTAAGCTGAGTTAATTATTGAGGGCACTCAATGAATTTTGTGTCTGAGTGAAGATTCAAAGACAGATCTATCCTATTCAAAATCAACAGGCAGTCCTCTTCATCAAATAGACTCATCTTATTTCACTTATTAAATTATTTCATATTACATGGCAAAGGGATTAATCAGGATGTGCATGAGGCCAGACCTTGGTTTCAGTTTCATATAATTTTTTTATTAAGAATTTTTATTATAATAATGAAATCTAATACAAACTAAACTTAAAGAAAGAAAATAGAATAGAGAGAAGGAGTAAAAAGTGCAAGGAAAAAGAAAGAAAAGGAAATGAGAAGAAAGAAAAAAGAAAGAATATAATAAAAAAAGAGAAAAGAAATATGTAAAGAAGTGACGGAACTTTCATCACAACAGGTATGTCTGAGGAAGACATTATAACCCAAGGCGCTCTTACCATTTCCTAGAGAGTTTGTGATTTAAAATGGGCAACGAAGAATATTAAGTGGGAACAGAAGAGGAGCATTTTAAGTGGAAGTGGCAAAGAAGGATTGCTGCCATGTGCTGTAGCTGAAGATGGGCCGCTAACTAATTGGCAGAGGCTCTGCAAACAGCATGCACATCCAGGGTGCTTAGAGTCTAGAGCAAGAAAACAGGAAAGCCAATAAGGAGTGGGAGTTGAAAGTTGAGGGGTGACTAAGTTTAGGGTTAGTTTCAGGGAGAAGGTAAGATGGAAAAACATTAGCAAGTGACAGAGAAAAGGCCCATCTGCTCTATTCTTCCTTTACCTCAGCCTTTTGCCCTGAAAGTAGTATCAGCCATGTGGGGAAAAATCAAATAATGAAAGAAGGAAGTAGTTCCAGTTAAAGGGAGGATAAATTGCATCTAAAGCATTATGGAATTTGTAGATGTAATCGCAGAGTTTGTGCAGGCTTTTTTCAAAGGTGGGCAAATGTTCTCCTCGTGTTCAAAGAAGACAATAAACTAGGTCCAGGCAATTACTGACAGTTTTTTTGTAACAGTATCTGGAAAGGCTTTAGAAGTCCGTAAGTAGTGTGTGAGCACTTAGGAAAATTTGCTGAGGTAATGGTAGACTTTTTTGTTTGTTTATTTGTGCCTTCGAGTCAGTCTTGACTCCTGGCGACTGCCTGGACTAGCCCCTGCAGGTTTCTTGGCAAAATCTCAGAAGTGGTTCGCCCTGGCCTGCTTCCCAGGGCTGGGAGAGAGGGACTGGCCCAAGGTCACCCAGCTGGCTTCGTGCCTCAGGCAGGACTAGAACTCATGGCCTCCTGGTTTTTAGCCTGATGCCTTAACCACTACACCAACCTGGCTCTCAACAGTAGACTAGCAGAAATTATTTAGACATTTGTTAGATTTAACAGTGCAGTGAAGAGAAAAGAATAGACTGAATCTGACAGAAACAGAAATGCTGTTGACAATTAAAATATTTCAGCATTTTTTAAAAAAAACAAAAATATTTAGGAACCAGTAACACTGCTAACTCCCACTGACAGCTGCTGCAGTATTACCAAAAAATAAAGTAAAATAAAATAAAATCAGCCATATTAGTCACCCAATCACTTTGTACTGAATCTGGTCTTCATGAGCATGCCAAAAAGCAGCCCAGACTGCCACAGTCTTGACAGATTGTACGTTCTCCATCCTGATCACAGGGACCAGATGCAAGTATTTCAGAAGAGTTTGCAATAATAGTCCCAGTGAAATGCTGAAAACTCGTGTATGTTCATTTTAAACTCCAATAATTCAGTCTCTAACAAAAGAAAAGGGGAATGAACAATAGTTAAATCCTGCCCCCCAAATAAATCAAGTGTGAGTCAAGAAAAGCTGGCATACTGGAGGTTTCGTTGCTAGCCACATGTCAGAACTATGCAATCTCTTGTGGTCTCCCTGCCACTGATAATATATTGCCTTCCGTTCTATAAATAACAAGACTTGTGGTTGCTGACCAGGAAGAAATGGAGAAAGAGAACAAATGCAATGATGTAATTTACACCATGGCAGAAACCTGGCAAGTTTGTGTCTGTGTGTGTATATGGTTATTTATAGCATAACATACTTGTGCTGGGCCTGCTTTAAAACCTTGATATTGCATGGTTAAGCCTTACATATCCAAGTATGTAATACATACATGATATATCTACAGGTAGTCCTCAACTTATGACCACAATTGAGACCAGAACTTCTGTCGCTAAGTGATGTGGTCATTAAGTGAGTTGTGCCTGATTCTATGACCTTTTTTCCCATGGTCATTAAGTGAATCACATGGTCATTAAGTGAATTCAGCTTCCCCCATTGACTTTGCTTGTCAGAGGCTCCCTGGGAAGGTCACAAATGGTGATCGTGTGACCCTGGGACGCTGCAACCATTGTAAATAAGCGTGGACTGCCAAGTGCCCGAATTTTGATCATGTGACTGCAGGGCCGCTGTGATGGTTGTAAGTGGGAGGACCAGTCATAAGTGACTTTTCAGTGCTGTCGTAACTCTGAATGGTTGTTAAATGAATGGTTGCAAGTTGAGGACTACCAGTGTATCAAATGGAAGAACAGACATTTTTTTCAAGGAATTCCAAATGAATTGCTGCTGCAAGCCGTCAGAACTATTTCCCTTCAACTGTATATATGATTGCATATTTCCCAGACTTTTATGTATTCAATTTAACAAAGTTCTATCTCTCTGCTTCGTTTGAATCACGGTGGCACTTAGGATTTTCTATGATTTAGGTCCCATTAAGAATTCACATTTATAGTTGAGGGGCAAAATTGTTGAAGGCAGGAAAACCCTTCTTTTTTCTCCAGAATTATTTGGGATTAGGTATGCTTTCTGTGTAGAGGATAACTATCCTCCTGTCAGTTGGGTCCTCCCACACAGCTGCAGCCACAGCTGAAGCAGATTCTGGTTCAGACAGTTTCCAGACCTGAGGTGATGCATGCTGTCCTTGTGAGTCAAACAATCCTCTGCTGTCAACTGAAGGAACTTGGAGAGTGTCCAGTCTCTAGGGGAAAATACAAGATAGCCTTGCTACAAAGAGATCAGGGGGAAAATGGTTTTTTTGGAAGGTTTTGCAAGCAGGGAGGTAGCATTTAATATTTTTCTCAGATGGAAAAATCTAAAATGGACAAATAGCTATTAGTTGTGTGGCCAGAGCTTGGGGCACAGTAGGCAACATGCCTTCTGCCAGCCCACATGTATTTCTTAGACCTCTGTCTTCCAGATATTCCAGCTGCTCACATTCTCCCCTGTTGGGAGTCTTTCTATCTCGCCTCCATGCTTTCATACCCTCTCCATGTACACGCACAATGATGCTGGCATATTTTCTTTCTCTGTGTCCTCTTACATTTTGAAAGAGGTGGCGTACATTACAAGCAGAGCAAAGCTGCAGCATATGTTTCAAAAGGCCTCTAAGAGAAGGCAGATGCAGAGGAAGGCAGCCAGAGCCTTGTTCAAGATATGAGGGAGAATTGAAGAGCTTTGTGCCTGCCACTGGCCTGGGCTTAATGGCATCCCTTATGGATACAACTAGACTTTGCAACTTGTGTTGGTGTTTTTATTCATTTATTTTTTTAGACTTAATAATACAGGGAAAAACACATTTCCCTCTTAATTCTGTTTTTGGTTTGATCATCCCGAAATGTCATCATAGCCATGACATTTGTGAGGGCTTTGCTTGGTGGGAGAGGACCCAAGGATTCTTCTGAGACCTCTCTGTCTGTATGCTGCTTGATACAGGAAGTGAAATGCCATCTTCCTTTCCATTTACCAATCAGTACAATGCGCAAATGTTATACCCTAGTAACATCTACTCCACTCAGGTTGAATTTACATAACCCATTTGCAACTTGTTTATGTTTTGTTACATCATCACCAGGCCCAGAAAACTAGTTGAGTTCTGTGAGGATAGCCTTTCTACATGTATTTTGATTAGGATGGTTTCTAAAATGCATCCTTCTCTTTCCCTTAGTTTGGGAAATTCTTAATTGCATTTCATCAAACAAACTTTGGAAAGTTTTCAGTGCCACTGAGTTCAGAGTATACCAGGAATTTCAAGGACTACATTCCCCTCAAAATTTCTGACTATGCTTCCAAACATGACATAAATGCTTGGTAAAACTCTTTGACTATAATGGTCATTTAATGGATGCCATATGTTTTGCACTTAGCAAGTATGATTAAGCTTACTGATGAGAAGGTCAAAGTAACACTAGTATGTTTTTAAAAGAAGACTGAGCCTTTTCATTAGAATACAGAATAAATATAAAACTGTAATCTTTTTTAACTTAGGGTCGTGCTTCATTAACATCTGAGAAAGAAGTGTTTGCTCATCAGCACGAGGAGATGAAAAATTTAGAAGACATTGTTAACAAAATAAGACCAAGTGTTCTTATAGGTAATAAACTATCTATATGTCAGTTTATCTAAGTTTGCCCTTTTGTTTGATATTTATGTCTGTCTATCTACGTGCATGCGCGTGCGCGTGCACACACACACACAGAGGATGTGTTTAAATTTTAGAGAAATAGGTACAAGTATCTGTTGAGAATATTATTTCCTAATAGTGATCTATGTGCACAAGAACAAATACAGTAAGAATATGCTGGAAATTCTCATAGCTTTGGGAACTAAGTGAGGTTATGGAGATTTCTGAATTATACTGTAAGTAATGTATGAATAGCATATGACCTCAGATGTATTTACATACTAAATAGCTAGGTTTTAGGCTAGGTCTGTTCTATGAATTTGCTCCCTGAGTCATATTAGAATAGTCTCCAATCATTCTTTTTCTCTCTTTAAAATTCTATGCTAGGAAATAGACTAAAACATACAATTTTTTGTAGAAATATTTCTGCAGTGAACAGATCAGATAAATTATTTTGTATCCAATACTATGTAATGCTCAGTGCTGAATATGAAAAGGATATATTTCTTTGAATGTTGTATTTACCTAAGGGTGCTGCATAAGCAAGAAAGACTGATCAGATGTCATATTCTTTTTCCTATTTGGATGATTGTTTAAAACCTTTCCTTGAATAGTTGGGATCACTAAATTATCTGATGTTTCCCCAAGTTTTTCATTAAACTCCAATCTCAGCAACAGCCATATATGGAATATTACTAGACACTACTCAGGAAAATGACTTGTTATTGTTGGACCAAGAACAGAAACAATTATTTTAACAAAACTAGCCATAAAGCATAAATGAGATTATGTTTTCTAATTTATTTTGCTGTGGCTTGGAGTGATTGTCATTTGTACCATTTGCTTTTTAAAAACTAAATTCACATTAAGTAGTAAAAAAAAGTAAGACAGTAACTTTTGGTAAGACCAATTTAAAAATATGGGGAGCTTTGAACTTCACATTCTTTAAGAGTTCTCAGTTGTCAGAGCAAGGAGAAAAGAATAAAGGAAGATTATATGTTCAAGCTGGTGATACTTTAGCTAAGGCTACATAGCTCTTTGGGTCTGTAGCATCTGCTTATTAAACGTAATGCACCTTAATTTAATTTTTGTCAAAGGCAATGTCCTGATTTGAACTTTTTTTATGTTATGACATTACTTTTCCATTTTGCTTGAGCATTCATACAGTTTGTTCTATTAAGATGTTATGCAAAGAAACCAAGATCCTGATGAGATATATTTGGCCTTCTACACCTATCATCTATCTCAATCTCTCTTCCTTTCATCTTACCTTTTTCATTACCATAGACCCAGGATAGGTATATGCAAATATTTCATAAATTGATTTAAGAAACCTTAAAACATATGGTTTTAAAAAATGAAGCCAAAATTTTAGGACTTATTGTTTTATAACAATGAAACAGATGTCATTTCCAACAACACATTTAATAATTGGACTCATAAGGTCAACTACAACAGATAAGAGTAGAGGAATTGTTCTTGCAGAATAAGAGTTTGGATATTGTCTACTTGAAAGTTGTCATTTGCTTCTTTCCCCTTCTCTGAATCACATTTCCAAAGCAAACGTGGAAAAAAATATATTTATAAAGCAGATTGATGAAAGAAATCTCTATGTACATTGGAAAATGTTCCTTCTAGATGAATCCAAAAGATAAAAATATGGGCCAAAGAAAGGTATCAAAGTATCAGAATGGTTATAGAAGAGCAATCTCTTCAGATAATTGCAATTCTGTTCCAAGTCTATCCTGTGAAAATGAATTATTTCCATTCAACGAGAAGGGGAAAAAAGGATGAAGATGACTTAAAAAAAACAGCAATGGAGATTAAATAATGATATTATCTGGTTGTCTCATGAAATTTTCATAATTAACCAAGCACATTGCTCATTAAAATCTTGTCTGAAAATAGCCAAAATTGTAACCATTTCAGATTCTGAAGTTTAATGATCCATTAGAAACTTTCCTTGCATCAGTTTCCTTGAAATGAAAGAATAGCACAAAATAGTTTAAGAACCAATATTCCAATGAAAATATGTCAAGAATATCTCAGAATACTTTATTCATGAGAGAAAAAATGTGCTTTTTGTTTTAAAAAAAATCTTCCCTATAAGAACTTCTATTCTTCTCAATGGGAGAATTTTATTATTATATTCAGTGAAACATCTTAGTGAAAATAAAGAAATAAGTTGGGCTTGATTTATGAAAACCTGTCTTTCATTAGGGGAGCTATGACATTTGTTCAAGAATAAACTGATTTTGGAAAACACCATTTTGGGTTTTATACTCTCACAAAGCAATTTACAGAAAACATAGTGGTGTTAAAAAAATGCCTATATCAAAGTTGCCTCATTCACTACAGCCTAACCCTTCTTATTAATTTCCTGATCTCCTCTTCATATCAGTGGTAAACATACTGTGATGATGATTAAGATGATGATAATGCCATATGTGGTGAATGTAGCTAATTTAAGATGGCACTTCTGCCTGTCTTGTCATTTTATCTTTTTAAAATGTGGAGTAGAAATAAGTAAAATAATTTTTCAATACCTCTGCAGAACAATCTTTTAGAGTAGTGTTTCTCAACCTTGGCAACTTTAAGATGTGTGGACTTCAACTCCCAGAATTCTGGAAGTCCACACATCTTAAAGTTGCCAAGGTTGAGAAACACTGTTTTAGGGCAATGGGCAAATATTGTACATTCTGTAACATTCTGTTATATTTCTGTCTGGCATAGGAGTTGCCGCAACTGCTGGTGCATTTACAAAACGTATTATCAAGGATATGGCTTCCTTCAACAAGCGGCCAATAATTTTTGCGCTCAGTAACCCAACTAGCAAAGCAGAATGCTCTGCTGAAGATTGCTACCACCTAACAGAGGTATTGGGGGGAAGAGAATTATATTTAAATTGATTATACTATGTGTTGGTACGTTATTTATGTATATATTCACACAATTGTCTCTGTGCATGTATTTATCCTGGCAGTTTTCAGTCAAGGCTTATTTGTGGGTGTCTTTAGCAATATTTCTCCATAATTTTAGGTTAAAAGGGAACCCAATTCCATTGGGAATTGAGCTAGCATTTCAGCAAAGTTACATGGCCAACATTTCAATTTATACAGGATTTCATGTATATTCCAGGATCTAAAATAATATATTTCTTCCCTAATAATTGTCACTAGAGAAAGAAATAAAAACTTGTAGCTATTTTAATGATTTAGAGAGGTGTTTTAGTAGCATTCCTGTGTGTTGCAAAGCTCCTCAGAATTGCTCTACCACAACAATTGCCTTTTACTGCAAAGTTTCTAGTTCAGATTTGTAACATAGAGATTGCTGGTATATATAAAAATTGAGAGTAATTATTTAGTTAGATTTTACTAGGGATTTACAAAACATTTTGGTGTTCAGAACAGTTGTTTTGGGTGATCCATGCCTGAACCAAAAGGCATTTGTCTGTGCAGGGAAGAAAACAGGAATGTTTGAGCAGGATAGGACATGCCTCACTGGGATGTTGATGACAACTAAGGAAAGAGTAGGAAGGAAAGTACTGGGGAGTTGTCGGGGGAGGGGCTAGGCCAGTGAAATATGCCATGTTAGGGTATTGAGACCAGGGCTGAAGGAAGGAGGGAAGGCTTGGGGGAAGTTCAGGGGTGGGTGGACTGCTGGGACATTCTCAGTGACTGAGAGGAGAGACGGAGTGGCTGTGCTGGGGAGATGGGGGTTGGACGGGCAGAGCGATCTGCCACATTGGGACATTAGGGGGAGGATGGTATTAGGAAGATGGAGATAGGGGCTGGTAGGATATGCTAAGCTGGGAGCTGTGGAGAGGGAACGACATGCACCAGCCTTGCCCTACCTGCCTGAGTTAGACTTTGTTTGACCCAAAATCTGGAGTAGCCAAAGGATTCTGGGCTTTAGTTCTAGAGACCCATGGCAGGATCTCTGGAACATATTCTGGGGTTTGAAACAAAATATTTTCCCTGTCCCTCCCCTCTTTATGTACATCCCTAGATTTTACCAGTTCTATCAATTTAGAACAAGCAGTTAGAATAGAATTAGATATAAAAATGAATGCAGGCCATATATTTTCTATGTTGTGTCATTATTTTTCCCTAGAATTCAAGATTGCTTATTATTTCTATAAATAGGTACAAAATGTAGCATGTCCTTTTAGCTTACTGAAAAGTGCACATGCAATATGGTAATGGAGCAGGAATGCAAATATTTTTTAAGCAGATAGAACATGGTTCCATCTGGTGACCAGAAGACCTAAAGATACACCAGGATTTCTAATGTTCCATTAAAACATATAAAACAAGCTATTGTAATTCTGCATGACACCAAGATAAATCATATGTTTTAAATAACTGGATGACGTTGATGTTTGTATTGTATCTATGTTTGCAGTTCTTTAATTGAACAAAACTCTTTTTTTTTTAATTAAGATGACAATTGTATGGTTATTCACACAGAAATAATTGATCTTAGTGGGATTTTTCAATAAACCTGTATAGGAGTGCATTATAAAACTTAAGATGCTGAGTTTGTTTCAGTATGAGCAATTTCACACACACTGAATGAAATGTGTACTTGTTATCAGATAACAGTATGTAGCAAATGAGTTAAGTAGATTTTTTGGACTTGTGTTCACTTTTGCAACATTTTTATTGTAACATAGCAGTTATGAACAAGAACAGCTTTAGAAAGATGTAAGGGTATCACCTCAAATTAAGATGCACAGATTCAAAAGAGAAGGTTTAAAAGTTGTGTAGAAGATAGAATTTCACCAGGTGCAGCTTGTCATGCAGACTTCCTACGATAAGAGACATTCAACATACATACACATGCACAGACAGAATCATCACAACACTCAGCCACTCAGCATTTGGAAAAATATGTATTTCGTTCTCCCAGAAGTTTTTTAAAAAAGGTGAATGAATTAAAATGTATAAAACATATGAAGTTCATTCTTGTTATCTATAGTTTAGCAGATGTAAACATTATGGTAAAATTATAGAAAGATTTCAAACTAATCTGAAACTTGCCAAGGTATCAGGGAGGAACCAGAGATATTTATATAACCTCAAATAATAGTTCTTCTGCTCTTCACATAGTTCCTAATATAATCACTTTATAAAAGCATTGCTATCTACATGAACATTTCACTGTATGTCCATCTTTCCCCATCAAACAACACTTTGCAATACTACTTTTGTTTTTTTCAGGGGCGAGGCATTTTTGCAAGTGGAAGCCCTTTTGATCCAGTCACTCTTCCAGATGGACGCACGTTTTATCCTGGACAGGGGAATAATGCCTATGTGTTTCCAGGAATTGCCCTTGGAGTTGTTTCATGTGGAGTGAGACACATAAATGACGACATTTTTCTCCTTACTGCAGAGGTATTAACTATTCTTTTGTATATATAAATGGATATACAAGGACTATAGGTAGTCCTCACTTACCAACTGCCATGTTTACTGATCTTTTGAAGTTACGATGGTTGGAAAAAAAAAGCTTTGCAACCAATGCTTGCATTTACAGCTGTCGCAGCGTCCCATGGTCATGTGATCGCCATTTGGGTGCTTCACAACCAATGAGTATTTACAACCATTGTCGCATCCCATGGTCATGTGATCGCCATTTGTGAGCTTCACAACTGGTTTCCGACAAGCAGAATTAATGGAGAATGCAAAAGCGAAATTGCAAATTGTGGTCATGTGATGTCTCGTTTAATAACCATGATATTTCTTTAACAACAGAAGCGAAAGTGATGTCATAAGTCCAGTGCTGTCATATGATTTTTCACTTAGCGACCATGGCACTTAGCAATACAGTTGCCGGTCCCAATTGTGGTTGGTAAGCAAGGACTACCTGTAATCTCATCATTTATCCTTGAATAGATATGCCTTTCAATAACCATCAGGCTTCTATTGCTTTTATTTTGCCCAGTTGAAAGCAATTGTTAAATGGCAATAATATAATGAGGGCTTAGCCTGTCATGTCTGTCTGTTCCAGATTAGTTATTGTGTGGACACCACTCTGATAAAGTAGAAGGATAATGTAGAAAGTGTCTTCTATATAAGAACTCTAATGACTACTGTTCTCTATGATTTTACTATCTAGAACATGTTATAACCACATTTATTCTCATCCCTGTGATCAAGACATACTCATTGGAAGGGAAACAAAAATAAAAACTCTTCATAGTGTGAACCAGTTTATGAAAGCCAAATCTGTGCCTTTTAGGAGGAGCAAGCATTCTGTTTTGATCCTTAATTACTGATGGTTTCATAGCTTTTTGTTCTACTCCTTCCGATTTCATGGATCCTGTTTCATTTGCCACAACTTTCAGTTCTATTACTGACTGTATGCAAAGAATGTTTATAAAATGCTGGGTTGATATGGTGATATGTGTAACTGCACCAAGCTTTTTTGGACTCAGAAGATGCTCATCAATAATGTAGTGGATAGGGACTTGTGAATGGACTAATACATGTATCAAACTTGACACGGTATTACTTTGAATTTAGGAATACCATTCCCCTTGCCCCTGGGCTTATCTATAATGAGTTTTGTTTTCACTTTAGAACTGAGATCAAGTTTATAACCCACATCAAGTGAATGGACTTGCATTTATACAACAATAATTTTTCTTCCATTCTTCCCAGTACTGTCCTTTCTTTCCCCCAAATCTGATTCAGAGGATTATCAGGCACACCAAAGCAGATTTGGTAGATATATAGGGGGAGAATTGGAGCAGAATCTGCTGGTAATACCTGTTCTGTTGATGGATAGATACAGTTGGATACCACACCAAATAATCCAGATTTCAACATTCAAAGAAAAATTTAGATACATAGAATTCTGGAAGCATCTCCAGTTACAGGGCAGCAGCTATTTCAAGATAACACAACCCCTCTCCTTATTTATAACCCAAATTTCAAAAGTGCTGCAACAAATATATTAGTGTTTTATAGAGAGCCTGATAACTACTGACAGCTGTTCATATCTTAGTAGTTTTGCTTTCTTAAACTAACAGCATTCTAAATTGCTTTGATTTTTAAAAAATAGAAGTTTATCTGTAAAATACAAACAGACTTTCAGGAGAACATTAGCCTGTCTGTAGACCTGAATGACTTGTACTGACATTTTCATCCTTAAGAAAACCTAAGAGAGTGAATCATAAATACTTCTCAAATAGGCAATGATCCATTGCAAAGGAAATTGGTTAATTTTATCCTTCATGCTAAAATATTTCCCTATAATTTCAATCGGATATGGCCATCTTTATCCTGTGTCCTCAGTGGCCATGGTTAATTTAAAGCAGTGCCTTTTAAATTCTAGATGTGGTTCGTTTTGTTTGGTGAAGCAGTTCATGTATAATTTGTAAAATGCTTTGGAAACTTACTACATGGAGTATGAGCTGGACAGTGATGTTTCTCAAATGTCAGGCTGGAGAGGAAGAGAGCCAAATAAGTTTTTTTTTTTTAATAGGCAATTTTTGCAGAAAATGTACTAGAAAAATGAGTTACTGTACTTTGAAATAACTCTTTTGAGACAGAAACTATCATGTGTGCTAGTTTTGCTGAGGTATTAGCTAAGTATAACTGCTATTAACACTTTAATTCTCTATAAACGTTTTGAGAAAATCCAAATAAATTCAAAGGGGGTTATAGAGTACACTTGAACAGGATTGCACTGTGAGTGTAATTAACACCAAGTGGGATTCACAACTGTAAGAATATGCAGGATACTGCCTTACTAGCTCACTTCAAGAATGAATAAAGCAGGTAAGATTTGTGTGCCAGGAGATACAGGACAAGTGTATCATCTCCAGAGGCTCTCCTTCATATTTATATAGCTTTTTACATATCAGGAATGTACGAGAGCCATCCTTGTACACATGGCCTTGTGTGATGCAAAACTCTATACAATCTAGTTTGTGCAATATGGATACAAAATTGTGCAAATTAGAAATGTGTACATTTGGACAAGGCACATAAAAAAACAAGACTTTCAGCTGAATAATAATGTTCATTTACAATAATATGGTATAAAATGCAGTCCAAGTGAAACATGTTTCCTAGTAGAAAATGCCACTCCCTGCTAATACCTACTTTGATTTCTTTCTGGGCTCTTCCTTGCCAGTGGTTCTTCCTCTCTCTTATTGATTAATACCACAATTCACAATAATATCATATAGATTTTTGCCTTTAAAATAAGTTTGAAAAGAGGTTCTTACTTTTGCTTGTCCCTACTTTTAACTAAGACATGTGAAGACATTAACTTCTTGCACTGGTTTGTCAGTGGAGGAATCTGTGGGGATATTTGAACAGGGATTATGGAAAATCTGAACACAAATCTAAGGTTTATATTCAGTATGTAATTATAGGTCTTGTAAATTGTTAAAGTTCTCCAGTTAAAGCTGATAAAAGAACGAGTTTAGTCATTGTAAGCAATGAGTCTTGTTTTCAGGTGCTCTCATTTTCATGCCAAGCAAAGGAGAGTTTGGGGTGATACACCAAGGTTCTGAAGGCTATAATGCCATAATTATAGGCAGATTCACTGTGATGACAAGCATCCTTCTTCTGTGCTTATAATATTTGAGCACTTTAAGCTAATGAAATATTATTGTAACTCTACATGCAATGATTAAGTCATTCTACCAATAATCCTAGGACCAGTTCATTATAGAAAAAAATAATCATTTATTGATTACAATTATTTTTATATCTCTGCATTCTAGAACAACCTCTGGTGATTTTCAGGACCATAAAACCATAAAGCACAGTAATCAAAATACAATTTAAAATATGAAATTAACTGCAACATTCCCCATCTGGCACTCAGTCTCAGTGGTGACCATCATATGGTGGCGAGACATGATTTCCCCCAACCCCTCGTATTTTATTGTTCTTGCTTTTTTAAAGTGTAAGCTGCCCAGAGTCGTTTGGAGTTGGATGGCCATAAAATAAAATGTCCCAGATGCCCTCTCTAATGCCATTTTGCTAAAGGAGAACAAAGGGTACAATAAAGAAACATTGCCTCTGCCCTCTCCCCAAACTGCACAAATAGGGGGACGTTTTTCATCTATTTATTTATTATTATTGAGAAGAAGAAAGAAAAAAAAACATAGAAAGTACTTCAACAAAGAAGTGAAAGAAATACAACAAAGAAAAAACCCGTTAATATGTCATTATAACAGTAAACAATTATAATTCTATATATACTTATCTAATGCAAATATTATTCTAGTACATATATATTTCTAATATATTTATATGACTATCATGTTTTTTTTTAACTTACATGTATTTTGCATAAATGAAATAATGAGTATTTCATTATATTTGTCCATACAAAGTCTATGTCTATAGGCAATCCGCTTGTAAGTAGCAAGTGCAATCAGGTCACAAATAAGGGGACCTTGAACATTCTTTCCTGGGTTGATTGTTTGGGCTGTATCAGTTCTACTTGGATGAGGTGGTCTTGAGGTTATCTGGGAACCAAGCCATGTAGACTATAGGAAAAACCAGTAGTTTGAAAGTGGACCCAAAAGCATATTGGTGGCCAGTGCCAGCGGTTGCAGAACTGGTGTCAATATGGCAGTAGTGGCTCTCACCTACCTATATAATGGAAAAGCCAAGTTCATCACTCTGGTATAATATCCATGAAAATCTAGCATATAATTTAAAGATCATAGCCTTGCCTATGATTTAGCCCACTTTTGCAAGATAATCCCTAGGGTACACATATCCTGTATGGGGAACAAATTGCAGACAACCACTAGATTGATTGATTGATTGATTGATTGATTGATTGATTATGTGCCATCAAGTCATTGTTGATTCTTAGTGATTTTCTCCACTAGATGGCAGCAGATAAAGTTGGAAAAGTCAAAGTCTTGGCTTCTATATAGAGGTCATCTGGATCTATAAGCCTACTTCAAGCAAAAAGGTACACTAGGCTTCTGTTCCAGAAGGCCTGGAAAGCATATTTTGAAATGGAAAAGGAAGAAATTTAAAAAGTGGTTTGTGAAACGGAGTAGGTAAATCTTCAGATAAGAGAGGAAGGGGAAGTCAATACTGAGCTTTCCTTGCATAAACATGTAGTGTAGATTTGTAATAATATACATATTAAAATGATAATGTTGATAAGGCAAGAAAGTCCCTCAAATACACTCTGACGACAGAGAACATTCTGATGCTGAATTTTAACTAAGATGCAGCAACTGATGTCACCACAGGACTTGATGAGATTCAGATGGCCCTTGTCACCCTGCAATCCTTCTGCAAGGCCTCCTGGTTTAAAAGAACTTGGATCTCCTAGACAAGAGCATTGCTTACTCATCAGCCACATCAAATATAGACTGTGCTGCTTTTTCTTAACAACTTCAGCTCCCCCTTGTGGATTTCAAGTTATTAAAAAAAATGTCAATTTTGATAACATTTATTCAACGTTTTCCTGCTTTTAGGGGGAAAAAGAAGACAATCATTTATTTATTTATTTATTTATATTTCAAATTTAGATTTGAACAATAAATCTTTTTTGCACTATAATACATTTGTATATATGTATGCATGTATACACACACAGACAATTTCAAAGGGCTAGTAATATGTTCACTGAGTGAAAACTTTTTTATGGGGAGAGGTATTCTTGTGAACAGAAAAATATCTCAAAAATAGGCAAGAAAGTGAAAATGAAAATGAGGTTTATATAAAATATTGGGTAGGACCAAGATATAGGAATTAAATGTGCACTTATACTCTTTCCATTTAGTTTCTGGGGTGGGACCCCTTGTGTGATTGGATGGAGCATTACTACTACTTGTTCTGAAAGCACTATGGCTCCTCCACTGCAATTGTATATTTGTTCCCCAAGGACTTTGGGTATGACAACATGGTGGGGTTGGATCTTCTCCCTTTTATAGCCTTCTTCAGGGTAAAGCCCTCCAATGGACAGTGCTATCAAGAGTCTAACATTTCTGTTGTTTGTTTTGTAGTTGCTGTTGATGATTTGTCCAGACCTTTCAATATCCAAAATGCTTTGCTACCTCTTTTGCCTCAGTAATTTAATTATAGCTAAATATGCCACAATTAAAGACAGTCTATTCCTGTTAGTTCTGATTAACAATGGGATTGCTGCCTTATGAGAGATTTAAAATACTGGTTCACCTTTCTTAAAGGTGCCTTTGTATGAGACTCCAATACTGATTCATATAGCTTTCTAATGTTAAAATGTAAGATTTTGCAGGCTGTAAGGGCAGCCTAATTAGAGAGATATTTTGTACATTTAGGCAAAGAGGTATATAAATAGCCTTGTCTGGACCTGGAAGCTAGTAGAATTGGGCCTGTTTATGACTGGGATGGGAGACAAGGCTGTACTGGGAAGCTGATAGAATATCCTGGAAGGCAATGGCAAATCACTTTTGTATTGTGCCAAGAAAATTGCAGGGAGTCTAATGTCCACCAGGAGTCCAGCTCCAATTGGAGACTTTGCTTTCAAAGTCAAGGAAACCTTTCTTTTAGCTTTTTCTATATGCCTGAAATTATTTGTTAGGTCTGATGACTTTATGCAACTGATAAAAAAGAGAAAAGGATTTTTGGGGTGCAAAAAGAGCTTACATCACTTTGATTTTGATTCTGTTTCCTTTGCCCTACATTTAATTCTGGTACTGAAGCAGGTCTCCTTAAATATGTACATATCTATGTGAAAGGAAAGAAGAAAATCCTTTTAAGATGATCTCTGGATGGTTGGTCTTCCAAGTCATCTCCATCCTAGCACATTCCTGGTGTTGATAGCAAACAACAGCAGGAGCAGTTGTTTAAATTAAATTAAATTAAATTAAATTAAATTAAATTAAATTAAATTAAATTAAATTAAATTAAATTAAATTAAATTAAATTAAATTAAATTAAATGAAGGATCAGGGCATTGGGGTAGAAAAAAGTAGAACAGGACAGGTATCAGAGATGGAGCTGCTGTCATTTTAAAACTCCCAGATACATTCACTCTTGATTTTTTTTTATTAAAGCAAGTTTTTTTTCTTTAAACAAAGCTATCAGTAATACACATATCTAAAATGTATGTACTTTTGCTTCCTAGGTTATATGCCAACAGGTATCAAAGAAGCATTTAGATGAGGGCCGTTTGTATCCACCTTTAGTTGCAATTCGAGATGTCTCTCTTAAAATAGCTGTGAAAGTAAGTTCATTTTTTACTGACTAATCATGCTGTGTGTCAGCCTTTTGAAGGTAGACCAAAGTTATGAATGCTATTATAAGGTTACGGTAACAGAATCTTGCAGGTCTGGACGCTCCTCTCCCCACCCTGCCTTTATGTTCAAGGGAACTAGGGAGGGTCAAGTCTGAGATGCTTTCTCAAATCACATTCCTGCTCTGGACTCAGGTTTCTCTTATCTGACCTTGTCTTGGTTGTGGCTCTTCTTCCTATTCCTCCGGGTTATTCTTACAGCCCATTCCACTGTGATTTGTTAAAAGGTCGTTAGGGTTTTTCTCAATTTCAGGGACAGAATATTTACAAAAATGCCTCAAATTGTAGTGCAAAAAGTTACAGTGTTGCAAACCAACCCTACATTGTGCCACTTGCTAGTCCCTGTTGAAATTATTTTGATGTGAATTCATTCTCCTCTTTAGCTTTTTAAGAAGGTTTACCTTCCAAGGCGTTGGAAGGTAAACCTTCTTAAAGGTTTACCTTTAGGTTAACCTTGCCTTGCCCCTTCTTTCCCTTTCTCTTCCTTTGAAGCTGTCTGGTGGGATATATATTCCCCACCACCCTTTTTACCCCAGAAACAACTCCCATGACGGTGGATGACTATCCAATCTATGAAGTCCCAAGTAAACTGAAACTGACTTTCCCTAGTCACACCTTCTAACATCAGTATACAAGGCATGCAAGTTTTGTCCAACAGGACAAATAACAGTGAAGCGGTCATTGAAACACAGTCCTGATTTAATCCAATTGGAACATCAATGGAGATTCAGTCACAAATCCTTGGCTTCTGGTGTAGTTTGACCATCTTTCTCACTCTCTGGGCCTCATTCATTTTTCATTTTCTACAAGCTGCCAATTCTTTTCTTCTTGCTTTGTTGTTATCAGTAAGGAATTGCTTCTCTCAGGCACATCTGGTAATCATTTTAAAGCCAGTTGTCATATTTCATTCTCTTCAACTTGAAAATGCAGGTATTTTATTGATGTCAAAGCAAATTTAACTGTCAAAGAATTTGTTTTGAAATCCTGCATTTTTTGTATGGCAAAATTTTTGTTTAGTATAATTTTTAAGCCAGTGAGAAAAATCAACACAATAGAGTGTATTATATAATACAAAATATTTTATATTAAGGTTAAAAAATACAATACAATCAATACAATTACAGTGATTATATTTGACCAATATATCATCTGTATCACCAAATAAAAAATAAGAATGTTTTTTGGAACTCTAACACTTAACTTCATCTTCTCTATACAGTGGAACCTCGGGTTACGAACGCTTCTGTTAACGAACTTTTCGGGTTACGACCAGCTCCAGCTGCAAAATTTTGCTTCGGTTTGTGAACTCCGCCTCAGGGTACGAACAGGATATGCGGCCATTTTCCCTCCCGTGACATGGTCCGCGGCCATTTTTCTGCCTGACACGTGGTCCGCGGCCATTTTCCGCCCCTGACACATGGTCCGCGGCCATTTTTCCGCCCGACACGTGGTCCCCGGCCATTTTTCCGCCCCTGATATGTGGTCCGCGGCCATTTTCCGCCCCTGACACGTGGTCTGCGGCCATTTTTCAGCCCCTGACACGTGGTCTGCGGCCATTTTCCGCCCCTGACACGTGGTCATAGGGAGGGGGACTCTCCCTCCAAGCAATAGCCACCTCCCTGTCCTCCACGCCAGAACGGATTAACAGTAATTACATTGAACCTTATGGGGAAATTTGCTTCGGGTTGCGACCAATTTGGGTCGCGACCAGAGTCACGGAACGAATTAAGTTCGTAAACCGAGGTTCCACTGTATATCACATATAATATCAAAAATATTTTGAACAAAATGTGCAGAATTGTATAATTGCTACCTTGTGAAAAAGTGAATTACAAATTGGAAGTGATGGTATAAAACATACATCTGTGTATTTAGTTCAAATCTGTACGTCTCCCAAAATCCATATCTGTATTTAGTTATTGTGAAAAGAACAACAAAGCAAAATTATTTGAGTTGCAGAAGACAAGTCTGCAGGGTTCCCCATTGATCTGATGAATGGCTGTGTAACAGGGTCAATATTTTGTCTAAAGCAGTTTTATTTTTCACATCTCTTTAAATTCATTTAAATGAAATACATTTAATTTCTAAAGCTTTCCAGAATAATTTTGCAAAATGTATTCTGTCCTGTTATTCCCAAGATGGTGTTTTACAGACCTCAGAATGTGAGTGGAGAAGTCCATTAGAGGTCTTCCCTGTTATGCTTGAGTAGTAACTCGGAAAAGAGATCTGACCTGCGGGATCCAAAGTTCTTTCCTCAAGTAGGACAAAAAAGTAGGTTAGCTGGGTATAGAGAAGTGGAACTTTCATACACAATTGCCAGGTAAAATAAAAAGTCACATCTAGCACCTTAAAAAAAAATACTTTAACTTCACCTTCCTCTTTTTAAGGAAAAATCTATGCCTTACACAAAAGATGTGATAATAAATAAGCATATTTATTTCAAAGTAACTTCCGAGGAAAAATTAGTGGGGCTGATTTTCAGTAAATATACCTACAGCAGAGGTGTAAGGATGATTTCATACATTATAGGTTGGATCCAGATGCAAATCATACTTAAATAAGTCCTGCTTAATTTAATGGACATAAACTTGTTATTACTACCTCCTACCTGCCCACCCCCCACTAATATTTAAGTTCACTCTGCCTACATCAGGATCTAGGCTTGTTATACTTCAGTGTAAACATACAAGGCTTTAAGTCTGCATGTGAACATAATACAGGTAGTCCTCATTTAGCAACTGCCTTGTTTAGCGACTGTTCAAGTTACAACAGTGATAAAAAGTAATTTTATGACCAATCCTCACATTTACGATCTTTGCAGTTCTGTAAAGCAAAGCAAAGCTGAAATAAGATCATAAGCAGAGTCATGGTTTCATTAGAGACCACTTTGCTTAATGACCGAGTTGCTGGCCCCAATTGGGGTTGCTAAATGAGGACTACCTGTACGGTATGCCAGTTGTATTGTGATATATATACAGTTCCCTGAGAGCCAAAATTATTAGAGAATGCTTTCAGTAATCAATTTTGCTTACTGCTAAATAATTTGTGAAAGGGTCTTAGGCTACTAACTAGGAGAACTGAAGGAAGATCCAGAAAATTAAACATACACTCTATTGGGAACATTAAGAGTCTAAGGTTATAGTCATTTACGTGCATTGAATGCAGTGAGGCTTACACTGTAAGATCATTTAAATTGCATTCCTGTAAACATTGTTTGGGAGTAAGAATGGGATATCTGAGAAAGCCAGGGTGGCAGGATTAAGTGTGTTGCCAATTATGACATATCACTGTCATAAAGACCTGAGTGTGCTTGGTGAGTTGGCCCTCTATTGTAATGAGTCTAGGATGCTTGACCCGACTACTTTAAAATAAAATGCTCTGAGCTGAAAAACCTTCAGCATTCAGCAGTGAAGCTAATATGGATTAATAGATGATGATTGCTACAGCTTGTAACACTTCCTTTCAAAAGGTATGATGCGCAGGAATGTTTATCTTTTCTTGGACACAACACAGATTTATTGCTAGCTATATGATGGGAATCTGATACCTGGTAATTAAATTTTGAATTTTCAGCATTTAGTACCACGCTGCCACTCAGGCCAATATGAATTCTAACAATGAGGGATTGTTCTTGTTCTCCTAGATTGCAGAGCTAGCCTACAGAGACAAGACAGCCACTTTCTACCCTGAGCCAGAAGACAAGGAAGCATTCATCCACTCCCAGATGTACAGCACAGACTATGAAAGCTTTCTTACAGACTCTTATACCTGGGCGGAAAAAGCAATGGAAATACAGACAAGAAAAGCGTAACCAAAAAAAAAATACTGTAACAATGGAGCACTCCAGAAGTGGGCAGATTCCCATTTTTTGTTAACTCAGAACTCAATTTTTAGCAGCAGTGTTTAAACCCATGGGTCTGGGGTTAGAAATGTTTATGTCTTTCACTTTAAGCTACAATCGTAAATATGTAAGCAAATGAAAATAATTTGGGTATAATTTTTTCCTAGTTCTTTTAAAGGGCCTCTGCTAGATTCCTGCTTAGGCAGCACTTACTGTAGGAGGAGAAAATTCAGTAAAGTTATTCTTCGTAAACGTTGACATCTGTACAAAATGATGGTTCTGTTAACTAGTTTTGCCATTAAACTCAGATGAAGCAATACTCTGATAAAACATTTATCAGTATAATCACAAGGCTTTTTAAAGTTTTATCCCTTCATTTGCCAGCAACTTGTCTGTAGTGTACCTTTGTGGAAGCTTTCCAGATATGTTCAGTGGTGTACCCTTGAGTCAAGGAAGACTACTCCATGCCTACTTGATCTATGGTTGCAGCTTGTAGATCAGTGAGGAGTGTCTTTTGAAACTTTTCTGTCATTGGTAACCTTTGCATTGGGATCCCCCCTCTCCACCATTCTTAATAGAATTCACAAACCTGAAAAATATTGACCAAGAAACAATCCTATTGATTCTTTTAAAGTTTGGTGTTGAATGATGATGATGATGATGATGCCATTTAACGCTTTGTATACAAAGGGCAGTAATAGAGACATTCACCTCACCATCTTAGAGCGCTTGAGGGGAATTCCTAGTGATTCTTTCCTGTTGTGGCTCTATCAGTGTGACAGAGCTAGACTCAAGTTACAACAACATTCTCATGGTGCCAACCTCTCCCCCTTTTTAAAATTGTATCAGGATGCTTCTATCTCAGGAGGCCCCTTTTGTAATGTTTCTATGAGTCCCAGCTGAAGCAGAATTGAATGGAAAATGGTAAAAAAGCTAAGGGGGGAGTGGTGAATACGGCAGATTCTGGAATTACAGGACACTTTGTGATCATCTCAAGATCACTGCTATACCAGAAAGTTTGTGCTGTTGTAGTGACCCCGTACAACTTGCAAATCCTGCAGTATGAAAAGTGTTTTCTGCTCAAAACATTGCTGAACTGCGTCTTCCTGTCACGATGCACAATATAGGTATGAGGTGTTAGTGTACTTAAGTTTGTGCCAATTCTTTAAAATATGTATTTTACAACACATGGAAGCTTAGAATAAGTAGGGTGCTCTGCATACAAAGATGTGGATCCATCTGGGAAGTTTATAAGTAGCCACACAAGCCTGGATAACTGACATGGCTGCTTTATGGATTTGAAGAGAGGTGCATATTGCACATTGCAAAGCATCTTTTTCAAAGGGGTTACTCAGTCCTACCACTTATTTGTGCTCTGCGCCACATGCGTTTTAATGTTCTCTTCTCCAGAGACGTAAGCATTTTGAAATGTATAAAATTTTAAGGACTGCATTTTATTAAGATGGTCATAATCACACCAACCCTCCCTCTCAATTTCACACAAAAATTACCCAGAACTGTCCTCCCACCACACTTGTTCTTGTTTGGTGCTTGGAGATTTCAAAACCTGGCTAGAAACAGAGAGGGGAATGAACTCGTGCTAAGTGTCAGGACTTTTGCCTTCAATGCCAAACAAGATCTGAAATATATGTTCACTTTGATGTACCTTAAGAAATTCTAGGAATTGACCAAGGTCCATGTGATAGTCATTTCTTAGTCCATAATCACCATGGGCTTGAAACTGTAAATCTTCAAATGTCTGAAAGAGACGAAAACTTTCCCCATTTCCTTCCGTTTCTCCAGTCTCAAGATGCTTGCAGGAAATGTGTTTCCAATTGGGATATCTAATAATATGCCAAAACTCTTCACACTTTTCTTTCATGCCCTCCACACAGATCACTCCAGGCTTCCCAGCTAGGCAAAAACCAGTCAGATTTAATTTCTTTGCATATTCAAAAATCTTTTTCCTCAGTTCTTGTCTGTATATGTGGTGGCTGTAAATCCACATCCGTTTAAATTGTGCTTTGACTACTTCTTTCCTTGTCGTTCTTTCACAAACTTCACTGCCTCCTCCTCTGAATATACTGTTGTCCTGTAACCACTGAACAGCTACACATATACAAAGTTCTCCAGGCTCCAAAGAAGCAATATAAGATGTGAGATCTTTATTGAGCTGCAACTGTTGTTGCCTGTCTAGTGTATTTGATCTTGCAAACAGTTGTGGTGTCACGTAGGGGTAATTGTGAGGCAAATCCACCTGCAAATCTACAATGGCCTAAAAAGGAGAAAAAAGGCAAACAGCATAATGTGTTACTTTGTAGTTAAGCAATTTTTGGGGGAAAAATGTACATCAAAGGAATTACAGGAATCCAATTACAATTAGTTATGATTTTTTTTTAAAATTTCAGTAAAACCTAAAGCCAGTTCATAAAAAGTTGATTATGGCCTTCTTACCAATACCTTGCATATCCTGTATGCCATAAAGGCTGAACTCTGTGACCTGTAGTGCTCATCTGCATACACATTGCACAAGATCAAAATTATGCCTAACAACTCTATGTACAGGCATAACCCAATATTTTCATACATGCCTGTCACACAACAGAGCCTTAAGTATGGTTACCTATAAATTAAGATGACTGCATGATGCACAGAGCTGACTTAATGCACGAGTTCTTGAATCCCTGATATAGGTAGTCCTCAACTTATGATGGCAATTGGGACTGGAATTTCTGTCGCTAAGTGATGTGGTTGTAAAGCGTGATTGTATCGCTTAGCGACAGCAATCCCTGAAGCCCCAGTCGCCATCGTTAACTGAATCCCATGGTCAAGGCAACTTCCTGCTGGCTTCCCACAACCAAAGTCAATGGGGAAGCCAGCAGGGAATGTCGCAAGTTGCTCAGGTAAGTCTCCTCTACCTGCGTAACTGCAAACTGGTTGCCAAGCACCCAGTTCATGATCACGTGACTGCAGGGGTGCTGGGATGGCCAGAACTCAGGACCAGTCGTAAACATTTGTTCAGCGCTGTCATAACTTCGAACGGTCGCTGACTGAATGGTTGTAGGTTGAGAACTACCTGTATAGCAATCTACAAAGTACTAGTTGTAGATCTTCTGCTAAGAATTATTAATTGAAGGGCAAAAGGGAATATCTGTACAATGTCCTGTGATACGGGATGTGGAAAAGACACAATCTTTCCCCAATTCTCACAAAACAAAAGGACGCATACCATTCTCAGAAACTTGTTAAAGCTGATTGAGTTGTTCAGTGGGCATTTTCTTCCTGTACCTATGCAGAAGGAACAAGTGCACCCTTGTTGCTGTATTAGGTAATGTTCATGATTTTATAAGCAGTGTGATTACATCAAAAAGCTAGTCAGCAATAACATCAGCATAGAAGAGATAATTACTTATAACTGTACTGTGACTCTTGATCGTATATAAAATTGGAGACGAGTTTTCCCTTACTTGTCATGAAGAGGGAGAAGTTTAAATAAAATCTCTGCAATTTAATTTTTTAGCATTTTGATCTGTCTTCCTAGTGGTAATTCCTCTTTTTCTACCAATTTTTCACCAAACCCAGCTTTCTTTCTGTTGCTGATATTGTTTTTCTTTATGAATCAGGTTATATTACAAAATGAATTGTAATATATCCACCATTGCAAGAATATCCACATCAAGCCTTAACTTCAAAGGCAAAGATACAAGCCTTGAGCAATTCTGAAATCTCTAATTCTAATGCTAAATGCTCTGTTTAGTGGGGTGATCTCTGATACAGTACAGCTTTCTGGGTCTAGAATATATGTCATATACTAACAATTGCAATGCTTTCATCTTCACAGTATGTTTATTTTAGTGTAGGATCTTGCTGCTCCATTGCCTAGAGCAATAATCCAAACAGATACAGTTTGGGGGAATAAGACTCAATGACACACACAGGTAGTCCTTGGTTAATGACAGTAACTGAGATTGGGAACTCCATCGCTAAGCAATATGGTTGTAAAGCACAACGTCACGTGACCATGCTGACTTACGATGGCAGTTCCAATTGCGGTTGTTAAGCGAACCCTGTGCAGTCATTAAGCATGATGTCACATGATCACCATTTGCTACCTCCTGCCGGCTTCCCCTTCTTACTGGAAGCTGGCAGTGAAGGTTGCAAATGGTGATCATGTGACCGTGGGATGCTGTGATTGTTGTAATTGTAAACCAGTTGTCAAGCATCTGAAGCATGATTACGTGACCATGGGAATGCAACGGCTGCAACTTCGAGGACCATTTGTTCAGTGCCATTGTAGCTTTGAATGGTCGTTGAACAAATCCTAGTTAACTCAGGAATACCTGTACTTACAGGTTGTAACAGAAAAATACTTGACCTTAAAAAGGTGTTATAAAAAGAGAAGATGAAACAAAAACTAGCGTATAACAAGCAACTGTTTTATTTAATGCACTGTTCTGAAATAAAAACAAAACTAGATATGTTCAAGCAAATACTGGATAACCATCCATGAGGATGTTTTAACTGGGATTTCTGCATTGAATAGGTTGGACTTGATGCCTAAATGGCCCCCTTCAACCTTATCTAGAATGTTCATTTATCTAGAGAAGCTATTCTAGATCACAGGATCACAGATCAAGATTTAAAGTGGAAGAAAACAAAACTCAGAAATGGAACAAAATTATTCAATAAACACACAGAGAATGACTATCTTGGGATCCCAGATAATAAAGGTTTATAAGTAAAAAAAAAATATATCCAAAAGTGGTCTGTAAAAATATGCCCAGTGAAGCATGATAGCTGCACTGTTAACTAAAGAAGCTTTTAGACTACCTACGAGGACACCTCCAGTATCCTTGCAAACAGGACACTGTATTGTAATAATATATTTAATCTCTAAATGCAGTATCATAATGTAATCTACAGCTAACAAAAACATATATGACTAAGACAAGATTCAAACAAATATGCACTAGGCCTATTGGTTCAAATTCATATTTTCTTGAGATTGGGCTTGATTCACAAATGTTTACTAAGGTGAAATATAATTGGGATTCTTCAATAATAATAACCAATGAAAACAGATGATCTCACCTTGGTTTCATTTATTGGAACAGCAACTGAATACTCAATTTTAGGTGGGAAATTTTCACTTGTATTGTCCAGGTATCTTTGAATATTCTGGAAAATATTTTCATCTTGAAGAGTTATTTCTCCTTTATTAGGAAACATAGACAAAAGCATTTCCAATTCTGCCACTTGAAGCTCAAGACTGTCTTTCATTTTGCTAGACATCATTACAGATGCAATATCAGCCACCTAGAAATAGGAGATATCAAATCAATAATGTTTTCTTATGCTTGCCAGAATTCTCTCCAAAAAAAGACTCAGACAGTCTGGAGAACCTAATTTTTTTAAAAAATGAAATACTACTTTTTCTGTAATAACAATGAAAACTACAATCCTTAGACAGATTTAGGCATTAGTTGTAAGGAGTTCAAAGAGACTGTTCATGAGTAAAAACAAGTCCCAACAGAGACATACCACATTATGGAGAAATACAAGAAGAAGTGAATCAAAACAAGACATAGAAAAAACCCTTGTAAGCTTGTGGAAGCAACTGAAGATGTCCTTCCGGCCACTCAAGGGATCCTCAGAAAGAATTGCTGCTTGGAAGGCACCAACTAAAAGATAAAGCAAATGGATGCTGACACTCAGATTGATACAGGTAGTCCTCAGTTAATGACCAGTTGTTCAGTGACTGACTGAAGTTATGACAGCGCTAAACAAATGGTAGTTATGACCGGTCCTCAAAGTTCCAGCCATCCCAGCACCCCTGCAGTCACATGATCGTGATCTCAGTGCTTGGCAACTGGCTTGCACTTACCACCATTGCAGCATCCCGCAGTCGCATGATTGTGGTTTGTGATCTTCCCTGCTGGCTTCCCACAAGCAAAGTCAATGGGGAAGCCAGCAGGGAAGGCAAGTTCCTTGGGTAAGTCTCCCCCCTTGTGCACCCTCTCCCATCTGGCAACAGCCACCCCAAGACCCACTGTGCTTGCCCCGCACCTCCCTGGCCACCCGCGTACCCCCTTGCTCCCACCCGACAGCCACTCACCTGCCTGCCTGCCGGCCTGCCTACAAGCTGCCGGGAACTCACAACTTCCTGTCAGCTTCCCTGCTGACTTTGTTGTTGGAAGTTGGCAGGAAGTTGCAAGGAGGTGCTTGCTTAATGACCATAATCCCTGCTTAACAACAGCAACAGGGACTGCAGGGACTGCCGTTGCTAAGCAATGTGGTCATGTGATGTCGCAATTTACGACTGCATCACTTAGCAATGGAAATCCTGGTCCCAATTGCCATAGTTAACTGAGGACTACCTATATTTAGAGAAATCCAAGACAGGACACCGCAAGAACAAAAGAACAGTAGCTTTGACTGATCAATGCTTCAGCTTTTAAAATGGCCTAAGAGAATTCTGCTGTTGTCCTACAGAAAAACAGCAGCTTCCCTGAGTACTTTCACAATTCTGGAAATGTATTTTGGACTGCTATAGCTGATGGACAACAATAAAAAATGCATCGCAGGGCCAGTATTTACTTAGGTACCACTTTCTTATGTCATTGACTGTTTTCAACTAGGAATTTGACAAAATTACCTTAAATCCAAGAAAAGTGTTATATTGTTCCAGGGTCCACATGTATCAATGACTCTATCCTTACATAATGCTAAGCCAGTGTCCACTGGAGTTGGGCAGCTTAATAAGTTTTAATTAATTCATTAAAATTTATTTTTAACATTTGGTTGAATAAACGTGTTCACTTTGCAGACAAATCCATGGCTTTGTCAGCCAATTCCTGATCTTCAAATCTTCTGCCAATGATATCTCAGACATACTAGCAGCAGTAAAAGGGGCGTTTTATGTTTTGATTATTCATAGCTTGGTGTTTGTATGTTTGTGAGTTGATGATTATTTGTTCTTGTGACATGGATACTGATTTTTTAAAAAAATGTGTTGTCCTAAGGACGGATGTCAAATGTCCATCTCTGTTCCAATCAAGGAGAAATGAGAAGCATGGAGAAGAAAAGAGTGAGAGTGGCTAAACTGAAAGAACAGTGCCTTTTTCAGTAATGTTTGCACTGGACTTTTACAGGCTGGCCAAACCCAAAACAGGAGCAAACCAGTGTTCTGTGTACAGATGACAAATCAGGATTCGTAAACCCAACCATGGCTTCTTACTGGGGTTTGCTGTCTAATATACACTTTGATATTTTCACAAATTAATTCACCATGCAGGCTCTGTAGGACAACTGAGATCTTACATTTTCATTATTGCAAAAAGTTCATATATCCCTTTCATTGTTTCCCTGTTAGTATGCAGTCCATTCAGAAGTGCCGCTTAACACGACTACAGCTTCCTTCTAGGTTATGCTGTAAATGGTAAAAATGTCCCATACCCACATCACCTCGTAGACTAACAATTCTTTAATAGCAAACTTACACAGAATTGTTCACAGTGAACTGAAAATCCAGGGAAGTCGTATTTAATTATAAAATGTATAAAACCTTTGTGACCGTGAGTTGGCCTCATCAAGATAACTGCCTTTTCCCTTCATCCTGTATTAGGTTTACCATGAAGGTTAACTGAGAAGCAAGTCCCACTGATTTTCATAAGCAGCCCAGCCCCTTGGCCTCAATCCTGGTTAGCCCAGAACGGAGCAACCGATAAGCCGCGCTGGCCTGCATCTGTTCGGCCTGTCAACTCCACAAATCTAGCCCCGCGATGGCGGGAAACGGGAGGAAGGAGCAGAGGGGCGGCGACCACTTTGGTCCTTCTGGGAGAGAGGGGCGAATTGAAGTCCTCCACGGGAGGACCTCGGGACCCCTGCACTCTCCCGCTCTTGCCCTTAGCCCTCCCTGTCCCGTGTGCAATTCCGTGCATAATGCAATAGCAACACCATCTCGTGGCCATTTGGTTGCAGCATAGATCTGGCAGGCCGATTATTATTACACGTCCGCTACACGCCTCCGGCCCGTAATCAATCTATTTTTCCTTTCAGGCGGTTGTTGCTGAAATTGTTTCGGTCGATCTAGCCTAATAAACGTGCGGGGGAGGCAGGCCTTTCCTCACACACGGGGAGGGCCAGGGCTGAGATGTGTTCGTCAAGAAGCAGTTTTGAGCTCTAAGCAGAGGTTCTGGCCTGGCACTAACCCACCTTCCGCCTAAGATTTCTGCCCGAGCTGGCTACAGACGCCCCGGAACAGACCGAGGCGCTTGATTTCGGAGGAGCACGTACCCGACCGGGCAGCTTACATGGCTGCAGATGAAGGAACGGAGGCGCGGCTCGCCTGTGGAATGGCGCCTGGGCGTCGATGGAATGTTGCAACAGCCTTCGTGCTGGCCCCCGCACGCTCGGCGCTCTGATTGGTGCATCCGGGAGAGCGAAAAGGAAACGTGTTCTGGGCCGCTCCCGGAAGGGCGCCTTGGAGGTGGACACGTTCCCTCGGAAGGCTCCGGAGCGCTGCAGGTAACCTGGTTGCTGGGGCGGCTTTGGTCGTGGGTCCTTTCCAAAAGGTGCGGGAGGCTTTCTGCCCACAGAGGCTCATGCGCATTACAGCTCTGCCAACAAACCAAACTTAAGCATAGCTTTGATTGTGGGAGGTTGTTGCGAATGAAATTGCTGTGGTTTCCTGTAATCTGCATCTCTAGTTTGCACCATCTCCTGGATGTCCAGAAGGAGACTGGTATGGAGAAGGAAAAGCTAAGTAATCCCCCTGGGTTAGTTCCGTTCTTCTCCGTTTGGTGCCCAAGCAGGGAGGCGGCCTGGGGTGTGCGAGGGGAAAGGAGTCATTGTGAGCAGAAGTGGATAACGAAGTTGCAACACTCTGTTCTGCTATCTGCGCTTTTAAAGGTCTTGTATTATAACCACCCTATCAGTTTCCTGGCTGTGCTGATAGCAGTACTCCAACACACCCGGAAGGCATTTGGCTGGAAAAGGCTAGGATAATGGGTACTTGGGACTGGGAGCCTTGGCCTCAGAACTCATTGGGTAACCTTGAGCCAATCTGCCTCTTTAACTTAACCCACATCCCAGAATTTTGTAGGGTTAAAAGAAGAGAAGTAGTGGAACACACACACACACACACACACACACACACACACACACGATTCTGAATTTCCCTTAAAATGGATACTATATAAATGCAATACATGCAGATAAAATAGCAAATGGAATAAGCCAAGTTGATTATTTTTTATTTTCAAACTGGCATAAAATGTGCCTTCAAAGGAAAACGGATGAAACAGATCAACATTTCACTTTCAGCCACACTTATTTGTATAAAGTGCTTTTTTTAGCCATTTCTAGAACTAAAAACCAAGGCAATATACTTCAAGAAATTTCAGTAACAAGAAATACATATATCTATGTACTCCCAGTCTCCAAACACAATTAAAATAAAAGAGTTTCCCAAAGTGTGGCCACTTCTAGTAATCCTTCTGTGTGAAGTGATTTATGCACCTACATGTTACTAGATGAAAAAGGCAAAAACACACAAGCAAGAACACTCCTTCCATTAGTGTCCCCATGCTTGGCGAATAGAGTTGGTCAAGAGACTGCAGTGTTGGCAGATATAGTGAAGTTTCAAGAGAAAAGGAGGCTACTTTCATGCTATAGGTGATATGCTTCTTCCTAATAGAAGGAGAACCAGTTTAGCTGCAAAGGTTAAAAGTTGTTGCAGCAGTTCTAAGGAACAGGAAACTGTTCTGCTAACAGTCACTGCAAACAGTAGAAAATTGGTCAGATGATTTTTCTCTGCTGTTGTCTATTAAAAGAGCCTTTCAGGAAATGCTGTGTTAGGATAAATGATTATGGATAGGAAAACGGGGATCCTTCTGTAGTAAGTCAAACCCCTTTTAATGATGTAGCCAGACTGAACTTAGAAATGTAAGTTTGGTTACAGATCTGGAGGTAGATGTCTGCTCTGCTGTCGTGCCTACTCCCTGTTTTAAGGCTGCTTCATTCACTGCCTATCTTGCTCTATTTTCTTAGACTGATCCTTTTGCCCTTGTCCACTCAGAGCCCAAAAGCATGTTGGGAGGATGAGGGATGATGGGCTTTTGGGTCCTGTGGTTGGGAAAGCTTGACACCAGCTATCTGAATGCACTCTAAAATAGACAGCTCTCTGATCCTCCCTGAAAACCAGAGGGCTGTCTAGATTTGGTAGTGTAAACAATATCTTTCCTGTATTGGCTTGCTTGATCTAATTCGTTATGGTTTTATGTAATTTAACTATTTGTATTTTGACTAAGATGAAAAGAATAGGGAGTCCTGTCTTTTCCTTTTAAATTACCCGATCTTCAAATCTAAGATAAGACATTCTCACACTAAGGTGAAGTCTTTATTTTGGAGTTTCTCATCTTTATATAGTAACTATTAAGACTTTGCCCTCAAACACGTTTCTGGAAGATATAAATATCTGGAAAAGGCAGAATCAGCATCAGACTACTGGAGCACAGGCAGAGCTCTTTTCTGCTGTGACATTCAGATTGGCCTAAATGCTTTTCAGAATGCCATTTGAAATAGTGAATCTGTCCATTCATTGTGTTGGCAAATAATGATTCTACTATTTTTTTTTACCTGCATTCCTTTCTACATAGCATAAAGAATAGATTCTACTATGAATAAAATTCAGTTTATTTTCCTGATGATTTATGGCACCTCTAACATTTCTGGCAATAAACAGTATTATTTCTTGTGCATCCTACAGAAATGGACTTCGAAGCAATTACAAAATACTCGAAACTGCATGCCAAACCTCTGGGACTTTCCCTCCACTATGGAACAGCTGGATTCCGTAGCAAGGCAGAAAACCTCAACCACATCATGTTTCGTATGGGATTGCTTGCTGTCCTGAGGTCCAAGAAGACCAAATCCACTATTGGTGTGATGGTTACAGCCTCTCACAATCCTGAAGTAAGAAAATGAGTGTTAGAGAGAAGGAGAGTGGCTTTTGTGTAGGAGCTCTGGTTCTAAGGTTCTTTGGGCCTTGAAAACAAAGACTCCTTAACTGTTGACTCTCTGTAAGGTTAAGATGCCCAGTTTAAACTGGAAAATATTTTTTAAAGTCAGCGTAATTTTAGGATAGGGGCTTAAGTCCTATTGATTTCAATAGGATGTAACTTGCACTTCTTGGAGCTTTTTCATAATGTGCCCAGTCTTCTTTGTTCAATTACTTACAACACAAAACTATGCATGTTTACTTTGAAATAAGTCTCACTGAGTTCAGGGGGCTTTTTGCAATATAAGCATGAACAGGAGTGCCATCTCTGACCTTTCTCTTCAATGAGATTAAATAATTTCCCCCTTTTTTGACATTCTTTTTGAAAAATTGCTTAAAAGTTTTGGTGTGATTGATTTGATTAATGTTTTATTTTATGAATGTGTTATACTTCAAAACAGAATTTTCCTTGGACAAGTTACAATACTATATCTTTTAAAGGTGTGCAAAACATTTCAGGCGTGAACCATTTCAAATTCAAAACAGTTCCTTTTGAGTTTTTTAAGCTTGAAATAAGTGTTTAGAGTTCCAAACACTTCAAATTTGAAACTTTACACACTTCTAATGTATTTCTTTGCTTCAATTGTCAGAGAAACTAAACCTTCTTTCTAAACCTGCCAAAAACCTTGATGATAATTTTCTGCCTTCCCAGGAAGACAATGGGGTGAAGCTGATTGATCCTTCAGGTGAAATGTTGGCCCCTGCCTGGGAAGAACATGCTACGTTCTTGGCCAACGCAGAAGAGCCCCAGTTATACTGTGTCCTGACTGACATCTGCCAGAGAGAGGCAGTGGACCTTCAGAGCGAGGCCTTCATTGTGATTGGTAGAGACACCCGGTAAGCCAGAAAGCCGATACATGTCTTGCAGGTCAGGGCCAAATGAATTTGCATGGACGATTCATATGGAAATTGTGGTAGATGTGATCTTGGAGGGCTGCAAAAAGAGTTGGATGGCCATGGTTGCCATGGTGCCTTTTTATTCGGCTTTTGAGTGGACTAAACGCATTCAACCCTTTCAACTTTACTTCCACAGCACAGTGAGAGGAGTGTGATGTAGCCCTGCATTCATCCATGGCTTCCTGGTGGCTGTTTATGTATCCGCTTTGTTCTGGCTTTGCTTATAAGGAGAAGCTGGGAGTAGAGTATAGTTTGGTTCCTCGTAGGAAGCATTCATGAAGGAAGGACGATGGGGCTTGTAGGCATTGAACTGGCATTAGAGGGGAGTCTTAAAAACAGGAGAAGAACTGGGGTAGAACTTTGGGAAAAGGTAGATGCTCCTAAACAATTCTATCTGTTGAAGATTTTTGGTTTTAATAAAAATGCAGGCTGGAAAAGCTGAGTTGGATTGGGGAGTGTTTGGAAAGCTGAAGGCTTATTAGTTCTGTGGGCAAACCCAAAGAAGATTGCTGACAAAACTACTAAAGATCTGAAGAGTAGGTTCCCTCATGGGACACGGTCTACCTTGTACAGATGACCCCCCAGGGGTTGAAGAGGATGGAAAATCAAAGGTTTTACCAACCAGAGGAAAGCCAATTGCTAGCCTGACTCGCAGAAAGAAAATTGCTGCCACTGCCCATCGACTCTTCCATAACTTGAAATTAGGGGGTTGGTTAGGTGTAGAAACAGAGCAGTGGATACACACATATATATTAAGCTAATACTGTAGAATGCAGACATACCCAGGCAGAAAACATTTACATGACATGAAATTAAGTAGAGAAAAAAAAGTAACTGCAGTTACTCTGCAATTTAGAATCAAGTGATTGCCCTGAACTGGAAACAGGAAGGCGCTGGGAAAACCCAAGGCTGGCATATGTAGCCGTGCGTAACCTTACCAAATCTGCTAAGGAGTAATTTTCTTGCTTTACTCAGAAAAAGCCTTGGTCAGTTAAAAGAAAAATTAAAATGTCCTCATCACTACCAAAGACTGAAAAGAAGGGCAATTGTGGTCATAACAAAATCTAACACAGCAGAACAGCAGCTATACAGGTAGTCTTTGAGTTGTGCCCACTCGCTTGGTGACCTTTCAAAGTTACAGTGGCAGTGAACAAGGGTACTTATGACAGTCCTTGAAGTTCTGGCCATTGCAGCATGCACCTCCATGGTCACGTGATTGCAATTGGGCACTTGGCAACTGGCTTGCATTTACGATGGTTGTAGTGTCCTGCGGTCACATGAGTGCCATTTATGGACTTCCCTGCAAGCTTCCCACAAGCAAAGTCAGTGGGGAAGTTGGCAGAGTAGGTCACAAGTCGCTCCCATAAGTCACTCCCACCGCTTTTTCTCTTGAGCCCCAGGGATCTCATACTCCATAGCACCCCCCCACCCACCTGCACTCTGTAGTGTGCGCACCTGCATCACCCCCACCTGCACTCCCTAGTGCCCGCCTGTGGCCCACACTGGCCTGCCTGCACTTCATAGTGCCTGCCTGCAGCATCCCAAGCCCTTGTGGCACCCATGCACCCCCTGTGCTCCTTGCCTGGGACTCTCATCTCTTCCCACCTAATGACCCCTGCAGTCTTGGGATTATGATGGCAGGTGGGACTGCCGAGATTGCTTAGCATGGAAATTCTGGTCCCGATTGCCATTGTAACCCAAGGACTGCCTGTAGTAACTGGAATGGCACATAAAATAAGCAGTTCTTAATGCAGCCATTTGTTGCTCTGCGCTTCCCTCTGGTGGCTTGCCTTACTCCTCGCAGTAGGACAGTCCAATTCCTCCCTTCTTCAGCACTTGCATTTCCCAAGGGCACCTTTTATCCACTCAGCATTGGCTTTAACCCTCTCTCAGTAATGGCACCTGGGACTGTAGCTCTGTCGGCGGACCTCAACTCTGGTGAAGGCAGTCACTCTTTACTAGCCCACGTAAGTCAGCTAAAGGTCTGTAAAGAAGAAAGATGGGATGCAGATGTATAAAATAAATCAGGTAATAAGTAGATGCCACATAAATGGTTGGGAAGACTATGTAAAATGCCAAGGACTTCTCAGTGGATGCTTATAAACAACTGCCTGGTACTCTTTGAGTTCCTTGGCTGCTACAATTCCTTCCCTTTTCAGAAAGAAATCTTATTTGGCTACTATTTGTGTTTCAGTTTGTATGTTGGTGGAGCATTTTTAACAAAGCATTTTTGTTTTGTTTTGTTTCTATGTTCTGCATGCAGGCCAAGTGGCAAGGAGCTTTCCCAATCAGTAATCGATGGTATATCTGTCCTTGGAGGTCAATATCAGGGTATGTTTGCCCTTTGATCACCATTTGGTTGCTTATCCTGATACTGATATTTCTCCTGTTTGGTTCATGTAGGTTTAAGGAAACCCATTTGGGAAGTCTGGAACTCAGGGGCAGAGCTTTGCATGCAGGTCGTCTCTGGTTCAGTCTTTGAAATCTCCAGGTAGAACTGGAAAAGACTCTTGCCTGAAACCCTGGAGAACTTCTTCCACTTGTAATAGATAATATAGGTCTCACCTGGCCAATAGCCTGACTCAATATAAGCTGGGAATGGAAGTTCTGGCCCTGCAAATGTACTAACTGCAACTCCCAGCATTCCTTACAATTGACGGTTGGGTTGTTGAGAATTGTAGTTCAACAAAATCTGGATTATTACAGGTTCCTTATCTGGTATAAGGCTTTAGTTGAGCATAGGTAGTGAATGATTGACTCTTCTATCTCTCTCTTATTAGACTATGGCTTAGTAACAACCCCACAGTTACACTACATGGTCCGTTGTCACAACACTCATGGCAGCTATGGAACACCAACAGTGGAGGGCTATTATCAAAAGCTCTCCAAGGCTTTTCTGGAGCTTTCAATGCAGGTAAAAGAACCTTGTTCCCTTAAGAGAAGACCTGGCTTGGATTCTTAAGTGCATTTATTAAAAAATCATGAAAAATCTTCTCCCTAGAAGAGTGTCCTTTTAAGAATAGCTATAACCCTGGCCAGGATATTAACACTCTCAAATCATGAGCTAGAGGACCAAAAATGGGTTTTTTTTCCTGCTGAAGAAGAACTTTAGGAAATTTTGCTGTCCTTGACCCTACTTGCTTTCGAATACGTGTAAAATATTTTTGCTGAAGTAGATGTATAATCCTATAAGCCCAAGTGGACAATCCTAGACCTTTTGTTTATAGTACCCAAGATCATATCACTGAAGTTCATTTATGAAATTTTTAGCTTTTATTTGTTATTTATGTAAAATATGTACTTAGCCTCTGATGAGTTATTTAATGAAAATAATTTAACGAAAACAAGCTGTAGTGGCAGGACAGACCCCATAAAGTGAAAGGTTGGGAGTTGGAAATCTCCTCTCACAGAAACCTGCTGGGGTCTGCCCACCCTTCTTTCCTGAGCTATCTTTTGGTTTCTTCTCTGCAGGCTGCCCCCCAGAGAGATGGCCGAGGGGCCCTGAAGATCGATTGTGCGAATGGCATAGGAGCCCTAAAACTCAAGGAAATGGAACAGTACCTTTCAGAGAGCTTTGTAATGTGCTTGGCCAATGATGGAATGAAAGGGAAACTCAATCACATGTGTGGGGCTGATTTTGTCAAAGTTCACCAGAAGCCTCCTGTGGGTATGCCATTAGAAGAGTAGCCCTTTTTAAGATGATTTTTTTTTGCAAATAGAAAGGGGAAATAAATTATCCCCAAAGCTAAATGGAAGAAAACCAAAGCTGGAATGGAGAATTGTAGCAGACCCAGGCATTCCTACGTGAAAAAAGCCTCTTTTAAAATGATTCTTCTAAAAATGTAACTTGAAGGAAACAAGGTTTAAAAGAGAATTAGAACACATGCTGGTCTCATTACCCCCAAAGGTGATTTTTCTCTATAATATATTTTGCCTGAAAAGACTATTGATCAAGCCCCAATTGTTTCCAGAATTTAGGAGGGGCTGGAGTTACTGAGTGAGCAGATTCCTTTTGTTTTAGTCAGTTGCCTTTCCCAGGGAAAGCCAACTTGTCCCGCTTGCCAGACACAAGTTCATTTCTTTGGTCAAGAAGATATTGGAAAATGCCAGAGGGAGATGAACCTGCTTAATCATAACTGAGTACAGTTGTTAGTGCAACCTGATCAGCTAATTTTCCTCCATTTCCCTTAGATAGGAATATAGTGCACGTGTAGTTTTAAGTATGTACAAAGGAAATTGGAAGTTGTTTTTTTTTAAGGTTCAGTTTTCAGCTTCTTCAGTTTCAACTTGAGCCACTCTCTGTCTCTGGGACATCAGTGGGAGATGGTTTTGATAAAGCAGCAGGTCTGTCTGAATCAAGAGGTCTTGTTTTAGATTAAAAAATTTTAAAAGACAGAATACTTATTTAATTCATCTTTCATTTCCATACTGGGGTGTTGTATAGGAGCTGATTTCTAGAGGTCTTGCTTCTTCAGGTTTATGGCTTGCTAGGGTCAAAGTTATCGTGATGCGACAAATTCCTCTTTTAAATTGGAATGAAACTTAATCTTCTAACTTGAATAGGAATGAAATTAATTCTATGATTTTATGAATAGTATGTTTTTTTTTACAAATACTTGGTCTTTGATGGCAAAAATATTTTATAGACACCCAAGACAAGATCATGTTGTATCTTGGTAATCCCTGGATTGGGTCTTTCCCACCACTAGCTTTCATCCTCTGTTATTTCATGTCATCTCCTGCTCCAACTCATTGCTATCAGGAAAGAGTATTTTGATAAGTAAATTATCTCTAATCTCTAACCATTTTAGGGACCGTGATCAGCTGTACCCCTTACTTTATTAGCATTCTGGCCCTTTGATAAAGTTGAGGTAGAACAGGAAGCTTAAAATTGGTATCTTGCACTGCAAAGGATATCTGTGCCTAGCTATTGATACAAGGTGGCCAGTGAGCATTGCACGAAAGGTTCTGGATTGTACCTCCAATTCATCTGTTTGCATTGGCCATACTGAGTAGGGCAGATGGATGCTGAACATCATCTGGAGGACCACATGTTGCCCATCCTTGGTTTAACTTGGCAATTCATCTAGGAAGTAGGGAAAACCCGTGATTTTTATGCTCCAAATTCTTGCCACTGAATACTTCTGCATTTCTGCCTTGTTTGATAGGACTAGAAATGAACCCTGGTGAGAAGTGCTGCTCGCTGGATGGTGATGCTGACCGAATTGTTTACTATTATATAGATGCTCCTGGCCATTTCCATCTTCTAGATGGAGATAAAATAGCAACTCTAATCAGCACTTTTCTTAAGGAACTTCTAATAAAGGTAATTGAATTCCTTTGGTTGAAGTATATTCTGCTGTGATTAACAGATAGATCTGGCCTGATGTACAGTGAACACATGCACCTGTATATTTGAGTTATCTCCCATGTGGAAGAAGTGGTCCAAATAAAATGCCATAGTAAAAAACTCTTACTTCTTTTTCCTCAAGAGACTCCAGCAATAATAGTAGCTGTATTGTAATTAACAATTTGTACAGTCACCTGTCTTATCTTTTCCAGACTGAGAATTCCTTTTAAGAAAAATACAGTAAATTATTTTCCCCCAAAGTATAGTGCTACTGTTTGAAGGGGAAGTGGGAGCTGTGTTGCGTTTTGCAAAAGACAACAATTGGCTGCTTCTTGGGCTTGAACAAAGATTAAGCATAGAGGGATCCTTGATCTAGGTGGAGCATTTCCTCAGCTGATTAAAAACCACTGGGTTTACATATCACAGTAAACTAAACGAACCACATTATACATATAAATCCAGTGTGGTTTATTCACAGGCAACTTGCAGTAAAACTTTAATTTTATAGACCTTCATTCAGGGGAATTGGGATACAGCAGACTAAATGTTAGTTTGGACTTCACTCCCAAATAATAGGCAAAGTTTATTTTTTCTGAAGCAGTCCACACAGTTGACTTAATCAATGCCACTTGCATTAATTTATGTAAATGGTTGCCAGTGACATTATACAATTACAGGTGTTGGACTTTAATGACACTCTTCCTCTCTAGACGGCCTTGTTAAATCAAAATTTTACTATACAGTGTAAAAATAATGTTAATTGTAAAAAAAAAAAAAATCTAATGAATGCTCTAAAACCTAGCCAGTATTATTCATAAGCGATGGAGTACTTTGTTGCCTTAGCGTTGATCTTAAAAGTAGGATCAGCTAACAGTTAACAAGTTCTGCCAACCAAAGAGGGAAGGCAGTGCTCTTGACCTTCATGCTCAGGTAAAGAAAATACTGCCATCTCTTTGTAAACCTGAATTTTTAAACTTCAGAGGTAAGGAGTCATGTAGTTCTTGCGAAGTTGAATCTTGTTTGTGGAACGTTCCTTTCTCTCTTTCTTCAGGCTGGGCAAACCTTATCTTTTGCAGTAATACAGACAGCATATGCCAATGGGAGCTCTACTGGTTATCTGGAACAAACCATGAAGGTATGAGATTGACTTCTTCCAATCTTAAACAAGTAAAAAAAAAAAATTACTAGGGCTAAAACATCAACACTTCCAACATGGAGTAGGGTGGGGATAGGGGATTGCTAATTCCGCACAAATGTGTTTTTTGTGTAATGCCTACCCAGAGAGAAACTCGAAGAGCATTCCCCAACGAGCTACCTTCCAGATGTACTGGACTTACAGCTTTTTTCTTTGTGGTTAGTGGCCCGGGATTGACAGTGATGCTATCCAACACATCTGGAAGACAGCAGGTTGGAGAAAGCTGGGCTACTTTTTTTTAAGAAATAAAACATTTACTTGTTAAAATCTTGTGGTTGATTTTTTCCTATGTATCCCAAGTGCTGGATTTCATGAGTATCACTTTTGTAAATAAATCAACCCTGCATGTAATGGATTTTAAACTGATACTTACGTGTGCTGCTTTCTGAGAATCTGTTTTATGGCAAGGTATGAAACGTTTAGTTTAGGAAAAAAATCCCAGAACTGATGTCCATTTTTGTGAGAGAGACTTGAGTAATTTGGCTTGCTCCTTGATGGGAAAAGCAGCACAGCAGGAATGCTGTCTCTTGGCCACAATTACTGACCACAAAACCAGCTGCATTTGGTTGCATTTGATTATTTTACTAGGATAACAGAACCCCCCTCCTTTTTTACTGGGTATCTTTCTAAAGTTCTCTGTGGCTGCATTCATACAGCACACTTAACCTGGTTGTGGCACGAACTGTAAACTAGCCAGGTGGGTTGGATTCGTACAGAGTGCTATGCCCCTGAAACCTAACCAAGGTTAACATTAACTATGCTTCTCCTATTGTGCCAATACTTCTGCTAGATCTTTATCTGCCCTAAGTCATGTTGTGTGAACCCAGCCAGTGTCCTTTTGTTGGTGATCAGTGACACTGCTGTAATGTGCTTCTTACCATTGGTCAAGCATTGCCCTTTGGAGTCTTCTCCCTCAAGGGAGTACTGTGTCTCCTCACATGGATGCAGAGTCTTTAACGCAAGTCCTGTCTTTGTAGGTTCCAGCATTGCATAGATTACGTTGCTTGTAATGCAGAATTACAGACCCAGAATTATGGTCTTTCTTTCTTAGGTGCCTGTCCACTGTGCCAAAACAGGAGTGAAGCATTTGCATCACAAGGCCCAGGAATTTGACATTGGAATTTATTTTGAAGCAAACGGTCATGGCACAGTAAGTATTTATTTGTTGACCCAAAGGAGTTAAGAGCCATTCATCAAAGAGTCTAGAGCAGATGAACTATATGAATATTTGCATATTTTTTGTACTTGTGATCTCTTACTCTCTCTGCCTTTTTATTATCCACTTCAGCCTTACACTTAAAACTCCGCATACACTTCATTTTGTACCAACCTTAATGGTAGCATCATTTTCCTTCTGCTCTCTATTGTATCAGTATAATGGGCTTTATAGTAGCCAACACGGTTTTGTGTAAGCAGCAGCAAAGATTCAAATGCCACTTATACCCTAAGGAGTGTCAGGTTGCAATGATCAACTAGGAAAGCCATCTTGGGATGTGGTGGGACATTAGATGAAAATACCAATTCAGTGTGGTAAAAGAAAACTCGATAAAGGAAAGGGATGATGTAGGAAAGATCAAAAATAAAACTGAGAATACCATCACATCTTTATGGAAATTGGTGGTGCAGTTCTCTTCACCACATGTCAAAAAACAAGTAGCAAAGGAGGGGCAGGTACAACGGTTGGGGTTTTTTGGCTTAGTAATTAAAGCAAGTATAGTAGTCTGTATGACGGAGTATGATGTATGGAGAATGGTGATATGAAGATGCTTTTCCATCCTCTCTTGTAATCCTAAAACCCGGCATCGTCCACTGAAACTGCTGGAAAGGGGGAACAGCACATTGAGGATTGAAGTATTTAACACACAGCAGACAGTTCAGCCATGAAATGTTCTTTCCCGATCCATAGCGGTTGCTACACATTTGGAAGCGCCTAACAAAAGGCAGTCTTGTTTTCAAAGCTAAACTGAAACCTTTTGTCCACGGATGAAGCATCTCCTTTTGAGTACAGGGGGTGAGACCATGTTGATTACCATTCTGTTCCACTCCTTCCTCGGTTGATGTTCCACTGTGTTTGTCTTTCTTTCAAGGTATTGTTTAGTAAAGCTGCAGAAGATAAGATAAGGTATCAGGCAAAAGAAGAAAAAGACATCCGAAAAAGAGAAGCTGCAAAAATGCTTGAAAACACAATTGATCTGATCAATCAGGTAGGAACTAAAAACTAAAACTAAAGCTTGTATGTAGTCTTGAAGTCAAATTGGGCTCCTAATTATATACTGGCACCTATCCATAGAGTTTCCTTGGCAAAAGTAGAGAAGTGATTTGCTATTTACCTCTTCCCAGATGTTTGTTTCCCTTCTAGTCTCTAATCCTTGCCTTCTCAGATATTCACCCAGGAGAGATCCTGCTTAGCTTTCTAGATCAGCAAAGGTAGCTTGGCCCTACTACCCAAAGATGTTCAAAGCTGTTACAAATATTTCTGTCTTGAAAAGAGCCCAATAGATGTATTTTGAAGAAAATTAATAATCTAGGCTCCATCTGAGCCACTCAGTACATACTTTGTTTTGTTTTAAATCAGTAAAAGTTCTCAGAGTATACCATCTCAAATCAGTAAATAGGGAGTCACCATTTAGAAGTGTAATTTAAAACAAAAACCCTGACCTGGTTCTTGTAATACCCCAGTATGACCATCCTTAGTCTGGATGCCTTACATAAGCGTAGACTTAATTCCTAAAATTCTTAGCTATGCAGTTGAGGATTACTGGGAGAATGTGCAAAGCTTTTTGGTGTACTGTAGAACTTCGTAAGGGTAGGGGAAATGGCTGAGAGAAGCCATGGCGGTGCAGAATTGTAGGATCTATCTTTTGACCAGTGTAAGATCCCATAGAGGCAGTAGTTTTTTTTCCTAAGCAATGAGAACTGGAAATTATCTGCAATAGCTCCCTAGCCATTTTTCTGTACTGGTGTGTTCTGAATCAGTTTCATGACTTAAAGTCTATTCTGTTCCACCGACTAAAAGGATGACTATATTTTCAGAAGGTGGTTCCAGATTCAGCAGTTTTGAAGCAGAACTGGGAGAAAGAATAGGGGAGCATAATTACACTTTGGTGATTATGAAAAGCCAGCATCTAATAGGCTTTTGTGTGGATTTTAGCTTGTTTCCCATTAGGCTCCTTCAGACAAGAACATTTTGTGAACAATAACCAAAGCAGACTTTAATGATTAGCTAAAAAAATGAAACAAATTGGGGAAAGGATAAAGGCTCTCAGTGTCTGTAGTATCATTTTGATTTAAGGAATAGATTATATAGAGACAAAAACTCCTTACAGGACTCATTCTTACCATAATCTGAGGCAGTTTGGATACTTGCTTCACTCATCTGCAAAGCAAGGTCCTTTAATTGGTGTTTGGAGAACAATGAAATCTAAGTAGGGCCCCGGCTTAGAATCAGTAATGTTTTACAAGGTACCTATATGTGAGATTTTCGGTTATCCAAATGTCGAAGAGATTGCTTTTTCCCAGTTGTTTTTCTTTCTTCTTCTTGTATGCACTAGACGGTTGGTGATGCTCTCTCTGACATGCTAGTGATTGAAGCCATCTTGGCATTGAAGAACTTCACAATTGCACAGTGGGATGCTTTGTACATGGATCTTCCAAACCGACAGCTCAAAGTGAAGGTTAGTTAGGAACCCGAACCAAATGAGTTGGAACTATCTGTGTGACATGTTTCAGATGTTTTTGTCCATGTCAAAATATAAAACTTTCTTTTTCTGGGTAGAAGTGGTCCAGAGATGGGGAGAGCAGAGAAAAACTTAATGATGTCAGCTGCAGGTGAGGAAGGGGAGTAAAGGCATTGGGAGGATTGGGGTAGACTGGTGGGATGCAGGATGCTGGGAGCTGTTGAGGAGAGGTGCGGGAGAGGGTGTGCCAGCAGCTGTTCCAGAATGTGATGGTGTGTTCTGTGTTTCAAACAAAGTATTTTTCCATTTCATGCACACCCCTTGTCCTAGATGTGTAGGCAATTTTTTCGCTATTTTTTTTTGTACTTTTCTCTCTGTGTATAAGCAATTGTACGTTTCCCGTAAGAGATGAGAAGTTGAACTAACAAGTCCTTTGAATAGCTTAGTCATCTCAGCAATCCAGTAGACAGTGTGATCGACAAAAAGAAATTGATAGGATCTAGGAATATTACATGGGGGCTCCTGAATAATGAGTAACTGTAAATGAAAAATCTTTGCAGGACTAAACCTAGCTTAATAAATTTCTTGTACCCCCATGGAGTTAGCATCATAGAACCTCTCATTAAAAGAGGATGGCAAACTCCCAGATTTGAATCTTAATTCTTTCCTATTTTCTCTTCCTTGGAGAATTGGTAGGACCAGTTGGAATTTTAGCAGGTCTGACTATATTGCTTGCTTTTACTTTGACTTGCAGGTTACTGATAGGCGAGTCATCACCACAACAGATGCTGAAAGACGAGCAATTACACCCCCAGGGCTGCAAGAAGAAATTGACCAGCTCACTCAGAAGTTTAAATTGGCTCGAGCATTTGTCCGTCCATCTGGAACAGAAGATATCGTCAGAGTCTATGCTGAGGCTGACTCCCAGGTCAGAATGGAAGTGATGCATTTAGACTCTTTGGGCCGTAGAATTGGGAAGAATTTCTAGAGTGTGCAGGAAGATCCTTTTCTGTGAGCATCATCTGCAAACTAAATGAACTGATATAATCCAAGGTTAAGCAAGCAGCAGTACACAACCCTCCTGAAGATTGGCCATCCTCCCTCCCATCCTTTCTTGGGTATATTTGGAGAAGGAGAAATGAGGATGGTTTTGTTGTTCTTTTCCTTTTCTTGATTTTCTTAAGTAGTTTGGGGCTAGGAAATATCTGCTGTGTTTCTAGCAGCTTTTCTGATGGGAAACAGTAGAGCTTGGGAGCGGGGATTGAAATTTGAACTCATTTGTCTTTCAAGTTGAACAATTTCAGAAAAATGAAATGGAGCAGAATAGGGAAACTTCTAAAAGGAAATCTGTCCTTATTTATACTTCTGCCATCTCTTCCCCATTTACTTTTCTGAAGGGAGTCTCCCTATTTGAGCCAAGCCAGACGTAACACTGAAGTATTTTTTTAAAAAATGCAAACATTCAGTAAATGTAAACAGCAGATGGGGGACAGGGTATTTAATGCTTCCCTTCACAGCTTCACCTCTGCTTAAAAAAATCCTTCTTTCAAATCTGCTATTTACAGTGGGAGGTCCAACAGTGGTATGCAATTATTTAAACTTGCTTCATTGCAGCACAGACATAAATTGGCTCCAACACCTTAACAGTGATGAACACTAAAGTGAGATACAGACTGTGGCATGTGTGGTTTCTGGATCTACTGAACGAAAGAGATTCTTTTGGAAGAATCTGAAGTACAGTATGTCTAAAAATTCCCTTAGCTAAGGTAATTGTATATTTACTTTAGTCTCATATTTTTCTGTCTAGGAGGATGCGGATAAACTTGCCCATGAAGTCAGCTTGGCTGTCTACCATTTAGCTGGCGGATTTGAAGAACCACCCAAGGCTGTTTGATGAAGTGTCACGCTTGGATCTGAATCATGAAATTTTGTCATATAAAACCTTTACTAGCTGAAACATACTCAACGTTTATTATTTTAAAAAATTCACTAAGAAGAGTTTGCTGCTTCCTGTTCTTGCTAAAGTTTCAACTTCAAAATGCTTTTCAGAAAAAATGTAGTATTACAGTCATGACAATCCTAGAGTTGGACTATCGTTCCTATAATCCCTGGGCAAAGTGAGGACTGGCTGGCTGGGGATGACAGGACATTCAGTCTAAGCAGCTGGAAGAGTGCCTGCTGGAGTCAGTGCTATACCACATGAAGAGCAGACTTCAACATTACAATGTACAAGAACCAGAAGGGTATTTGCTGTGAGTTATGAAGAAGCGTAGCATCCCGAAATCTCCCAGAGAAATGACATTCCATAGAAGAACTTATCTGTTTTGGGTGCCTACTTGAAGAAGGTTGCCATGTCACACTTACTTGCTTGTGAACTTGGAACACAGCATCGTTTGTGAAGATAATTTAGTAAAAAGAAAATAATATTCCCTGAAGATGAATAATGCATTCATTGAAATATTCAGTTATTCAAACTACTCATTCATTCCGTGTTGAGAAAGCGATTCCCCTGCAGCAGCACAGGTGCGTAGACAGACAACTAGAAAAATGTGCAACTTGTATTGTAAGGTTTCTTAAAGACAGACCTCAAGATGACAAAAACAAAATGTACCATAAATATTAGGCACCATAATCAATATGTGCCAGTGATATTTCAACTTGATCCAGGCCACATCCAGAACTTATTTACAAGTATTTAAATTAAATACATCCTGAAGTATACATTACGTACAAAGTATGAAAAAGGAAATTAGATGCTCTGGAAGGATGGAGTGGTTTCGTTTGAAATTAACATTACGTAAGATAAAGATTCTGCCATTTACACTTTATGTCTTAATGACCCCTTCCAGAAAGTCCTTCTCAACCATTTCCTCAATTTTTTGTCTCACTTTGCTAGAGAATGTCTTTTGGTTCTCCATTTTGATGTCTTTGTTGGGAAAAGAGTTTGGGTAAAGCATGGGGCTCCCTGAATGGCCAATGCTCCTGCTGGTGACTTTGCTGTTGAAGACTTGGCTCAGGACGTTGAAGAATGGGAGAAGCTGCTCAATGCTGCGGACAGCACAGAGGGTCAGGAGCAAGTGGCCGGGTTCCCAGTTGAGTATTTTCCCTGAGCTGTCCTCCTCTGGGTTTTTCTGTAAATAGCAAGACAAGTATCAGGACTACGCTTGGTACATTTTTCCAAATTCAGTCATTTGCACATTTCCACCAGCCACCAAAGCCAGAACTGACTGATACTACCAGCTTGCATTGAAGAAGATAATGAAACAACTTTAACTAAATTTTCTCATCAACGTCTTATTTTCTTTAGTGGTACTTACTTTTCTATTTTGTTAGAAAGCAAATCATTCCAACTGAAACCACTGAATGGTTCAAGTAACTGCTGTTCCTCTTATTTTAATGAAGTACCAAATGATGGGGGGGAAATGAAGTTCTGCTATGCAACAGTCTTAACACTAGAAGGCTTAAAAACTACACCTGGCGCTGAATTATTCTACCCTTTATATGTCTCCCTGCAATAACTCATGCGGCTAATGTTTAACTTTTAGCCTGTAAAGAGGAAGAGCAGCCTTGCTGGTACACATGGATGAAAAATCTAGTTTTCTATAGAATCTGGACAGTAGATATCATTTACCTACAGTTTAGTATCTGAACATAGATTTTTTAAAAGATGGAATACCTTTGCCCTTTTTCGTAACAGCTTTGCTAATCGCACAACGTATGGTTTGAATTCCCTCTGGTGTGTGCCTTGTCTTCGCACCTCTAACCCGGAATCATCTGATGCTTCTGGAATAAAGGCCCACCGGTACCTGATAAGAGAAAGAACAAATTCACCTCTGAACTATTTTGCATATTCAGCAAGCAAGATTTGGAAAAAAAAACCCCACTCCTGCTTTCCTGAAAGTATTAATATCCACTGCCACATCCAGGCTTAACTTGATGCATAGGACATTAACATGCAAAGACGAAACATGATGCTTTACTACGTAACAACTTTTAGCAGATCTGAAGTGCTGCTGTTTTTCAAGACAGTTATGTTCTGCACTTCTTGTGGAATGGCAATAAAGCCTGTGGTGACAGGGAAGGTTTTATTTCAAATGTATTCCCAGCTGTGCTTGTTGGAGCTTTGTGCAATCATGGAATTGGAAGGGGACAATTAGGCCACTGCACGCAACCCCCTTGCCTGTGAAGAAACCCAAATCAAAGATAGCTGTCAAGCCTCTGTCTGAACACACTGAGCAAAGGGATATCTACCATTTCCCTCAATAACTGGTTGTGTGGTTGAACTTTTACTATTGGGACTTCTTTTTCCTAACGTTCAGTTGAAATCTGCCTTCTACCTTAAACCCATTATTCTGTGTCCAGTATCCTGGAACATTAAAAAGCCAGTTTGGTGTGGTGGTCAAGGCACCAGGCTAGAAACTGGGAGACCCTGAGTTCTAGTCCCGCCTTGGGCATAAAGTCAGCTAGGTGACTCTGGGCCAGTCACTCTCTCTCAGCCCTAGGAAGCAGGCAAGGGCAAACCACTTCTGAAAATATTGCCAGGAATCAAAAAGCTGACTCGAAGGCACACATACTCACACATCCTTTCTGGAACAATAGAGAACTGCCCTCCTGTGTGATACCCTATCAGGTATTTGAAGAGGGCTATTGTATTCAGTCTTCTCAAGGCTAAGCAGAGCATATCTTGCTCCTTTAATTTCAGTTTACAAGACTTAGTTGCTGGTTCTGATTATTGGCGTTGCCCTTCTCTACTTTCTTCCACTTTGCCTCAATCCTCCTCCAGGTGCAGTTTCCAGTGGATACAATACTTGAGGTGGGCTATGATCCCCCTTCCCATGATTTAGAAACTCTGCTTCTGGTCATGCAGCCTAAAATAGCATTTGTTTGGCAGTCAGATTATAAACTGAATGTGAATCACAGTGTAGCCAATTACTATTCTTAGAGTACCAAAGTGAATTATTTTGCATTTCTCTGTTAAATTTCTCTTATTTGCAGCACATTTCTCTAACCCCTCAGATTATTTGGAATGTTGTTTCTAAATTTTAAGTATTAGTTCTGCCAACCAATTTTGTGTCACCTGAAAATCTGATACACAGTCCTTCCACCTCTTCATCCAAGTCATTACTAAAAATATTGACTGAACTTTGTGGCACCCAATGTGATACCTGATACCTGCTTGCTTATGATCTTTGAGTGTAACTTTTGAGCTTGCTATGACTCCATTTAATTTTGATGCCATTCAGCCAACACTTAACTGATTTGCTAATCAGAATTCATGAGTTATTGGTCAAATGTTTGCTGAAATTTACAGCGTTCTCAAAACCTACTAAGGAAGATCCCTAATAAGAAAACAAAGTAAGGTTAGTCAGGCAAGATTTTTTCTTAAGAACTCCACATTGAGTAATATCTTTAAGCATCTTGAAAACGATCTCTTGATAATCTGCTTCAGAATTTTGCCAGATATCTGTATGAGATTGACCACTGGTAGCTCTTTTCCATTTTTTTTTCTCTTTGAAGATAAGGACATTAGCCCTCTAACCATCTAGCATTTCTCCAGTATTCCTCAAAAATATTATATAAATGTATTTATCAGCATACATTTATATAAAAAGTCAGCCAGTTCTTGGGCAATTTCCTTCAGTACCCTACAATGAAATCCATCTGGTCCATTATGTAATCCATAACTGCAAAAGCATTAGACTCCCGTAAGATTCAGTAAATACTTCAGCCCTGTGTTTAACTCCTGTGCTAATTTGCTTCCGCCAACAGTGGAATGAGGCGTGTTTTTCCCATGGGGAGCTGTATCTCCAAATGCCATACTGTTGCTGCTACAAGCAGAAAAAGAGGACATCCTTATAAGGCAGAAGATAGCTTCTTCCACAAAATAGCATCCCTTTTACTACAGTTTTCTTCCCACCAGATATATTTATAGCATTTCTGAATTTTACTTACATCTGAAACTGAGGAAGATTCTCAGAAGGCAAAGCAAGGGCCAAATCCAGAAATTTACAAGCTGACAAATAAAGATTCAACCATCTCTGACTATTGTATGATGTGGAAAATCCATTGCCTCCTGTATATGTTGTTTCTAGCCCAGCCACAGATGGACCTGAAGTTCTACAACCAAATGAAATGAATATACACGTTACAGGTGTGCTTTACAAATCAGTCCTGATCACTTAAGTAAACCTTAAATCATAACAATATTTTCCTTGCAAAATTAGTAAGTCTATGTTATATTTGAACTTTTCTTTGGGTAAGTTAGCTTTAATACTACTGATAAATGAAGTCACCAGTTTTGGTATGCCACTTGCAGTTGAACATACTGGAAAGTACTCAATAAAATGAAGAAATTTTACTGTTGACAAGGCACATAAACTTATAAAGAAATAAAATGAGAAGGGAACAGATGTATAAAGAAATCCTGGCTCACTGAAACGGTTTAAGATAAGCATCTCTGCCAATCATCTGTTTACAACAGGAAGAGTTCAATTGCTAATTTGTTCAAAACAATATAAGTGATAGAAGCAGCAGCAAGTCACAGACCAGGTGTTGGGCTCTATATGCTAAAGGAAACCCTCCACAAATGAGGAGCTGAGCAAAATGAAAGTGAAACATGGAACATTTGCAACCTGTGCTCTAAATCAAAACAGAAAATTGCTCAACGGGAGGAATTACTCCAAGCTCTATGCATCTTGGTGTATAGCTTGCTTCCCCCCCTTTTTAAACAATTTATGAAAATGCAAAATAGAGCCTTAAATTGTGTTGGGAATATGTGTTTATGTTGGCTGCACAAATATTTCTGTTTCTGGGGAGAAAGGCAAGAGTGCAAACAAGCAAGTACAAACTCTGACAAAACTGCTAAGACTCGCACATTGAGTATGGTCGTGGGTCAGCAATGCTAGCAATCTGCAGAATTGTGTTTAAGCCAGAAAGGAGGAGAGACATGTCACATGGGCGGCTCTCTCCTTGCTTTTTATAATTTTATCAAAAATCACACAACCACTGTAATAAGTACATTTCAATTTATTGACTTTTCTTCATCACTTTATAATACAGGGCCCTTGGCTAAATAACATGATGTTTGTGATGAGATGCACCTGTACTCAGGGCATGAGTCACGGTTGGTAGAGTAATGTGTAAATGGGATGAATAACTTCATTATTGTGGTTTATTATTAGCACAGATTATGTTCTTTTCCTACCCTGGCTGAAAAAGTTTTTTCCATCCATTTAGCATAAAATAAAGCTCATGTAAAATATATCAGAATATCATTCAATAGCATTTAACTTATTATGCAAACAGAATGAGCAAACCACAGTGACTTTACCTTGAGATATCTTCATCAGCTGTGAGCTCCTGTTCCATAAGTAAAAATACTTGGACCTGAGGTAAAAAGAACAAATTATACATATTGTTCATAAACAGAAAAATATTTTAATTTATATCCTGCATTTACACCCTTTGGGTACTAAAGGGGGGATATCAGTCTTAAATATAATGTAAACCACTAAACATTAGTAAAAAATACTTAAAATTATTATTAATACACCCTAAAAGCCTGGCTAAAGAGGATCCCACTCTTTTTTCCCTAGAGACAAAAGGGACTTAAGAATAAGAACAGCTAGATGTTACGCAAACTAACATTTTTTGAAGTTGCCATCAAATCACCTGCATCATGCATACAGATAGTCCTCGCTTAGCGACTGTTTGAATTTACGACTGTTGAATGAAAGGACTTATAACCCGCGCCTGAAGTTATGGCTGTTGCAGCATCCCCGCAGTCATGTGATCATGATCTGGGCCCTTGGCAGTCGGTTTGCACTTATGACTCGTTGCCAAGTGCCCCGTGATCATGTGATTTCCATTTGCAATTTTCCCTGCTGGCTTCCCCAGAAAGTCACTGGGGAAGCTGGCAGGGAAGGTTGCAAGCCGCTGCTGCCTGCTAAGAGGATCCTTGGATTTCGGCATGGAGCCTTTTCAGCCAGGCCTCAGAGATGAGAGGGAGTTCTCTCGACTGGGGGCTGGCTGAAAGTGCCCTGTGCTGAAATCCAAGCAGGATTTTCAGCCACAGAGGATTTTCAGCTCCAGAGTCGAAAGGCTTCAGAAACCTCTCAACTCTGGGGCTGAAAATCCAAGTGGTTCTGAGGCCCTTGCACATCCAACCCACACTGTACCCCCATGCACCCTTCCCAACCCTCCCACGCACCCCCTCGCTTCCTTCCCCACCCAGTGGCACCTGGGGCCTGCAACTTCCTGCCAGCTTCCCCACTGACTTGATTGTGGGAAACTGGCAGGAACTTGCCTCACCTAACAATCCGCAATTCTAACTTAATGATGGCAGTTGGGAGTGCCAGGATTGTGGTTGCTAAGCGAAGTGGTCATGTGATGATTTGCTTAACAACCACATCACTTAGTGATCTAAATTCCAGTCCCAATTGTGGTTGTTAAGTGAGGACTACCTGTACAACTTCAACTGATTCAAGTCCATCATATAACACTATGCATGGGAACAATACAATCAAATTGGGGAAGGGATACAACTGCCCTGATTTTTCTGTACTAATTATTGCTCTCCTTCCTGTTGATCCAAGCAATTGACCCATGTAGTTACGTCTTCATGCGTACCACAGAACGTGGGCAGCTGCTTATACTTCAAGTTGTATATTATTACAAATGTATCTAATTGTAATATTTATTGTTTAGCCCAGATTTAGCAAATTATCTTAACTCATCCTTGGGAAAGGAAACTGGCAAAAAAGAATGCCTCCAATATATAGCCTGCGTATTCATTCATCTCCCTTAAAAAAAAAAGATATAATAAAAACAGTAAAGATTCATCTTTGCAAGAAGGAGTGGTCTTGGTGTAAAGACTCTTTCCAGATTTTCAGTTCATCCCTGAAAATCAGAGACACATGGCACAGAACTTTGGGACCATAACACTTGTGCAGGAGTAGTAACCTGAGGTCCCAGGACCACAGGTGGCATCCAGATCCCATGGAACTCCTTCCATCTACAACTGCTAAAAATTGGCAGCAGGCTTTTTCCGCTTACTATACATCACTGTCCCATCCAATGCAGTCCTTTCCATCCCCAGCTGTGAAAGGTAGCCCTTGGAAAGCAAAAGTATGCTCTACCCTGATGACCAAGCCAAGTTGTGCAAGAGGGATAAACAGGACTGTGTTTAACATTCTGACTGCTCAAATTCACAGCTGTGTTCTGTTTCATAGTATAGAAGCACTAAGAATGATACCTGGAATCAACAGCAGTCAAACTGAATGCTCATTTTCTTAATGACTGCTTAGGTGGGAAATTATGAATTTTATTGAATAAGGGATCCCAACAGGGTGATCTAAATCCAAGCAAGTTCTTTAAAGAAAATTCTTCTGCAAGCATGAAGGATTTCCTTTAACATCCCTTTTTCATAAAAGAAGAAAAATACATATCTGACAATGTATGGCTCCATGCTTATCCTGACAGCGAGTATAGGTCTAGTGGTTAGACACTGTACTGAGACCCCCTGTTCAAGTTCTTTCTCACTGACAGAGCTCACTGGGTGGATGTTGGATCAGTCAGTCACTGATTGTGGGGATAAATTGTGAGAGTGGAACCCTGCTATGCTGCCTTGAACTCTCAGAGGATAGCAGAACATAAATGTAAGATAATGTAATGATGATGATGTTGATCAGATCCATCTGGAAATGACTAAATTCTATAATAACAAAAAAAGAAATAAATTGGCTAAGGCATTTTAGGGGAGATGGGAAGGAAAGGAAGAAGCCCAGGTTCAGGGGAAGACAAGGCTGGATAGACTGACTCCCTGTAAAGGCTAGGCATTTCTTGGAATCCTTGGCAGCAGATTGGGGAGCAACGGCCAATGGCATTCATGACTTGCTGCTTCCCAGAGCCATCTGGGAAAGGGTTTGTGAACTCTATGGGATTTGGGTCTGATTTAGTTTTATTTTTAGGTAGTCTACAGTCATTGCAATGCTTTATTGCTGTAACTGGCGTATCAGTGTAAATCTGTTGTACCCGAATGAGCACAACTATGGTGACTGCTATCAGCTATGTGAAAAAGTTACCAACTTCTTTCTTTCACATGCAACAACAAATAATTAAATATAAACTTGGGCAAAGAAGGATGATGATTACAGAAGGCACTCTCTCTGTGTACAGGGATAACATGTAATCCAAGCTTTTGAATGAAGTCCATATATGAAATAATTAGGGACTGCTACTTTTAACAAACTTCTGGAATAGCTTAAAACCGATATTGAGAAATTCTTAGTTGTTCTTAAAAATGGTCTTACTTGCCCGATCGTGGACGCATGCTGGAACTCACCAGTTCTGTGATCATAGTAGGCCAAAGTGAGGTAAGATGCTGTGGAGACATTCTTAAAAGCAACACTCTGAAAAACAGGAATACTTGGGAGTGAAGGGTGGGCACTTGGGGCAGGCGGAGACTTTCAACCAGCCTTTCTAAAACAGAAAAGTTTACAAGGATCTGTCAGAAAACAACCACAGCTAATATTTAGAGCTACAACCTATTTAAAATATCTGCAATCAGTAAAGAATATATATTTAACAATATAAATTAATTTCATGCAGTAACATACATAGTGGAACACGTGTAAGAGATGCACCAGACTTTAGCCAAGCTTAAACACTCACTGATCCAAACAATGAGGTAGAAAAATAACAAAGTTAACACTGTGATTCAGGACACTTTTGCCCACTTTGGCCCAACGTTATGCCTGCCCCACACCAGAAAGTTACCTCCTTATTAAAAGTCAAATTTAAGCAAGAGATTTGCGCTATGAAAGCAGCACTGAATTTTCCCTTCCTTCTACCTATCTGGGGTCCCCTAATCCTTCTCTCCATCTCCCAAATCTGCTCTCAAAAGTCCTCAAACTCACTGAACCAGATTTGTGAACTGCTACAGAGAAGAAAGGAAATCCATTCGGCTTGCAGTGTTTGCATTGGTGGTTTAGTGACCCAGCTGGAATCAAGACTTTTAAAATTTTATTTATCCCATATATTCCAAGCAAGTAGCAGCACATGACTGATCTTGTCTGGACTAAGAAGTTAAGAAGGCTTGGGCCTGGTTAGTATTTGGATGGACGACTATCAGGGAGTATCAGTGCTGTAAGATAGATAGGAAACTAAAACGCGTGTGCATGCACGCACACACACACACACAAACCCACATATATCCTGGAAGAAGACAATGGCAAACTACTTCTGTAACATTGCCAATAAACTCCATGGTTCTATTCATGAAGTTATCAGAGTCAAGCTTGACTTGAGTTACCTTGTATATCTGGAAGGTATTTCTGGTACTGATCCACTTCACTGCTAAAAATGGCAAAGGCCAGCCTCTTCAGGAGCATAGCACGCTGTTCTAGTTCGACATCCCGATTAGCAAATAGGTTGAGGGAACTGCTCTGAGCTACTGCCACACGTGCTAAAAAAGAAAGGGTTCAATTTTGGCAATGCTTTTGGGGAGGGCTAATGTCCTTAGCTTCAAAGAGAAAAAAAAAAATGGATCAAAGAGCTACCAGTGGTCAATCTCATATGGATATCTCTGAAAATTCTGAAGCAGATTATCAAGAGATCGTTTTCAAGATGCTTAAAGATCAATATAATATTACTCAATGTGGAGTTCTTAAGAAAAAAATCTTGCCTGACTAACCTTACTTTGTTTTCTTATTAGGGAACTTCCTTAGTAGGTTTTGAGAACGCTGTAAATTTTAGCAAACATTTGACCAATAACTCATGAATTCTGATTAGCAAATCAGTTAAGTGTTGGCTGAATGGCATCAAAATTAAATGGAGTCGTAGCAAGCTCAAAAGTTACACTCAAAGATCATAAGCAAGCAGGTATCAGGTATCACATTGGGTGCCACAAAGTCCAGTCAATATTTTTAGTATGACTTGGATGAAGAGGTGGAAGGACTGTGTATCAGATTTTCAGGTGACACAAAATTGGCTGGCATAGAATTTTGGGACCGTAATACTTGTGCAGGAGTAGTAACCTGAGGTCCCAGGACCACAGGTGGCATCCAAATCCCATGGAACTCCTTCTACCTACAATTGCTGAAAATTGGCAGCAGGCTTTCTCCACTTACTATACATCATTGCCCCATCCAATGCAATTCTTTCCATCCCCAGCTGTGAAAGATAAGCTTTTTGACTATGAGATCGTTTTAGGTATATGATGAAAGTTACCAATCAGAACACTTTAACTCATTGTCTAGATACTACTCTTAAGAGCTTGATATATATGATTTGAGAGAAAATGTATGAGTATTTGTCACAGGCATTCTGGAGGTGGAAGTTAGAGAGCCAGTTTGGTCTAGTGGTTAAGGCTCCAGGCTAGAAATCAGGAGACTGTGAGTTCTAGTCCTACCTTAGGTAGGAAAGCCGCTGGGCAACTTTGGGCCAGTCAATCTCTCTAAGCCCACGATGTCAGGCTTGGGCGACAAGCCAGTCGGTTCGTTCATTCATTCATTCATTCATTCATTCATTCATTCATTCATTCATTCATTCATTCATATAGCCACCCATCTCAGACTAGTGACTCTGGGCGGCTAACAACAATAAAAACAATCAACATTAAAAACAGTACAAAAATTAAATATAATATAAATGCAGCCAAGAGATCTTAAAAAAATGTCGGTATTAACACAACCATGAAACGGGCCCTTCACACACTCAGGGCCCCAGGCCTGGACATAAAGCCAGGTCTTCAAGGCCTTCTGAAAAGCCAAAAGGGTCGGGGCCATCCTAATCTCAGGAGGGAGGATGTTCCAGAGGGCAGGCACCACAGCAGAAAAGGCATGTCTCCTGGTCCCCGCCAGCCAACATTCCTTGGCTGACGGGACCCGGAACATGCTCCACCTGCCAGACTGGATTGGACAGGTAGAAACAACTGGGAAAAGACACTCCCTAAGGTAACCTGGTCCCAAGCCATGAAGGACTTTATAGGTGACAACCAGCACCTATATTGAATTGTACCCGGAAACACACCGGCAACCAGTGCAGCTCCCAAAGCAGTGGTGTTACATGTGCTGAGTAGCCAACACTATTTACAACCCGGGCAGCTGCATTCTGTACCAGCTGAAGCTTCCGAATGCTCTTCAAGGGCAGCCCCATGAGGTGCGTGTTGCAATAGTCCAAACAGGAGGTCACAAGGGCATGATTGACAGCGAGTAGAGCATCCCGGTCCAGGAATGGGTGCAACTGATGCACAGCCTGAAGGTATGCAAAGGCCCTCTTAGCCACGGCTGCCACCTGCATTTCCAGCAGGAGCCGTGAGTTCAAGAGGACCCCCAGATTGCGCATCGAGTCTGTCTGGGGCAGAACCACCCCATCCAGAACCAAAGATGGAAGAACCTTGGTATTGGGAGGCCCAAACACCCAAAGCCACTCTGTCTTGTTTGGGTTGAGCCGAAGCCCATGGCGCCCCATCCAGGCCCCTACAGCCTCCAGGCACTGAGACACGACATCCACAACATCACTCAGACAGCCCGGGGAAGAGATATAAAGCTGGGTATCATCAGCATACTGATGATACCTCACCCTGAACTGTCGGATCACCTCACCCAGCAGCCTCATATAGATGTTAAATAAGAGGGACGAGAGAACCGAGCCCTGAGGCACCCCACACAGTAGGGGCCATGGACCGGACCTCTCCCCTCCTACCAACACCAACTGGAACCAACCCCGGAGGAAGGAGGCTAACCAGCATAACACAGTGCTGCTCACCCCCAACTCCCAAAGCCGGTCCAGAAGGATACCATGATCAATGGTATTGAAGGCTGCCGATAGGTCAAGAAGAGCAAGGATGGAAGCACTGCCCCCATCCCACTCCCACCAGAGTCATCCAAGAGCACGATCAAAGCTGTCTCAATCCCATATCCCAGCTTGAATCCTGACTGAAAAGGGTTCAGATAATCCACTTCATCCAGAGCCCTTTGAAGCTGCCATGCGACCACTTTCTCAACAACCTTCCCTAAAAAGGGGAGGTTGGAGACTGGACGAAAACTATTCAGATTAGTTGGGTCAAGTGATGCCCCTTGAGGAGGGGGTGTACCACATTTGGTTGATCCAGAAAAAAAGGTGGACCCTACACATGTGGGAAAAACGCTAGGAAGGAAAAAAAATTCTGGAGGCGGGAGTTATTTCTAGGACAGTCCAGGAACCTAATGTATTTTGCTAATGACTGCAATCAAGAATACCTGCTCTGCCAGATGCTATGCAGGCATGGGAAACAGCACTGGAACCTAGGCTGGAGGCCTAATCTGGTTTGTGGAGGGCCTCCATCTGGCCTGCAGGCTACTTTTATTAGCTGTCATTAATTGTTATTAACAGTTATTAATTATTAACTGTTTTTAAATTGCTACAGGTAGTCCTCGACTTAGGATGGCAGTTGGGACCAGAATTTCCATTGCAAGTGATGTGGTTGTAAAGCGTGACTGCATCACTTAGTGACAGCAATCCCTGCAGTCCTGGTTGCCGCTATTAACTGAATCTCATGGTTGTTAGGTGAGGCAACTTCCTGCCAACTTCCCACAACCAAAGTCAGTGGGAAAGCCAGCAAGAAGTTGCAAGTCCCAGACCTGCAAGCAGGTAAGTGGCTGCTGCTGGGTGGGGGAGGAAGCGAGGAGATGGGCAGGGGGAGAGTTGGGGAGGGTGAGTGAGAGGCACCGTGCAGGTCAGGGAGGGCGAATGAGAGGTGCTGTGTGGGTCGGAGAGGGTGTGCAGGGGTGCGGCGTGAGTCAGGGAGGGTGCATGAGAGGTATTATGTGGGCCAAAGAGGATGCACGGGGGTGTGCAAAAGATGCCATGCTAGTTGGGGGTATGGGAGTGTGGTGTGAGTTGGAGAGGGTGTGCGGGGATGTGAAAGGTGCCGTGTGGGATAGGCAGGGTGCATGGGGGTATGACATGGGTCAGGGTGGGTGTGCTGGGGTGTGCGAATGACTGGCATGGCACACGGGTGTGCAGGTGGGGGAGACTTACCCCAGTGACTTGTGAACTTCCCTACCGGCTTTCCCTTTGACTTTCTGGGGAAGCCGGCATGGAAGGTTGCAAATGGCAGTCACGTGATTGCAGGGCACTTGGCAACCAATCATAAGTGTGAGCAGGTTGACAAGCGCCCAGATTGTGATCACATGACTGTGGGGGTGCTGGGATGGCCAGAACACTGAGGACTGGTTGTAACCATCATTCATTCAGTACTGTTGTAACTTTGAACAGTCGCTGAATGAATGGTTGTAACTTGAGGACTACCTGTATGATAAAGTATCTCTTTGATAAAACATGGCCTTTTCCATAAAACAGTGATGGAATGTATCTACGAGGAGGAGAGTGATGTGGGAGATCAAGGGTATCAGGAAGGAGGGGGCGTATTCCAGCAGGGGAAAGGAGGCAAAAGGCAACACAGTCTGCAGGGGGAGCGGGAGAAGAGTAAGAGATTCAGAGTAGCCATTCCTTAGATTCCCCCAGGGTATATCTACTGGTTGCTGTAGTATAGATTTAGTTTGGCAAGATTCTGTCTATAAGGTGTAAGCAAATAAAGGGACTGTACTCGACTGGACTGTTTCATCGTTGTTCTTGGGCTGGGCCTGACAATAACAGAGTATCAAATACCAGCAATCAAATGGCAATAATGAATTAGATACTGGATGGAAATTAACATAATTTTATAGGGAATGGTCAATCAAGTCTTTGCTATCTTTTCAAGTGAAGGAAAATTTGCAGCAACTATCATCACAATACTTGCTTCCTGGCTCAGGTTTGAACTGGACTGTTGTACAAGCATTAAGGGAGCCAAACTTCACAGCCTGAAAATTAACGAAGAGGTATCTATGGATCTTCCACAGAGCAAAAAAAGTTAGGACTCACTCATCAAATCTCTAAAAGTGGTTTTGTCGTGTGTCATCAAATTGTCCATAATCGCTCTCCAACTAGAATAAGAAAAAAAAGTGATAGTATTTTTTTTTAAAAGCATAGTATTTTACTTTTGGTTAAATAAAAAGGAAGTATGGCTGTACAACATTCTCGCAGAATTTGGCACTGTGTATCAGAATGACATTTTGGATTGTTCAAATGTTAAGGTTAAGCACTAACCTGCTGCTTCAGCAATCAAGAATTGGAGGGATGGTACTCAAGAGTAATTTGGCTCGAGCTTGAGAAGGGCTGGGAAAACAAATGTGAACCACCCTCACCTTAGAATCAGCAACAGTGACTGCACTATCCAAAATAATAATTCCTGCCTATAGAAGAAGTGTGTCGAATGAAGCAGAAACAGGAAATGACATGAGAAACAGAAAGAATTTAATTGTAGAAATGGAAAAATATCACTAAGAGCTGAGGAGGTTTCTTGGCACAGCAAGAAGCAAAGCAGAGTACAAGAGATGTGGCAGAGCGCATGCTGAAGGTCCCAGGTTCACTCCAGCATTTCCAGGCTGGGGAAATACTCCCATCTAAGATTCTAACCAGTTGCTTCCACAAAAGCAACCTTAAATAGACGAGCAGCTCATTATTACACTCACACCAAAACAGAGTTTATACGTGGATGAGAAAGATGTGTAGATCACTGGATTTCTGTTTATTTGTGTTTCATAAGAGAATTTAATTTTATTTGCCAGATACTAATATCAAACAGGAGCAACAAAAAATCCTTACTGATTCACACAAGAAGCATCCATTTGAAAGAAACTGGAGTCCATAAAGAGATCAAAAGCTTCCTTTTTCCATGCTCTCCTGGTATACTGATATCCACTCAGACTGCTCAAGAGCTGGACACAGGCTCGATAACTGGCTGCATTGTGGGCACTGGAAGAAGAAGATCAGCCCCTTCTGAAGTTACTTCAAATACAGAACGTTTCTGTGAAAAATAATCTGAAAACACCAGCTTTACAAGAATTCAGAATTATTTTTGCTGGATTCAAAATAAAATGCATAGCAGATGATTGCTGTCCACTATGGCTTGTCCTTAACAGCTCCTCCCTTACTTGCTTCCTCCTTCCTTCTGCACTGCTCCTCTGCTGTGGCTCTTATAGAGGCCTCATGTGACTTTATTTATTTATTTCTAGATTAGAGGAGTGGGACAAAATATGGGGTAAGGGGGAGTAAAGGGCTTTTTGTACTTATAGGCTCTAAAATAGGAGTACTTTGCAAAGATACCTGTGGTTGCGAAGATAAGGCACAACATAGTGCATTATATTTACAAGAAGTGGAATAACTCTCTCCTTCTCATCACTATAGAAAACCATGTCTAGAAGATGAGCCAAAACCTAAAACAGGACAAGAAAAATGTCATAACGTTCATTATCAACCTATGAGTTACTGTTTAAAATATTTTAATTGTTTCAGTAAGAACATAGCAAAGGATGATTTCCAAGATTCTAGGTCATACACATAAACGCACACCCACACTTCAAAATGTTAATCAATTTATAAAGTCGTAAGTACAAGACAGATGATATAGAAGACTACTTCATTTTCATGTCAGTAAATAAACAATCGTATACCCACTGGCCTAGATCAGTTCCTTATACATATTTTCTTCTTGCATTGCTCTACAAAGATGAGAGTGTACAGGCAAAGCTCTGAAATGTTAGTGTATTTTAGAAAAGATACCAGATGTGTTTGAACAACTTGAAAATATGGAGGATGTAAACAAACTCAGTCTCCCAAATCTATGTTTTTGATTCTGCCTTCATTAACCACTGTTTGTTGTGCCATCTCAACTGACAAACCATTGTTAACATGAACTTATCTGGGCTTAGAACTAAGCAGGGTTGGCCTTGGTCAGTTCTTGGGTGAAGACTCTCAAGGAATGCCACAGCTGTAGGCTAGACTGGGGAGTTACAAAATTATTGGAAGAAGACAGTGGCAAGTCACTTCCATACCACTGCTAAGAAAATTACATGGACATACTCATGAAGCCACCAAAAAGTGAGTCTGAGTCAAAGAAAGTTTTATCTTTTTATGATTAGTTTCAAATACATCAACTTCAATCATGGTTTCTATAGCTAACTTTCACAGTTCCAGGACTGACATGGCAGTGGTTTAAAAAAGCGGAATGAAAAGCATATAAATATTTCCTCATGGTTGTGGAAATAAGCATAATTATCCTTCAGCACAATTTCACACAAAACAAAAGAAATGCAGAAATATCTGCACTGACGGCATCTACACTTTCACATTTCCTTTTCTTCTCTTTCTGTTCATAATAATGAAAACATGAAACATCTATTTTTGCTCCAGTTTCAAATAAAATCAGTTAGATGTAGCATGTCAAAATATTACATCTGACATCCAAAATGAGACAAAAAAGAAGCATAAAAGAGAGAGGTGGAATGAAGTACAGAAAATATTTTCATGTCTGTGAATCATGGAATAATTTTGCCTTGAGTCAACATAAAAGTTTCTAAGGTCCCATTTGGTGATTGCAGTAAAATTCAAGAAATGTTTAATATTTTATCTGCCATTACATCTTATGTATGAAATCAAGAACTACAGAAAAACTTACTTCTGACAGTAGTGTTAAGGCATGGACACTATAAACTGATGGAGTTATGCTTGAGGTTTCCAAAGCTGGAGATAACATATCTAAATTAAACATATGAAAAAGAAAAATAATGCTGTTTGCAAAGAAGCAACTTACTTTAACATTTACAGGATATCAAACAAATTGGAATGAAGGCTGAAAGCTTAATGGCATCACGCTTAAATAAATGCTTGCTTTTTCATCTTCACTAAGAAGAAATGTATTGCATCTGTATTATACTTATTTAATTTATTTATTTAGAATTATTTGCATGCTGCCTATTCAACCAACCCTAGAGTGATTTTATACATTGTTATTAGTGCAAATTGAAAGCCAGTTTGGTGTAGTGGTTAAGGCATCAGGCTAGAAACCGGGAGACCCTGAGTTCTAGTCCCATCTTAGGCACGAAGCCAGCGGGGTGACCTTGGGCCAGTCTCTCAGACCTAGGAAGGAGGCAAGGGCAAACCACTTCTGAAAAACCTTGCCAAGAAAACTGCAAGGACTTGTCTAGGCAGTATCTGAGAATTGGACAAGATTGAATGGATTAAAAAAGATTAGTGCAAATTACGAATAGCTAATAATTACTAAAAAAACCCCAAGCAGGAACATTGTTTACATAAAGTTATACCTATATATAGTAGTTTTGATCCAGCCCTCAACATATGGAACAGCTGGGCTTACATGGATGGATCCTTTCTGGGAAATAAGGTGGGAAGTACAGTTGACTATTTCAAAGGATTCAGTAAGTAGAAAAGTAGCTATAGGACTGGGGAAGAGAACTACAAGTAGGAAATGCTTATGTACATCAACACAGTCACAGCCATGTATATCTGTGAAGAGAGTGGCATTTGCTAGAAGAACTACCTGGATTCTTCCTCATCTATTAGCATCTTCTTGGGGTGAGGCTCTCTGGAGCAGATTTTGTCATGGGTGTGGGGAGGAGAGGACATTGACTGCATTTGCCCAAGCAGAATCCATAATCCATGTACATATGGAGGGTGAAGCTCTTAGCCAGATCTAAATGGATTTTAATGAACAAGACTCCTGCTCCAAATTATATTTAATTAAAGTATTTTCTAATTCCAGTCAGATATTCAGATGAACAAAGAAAAGTAAAAATCACCTTCAACATCAGACTCCAGGTTGTTTCCATCAACCATTATTTTGGGAGAAGGCTTAACCTCTAAATTTCGCCTCAGCCATGTAGTCTGTTCCAGGGATGAGCCTGCAATTGCACCAATGGCATCCACTATTTTGTGGGTTACATCCTGGTGAGGTGGCAAATAAACAGAAGTAACAGAAAAGTTCTTGTGAATAATAAAAAATATAAGTTATTGATCCTTCCTTCCTTCCTTCCCTCCTTTCTTCCTTCCTTCCCTCCCTCCTTCCATCCGTTTGTCCATCCTGTTTTGTGTAGAATGCCATTATGGGCTGACTGGTGGCATTCTGAGTCTCTATTTCTAATTACAAAATCTTACATAATCATTAATATTAAATGTATCAGAGATTTAAGGTGTCTGAAACTCTCCGAAAAAAACCCACACAATAAGATGATGAAAACCTGCTTTGTTGCAGAGTAAACTGGAAATGTACATAAATCTAACTGAGGCTTTGACAATGTTACTGATACATAGTGATCCTTTCTAAAAAAATTCAACCAGCTTATGAAATTGAAACAAAACAAAAATTCAACATCAGCATAGCACACATGCTATGACAGAAGATAGCTATTCTGAAAAAGAGAATCCAACAATGATTCAGGATTTAAAAAGGGTCAGAAAAACAAAACAAGGTCAGAAAAATAAAACAAGTGTCTTGGTAATCAGCAGGTTTGCTTTACACTCTTTTTCATATCATACTTGAATTCAATAATAATTGATTCTATATATTTCTTACCTGTAGATCTCTCTGGTCCTTCTTATTATCCAGATTTGGATTTTTCATAATAAACTCGTTTAACACACTTTTAAAGAACAAGAAAAGAAAAACATAAACTTTCACACAAAATCTTGGCTAATATAGGGATATCATATCTCTAAAGACCAAGAGATGACAATTTGAGGAGGCTCATATGATCTTCCCTCAGTTTTTGAGAGATGGATTTCAAGGGCAGAAAGGTTTCAGAAGCCTATGAATAGGAGGGGAAGGCATGTGGAAAAAACTGCAAGGGTTGAGCTAAAGATCATATCTATAGCCCTTTAGATTCCACACTTGGATATCACAATCAACCTAAGCTACTTCAATATCCTAATAGAAGATGCTGGGATTGATTTTAGCAATAAATATGGGGTATACATTTTTATAACAATTCATTTATTAAATACATTTTGGGGAGCTCTTCCTTAGTCTGAAGCCTCCTGAAAGATTACATCTGAGAACTGGGAAAGCTCCAAAGGGGAAAAGAATGGGCATTACAATAGGAAAATTCAGCAAAAATTACAATTCAAGCTCATCTATATGCAGAGGTGAATTACTTGTGGCTCCCTGCAGCCCCTGAACCCTATTGTGCTGTTCCAGAGCACTCCAGCACTGTTCCAGCAAAATTCAGTGTCACACTTCCTGCTGTATTTTGGGGAGGGGCAAAAACAAAGAACACACATAGGGTTAAACCCCGGATAGGTTTCACTCTTAAAATGGACAAAGAATGCTTTGAAACATAAAAATAAAAACCCTGAGAATAATTGGCCCTCGTAGTGTCACTTTCTTCTTCCTGAACAATACTAAAAAAATGCTGCTACATCCGCAAAACATTGCTCATCCATTGTTATCAGACAATAGGCTTATTTCTCCAAGGTTGTGAATTCTGATGAAAGCACGTTCATTCTTCACACTGTTTGGCAAAGGTTATTGTTCTGATAGAAATTACTCCCTAAAAAAGTCTGGGTTCAAAGGGCTGGTCTTTAATCAATTCTAACTAGCACTATTTTGGATTTTTTGTATGCTGGTATGACGAATGCTTACAGCACATGTTTGAACTCATGAAATTTGACCTGATCTTAAACTAAGTGAGCAGCAAGATGCAGCTACGGCATTCTCACTTTGAGCTTTGTAAAGGTTGTACTAATGGTTCTTACTATAGCTAACAATAGTGATAAGGTTATCCATGACATTTGCAAGATTTCAAATGTCTTGAAAGTTTCTAGTCTTCCCTACAACTGGAGGACTGAAAACTGTGCTCAATATTAAGGAGCAATCTAATTTTCAATAAAAAAGACCAGCATTTCTTCTAGATATTTAAATAGCTACTCCTTCTTGGCATCTTTCAAAAGGAAAAAAAAAATCATCCCTGTCCACAGTCACAGAATGACTCACCCAAGTATTAGAAACTGCCCTGGAGCTGGAAGGCCAAGTGGTATGGAATCCTTTAGAAGGAGCAGCAAGGAGGCCCAGCTGTCTACTAAGTTGGAGACCGGGATTCTACAGGAAAGAAAAAGAATCACACAACCATATCCAAAGGATTTTCATTATAATGCTTGGAAGGCTATTTTTACAGTTAATGCTCCAAGTGTAACGTCAGCATATAGATCTAAGGAGGAAATTTGAGGCTCCTACTCAGACTGAAGTTCTACTGATTTTTAAATAAGAGTCTTATCTAAAATCTGGAATTCTGAAGCTCAACTCCTTCCTTAATACTTCAATCAAATGTCTCAGAACTCTCTGACTTCAATTAATATTGAAGGGGATGATAGCATAGAAAACCTACCTCTGGATGTATGCAAAGAAAAACTGCAACATGCAGACTTCCAGTGAAAGATGCTTCTAGAAAGATTTTTTTAAAAAAAAGTGTTAAGAGATAAACATTACTTTTCAAGTCTAAAGTAGCTGTCAATTCTGTAATTAAAAGATAACATAAAATTTTGCTGAGACGCTTTTTTAACACCAGCACAATTTTGTCACAGTTGAGTGGCAGAAAGTCAGTGTGTGATCAGTTAAGAATATTTTAAAGAGATTTTTTCCTTAGTTATCTCTCTTTCTGGGGCTGGAACGTTAATTTTGAAAAAGGAAAACTGGATTCAGAAATCAATTTATTCTTTGAAAAATAGATAATATTCCCAGGAGAAAGGCAAAGGGAGAATTGTATCTATTAATAGAGCAAGAATCTTATGAACACTAGAAAAAGAACCATGTTCATATCAAAATACTACACTTTTTAAAATAACACCCATTTTCATTACAAAACACAAAACAACTGGCTCTTTAGTCTGCATTAATGCACTTTTAATGCATGGAACAGCAGCTTTAATAAGCTTTATATTAGTTTATTTGAAGTCATTTTCATGTATGTGTGTGTACAGGTAATCCAGTAACTGGGACTGGAATTTCTGTCACTAAGCGACATGTCATAAAGCGTGACATCATGTGACTGTGCCACTTAGTGATGGCAGTTCTGGTAGCCCCTGGTTACTGTCATTAAGCAAATCACTGCAGATTGTTAAGCAAGGACCTCATGTTATCGCAGCTTCTGACTTCCTGCGAGTTTCCCCATTAACTTTGTTTGTGGGAAACCAGCAGGGAAGGTCAGAAATTACAACCATGTGACTGTGGGACACTGTGACAGTCAGAAATCAGGGCTGGTTGCCAAGTGCTCAGATCGCAATTAGGTGACAGCAGGGGCGCTGCGACCGCTAGAACTTTGAGGACTGGTCATAACTACTGCTCGTTCAGTGCCATTGTAAGTTCAAATGGTTGCTGAATGAGAGGTTGTTAACCAAGGACCACCTATAAGGAGGTAAATGTTACTTGAGTATCCATGTACGGATGAGAGTTGAAGGTTGTAGGTGAGTAATTAACAGCATGTGTATATACTCATTCATATTAAGTTAAAACAGAACAGAAAACACTGTTTAATTTAACTGGGAGGAAGGTTCTTACCCTCAATTTCTAACACAGCATAGCCATTCTGGTGGCAAGAGAAATTGTATCCAGTTTCTTTATTTAAATAATTATTTAAATTATTTGGAAAGATAATTTCAAATAGTCCTTGTTTAGTCACTGCCTCAGACAGTGACTGTCTGCAGTTATGACAGTAATGAACTTTATGATCAATGCCAAGCTTTACGTCCTTTGCAGCATCTCTCTGTATTGTGTTCACATTATAGTCAGCTGGTACACATTATTCTGTGCCTGACCTGTTTTTTTCTTCCTCCCCCCCTCCCCCCACGCAGAGCAGAGAAATTGCCTAAACAAGAAATCTCTTCCTGAGTTGCTTTTGTCCACATCAAATCCCTAAAAAATGCTAAGAGCAAGTTAACAAGCTCAGCTCTGTGACCTTAAATAGCTGATTAGAACCCTCCCCAGCTGCTGCCTGAAATTGACAAGACCCTAATCAGTTTCAAACTAAAGGCTTTTGTTTGCTTCCTAAGTAGCTGGTGGCTCCCAGCCAGGAGCCAGTGCTAGTGCATTCCTTTCTATGTATATTCCCCATTGTGTGCCTGGTACTCTCTTGTAATTCCTTCCTCTCCAATGAATGTAAATACAAACATCAATTTTCTTCTTACTAATTGTCCCAGAGCATTCCAAAGGGAGGGGAGTAAGGAAAAAGGGCTATAAGATTTGCCCTTTTACCCAGCTTCCTCTGAGTCAAGTTCTGGAAACTTTCCCCTGTTTGGGGTTGTATGACACTGTAAAACAAGGGAAAGTTGAAGAAAAATCATAAGCGCAGTCGCGGTCATGTGATCCTCCACTTAATGCCTGCTTTGCTTAACAACCAAGTCACTGGTCCCAATTGTGGTCACTAAATGAAGACTACCTGTACTTAAACTGTTTGAACCATTCAAACATTATGTTATTGGTTCCATACCTTGTCCTTGGCAATCGCTGGTGGTTGCTTTAAGACTTCTTTCACTGTTTGCATTACAGTCTCAGTTCTCATAACACTGATGGAACGAACCAGCTCCACTAGCAGAAGCTGCTCTTCACTGGCACTAGGGATGACCTGGAAAGTACAATCACACCACTGGCACTGGATCCCAGAAAGCCAAGTCATGACCACTTCAAAGTCACTTACAAGAATTAGGCTGCAACCCTATACACCCTAACGTTCATATAAACACTACTGATATACAGCGTTGCATCAATGGCAGGATTAGCATTTTGAATTGACTTGGACTAAAAACAAGGAACTATAATTTAATTTTAAAAAGTTGGAGTATTTGTTTATATAGCCAAATTGGTTGTATTACTTCCACAAACATATACAGTACATAATACTCTTTCATTTTGGGATAAGCAACATATGAAAAGTACAGAAAAGGAGTTAAATATAATAAACTGATGAAATTTTAGGCATAAGAAAAAGAAAACCAAAAACAGTTAAATCTGGTTTATACCAATCATTTATGTCTCCATATCTTTCTATCCTTTCTTCCATCACATACATGTAGTACTTTATATACTACTTTTTGTTCTTTAAACTTCTCTTTTTTTCAGATCTCATCAACTCCATCAAACCAGGACTTTTTTGGCCTTCCCCTTCCTCTGGACCCAGTCATTCTGCCTTCATATATTTGTTTTGCAATTCACTCCTTTTTAGTTCTCATTATTTGGCCAAACCACCTCAGCATACTTCCTTCATAGTAAGCCCCTCTCTTTTGCATTCAATCCACATTCCTTCAGTGCCTATTCATTCATATTCTTTCTCTTGTTTAATCATGCACACTTAAGTAGAGTTAAAAACTCAATTATGAATTATGCAAATTCATGCAAATGATATAACATGTCAATTTTGTAATTACACAAATGACATAAATTACAATTGAACAGATTTAGGAAACATTTGTCCCTTATTTTGGGTGTGAAGCCTGAAGTCTGCTATATAGAAGTTTGGTGAATCAAGGTTCTATTTTACCCCATTCCCACTACATTCTCCTGACATATCCAACTCTCACTTCTGTATAACAAAGTGGTCAGAGGTGCATACAGATATTTTTCCTTCTTACACTGATATTCATTACTCACAACAGACTACACACTATTACCTAGCATCTGTACATTTTAAAATTTCTCCATTTTTCCATGTTTAGTAAGCATTCTACCAAGATACACAAATTCATGTACTTGCTCTAACTTGTAATCATTTGCTCCATCCTCACTATCAAACACTGGTATTTGATATATCACTTTTCAGATCCATACTCTTCTTTACGTCACACTTCATAAAATTCACATAGGTTCTCAGCCAACAACACTGTATCAGCTGTATGCAAAAGTACCCCACCTTCATGCTCCCCATCAATTTTCCTCTAATGACACCACAGCAACAACCAAGGGTATTTCATACAATTTTTGTTACTGTCTGCTCAATATTGAACTATTTGGTAATATTTCATTCACTCTCACAGATGCATTGCTTCTATCGTGTACCCCTCTTAAAGCATTCAGCAACCAACCTTCAACTCCACTTTTAATCAAAACATTTCATAACTACTATTTTCACTTTATTGTAATACTTCCTCTAACTCAATAAGCATATGATAAACTTTCCTTCTTATATGCACACACTTTTACTAACTTATTTAAGACCAGATGTTCTACACATCCTCTTGCCAATAGAAACCAACACTGCACCTCCCAAACACAGTAAGAATTTTGCTAAACACCTTCCCAGACACAATTAACAGAGATATCTGCAGTTTTTGCAACTCTTGCTTCCTTTCCCTTTGTGCAGGGGAACAACAAGGGCATCCTTCCAATCCCCAGAGATGCAGTCTTCATACACATTTTGTACATTCACTCCAAAACCAAACCACATCCATACTGTATCGTCCATTCAATAACATCATCTACTTCTGCAGCCTTACTATTTTTCAACATTTTCACAGCATTATTTTCTTTTTGTTGTTTTAAACAATACCATTTATAGCATTCATTTTTTTCTCCACTCTTCAACGTATCACTGTTATTCCAATACAAATCTATAAAATACTCCTTTCAACATTTGTCATTCTAAATCTATATCTCAAATCATTCATTACTTTTATTTTTAATTTGGTTCACTCTACTAGAGGTTCCCTGTTCAACCCTTTTCACCCACTCCCAAAACAAATGTTTTACTCCATCAAAATCACTCTGCATTTCTGTCTTTTTTTTTTTTTATCTTAACCGTTCCTTGCTCTCTTTGTCTACATTTTTTGCAATTACTTTTTCTCTATACACATATTATACAATATCTTTCTCTCATCCTCATTTTTTGCAGCCGTTCTTCTCTTACATGCATGTTTCTCAGTTGCAGTCTTTTTCACTTCCTTGTTTGACCAAGCAGCCAGTTTTATGCTTCCCATTAGTATAACTTCACTCGCTTCTGTGGCATTCTGCAACAGAATTCCCTTCGTTCTGTGTGTGGTGCCAATTTGGGTCTTTGTTTCTTGTGTTCGGTGAGGCTTCTCCAGATTGGTTGCCACTGACTAGCTTAAAGTATCCTGACATTTCTCAAATCATAAGAAGAGGAAAGGATTTTCCTTCTTTCAGTGTTGCAAAAGAAATGGAAGCAAATACTAGTTGAAGGCAATAAGTGCTGCATCACCCTCAGCTGTCCTGACTGGGTGGTATGAGATGAGAAAGCACTTTACAGTCATGCATTTGGATGTATTCAATATCTACAACTCTAATATCACTTCAGTGAACCCCGTCAGATTCATAATTTCATATATGACTGCCCAGGGGTGCCAAACATCTGTTTAGTTTAGACTGGCACAGTATGTCAATCTGCAGATTAATAAGCTAAATAAGTACACTAAATAAAGCAGGAATCTCCTGAGCTGAACTAATTTCAGACAAGTGCATCAGCTAACATACCTTAGTCCTTGAAGCTTGTTTGTGTTGTTTCCTTTCATTCCAAACAAATGCAATAGCTGCCATAAAGTGAACGCCATGGTTCATTGAAATTGGACCGAGCAATTCAAGAATCTGCTGCCTCAAATTCTGTAATACATAAAATACACTAAATTTAAAAAATAAACAAAACAAAACAAAATCCCAACAACTGATTCAGAGCAGAATACAGTTATACACTGAGGGAAAATACTGAGAAATGTAACTTGGACCATTTATTTTTTGGAACGTGGAAGAGAGGAAAATATTTTACAACAAGCTATTTCTGTGTGCTAATTTTTAGAATGTTTTGAATTCTTTACTGCTATGAAAATCTGATGTATTTCCTGGCACAATCCAAGTGCCTCCTGAAAACATACTTAAGAAAATTTAACCATGGTGTGACATGAAGTCTCAATGAACAAGCATGTTCTGCAGTTAGAAATAAATCAGGATCAGAAAGCAGAGACAGTTGGCAATGTTTTGCATTGCAACTGGATATGACACCTGATTAGAGAAATCATAACTATCACTATTTGCTCCTATACATTAGAAATAGCACTATTAGAAAGTAGAAAATGAAAATGTACAAGAGGTTCAAAACTATGGTTTGACAGATGCTTCAATGCTCAAATCATATTTGTCTTGGAAAACTATGGTTAATACAAACATATAGTTTGGTGAAATGTCTGAATGGCATTTTTGTATATATATCCTTTAACTTTTGTAGCACCTGAAGCATTAAGGTCTCCATATGGAACTCAGTTTTTTTTTTTAAAAGGATATTTGACCAAATATATTACCACCATCCTTTAAAAGGGTCTACCATGTAGTTTATTGTAAGAAAGAATATACATGTTACAACTGCTTTAGAAATGAAAAAAAAATAGTATCTGAGCATCTGGTGGTACAATATCCTCCCTTGTACATACACAAACTATATTATACAGTATACAGATATTAGACTGTTTTCTGGAAGAATGATTAAATGTTGGGATCATGTCAACATCCTGGCACTGGTTATTCAAGGATTTGAGGAAAAAAAATTGTGTGTGTCTTCGAGTCAGGTTTTTGACCCTGGTGACTGCCTGGAAAAGTCCCTGCAGTTTTCTTGGCAAGGTTTTTCAGTAGTTTGCCATTACCTCCTTCCTAGGGCTGAAAGAAAGTGACTGGCCCAAAGTCACTCGGCTTTGTACCTAAGGTGGGACTAAAACTCATGGTCTCCAGCCTGATGCCTTAACCACTATATCAAATTGGCTCTCTTATTCAAGGATTACATACACTAATAAGAAATGAAGAGACATGAAATGTTACAAATATACTTAAAATATAGAAAGTGTCTTTAAATTGTTTTGTTTCTATAATATATTTTTAGAAAACACTAAATCTTCAATCCAGATAAGAGAACAAATCCAAGTGCCTGAGTGTGCATTAAGCAAAGTGATAGTTCTGAAAAGTCACAAAGCATGACCAAAGTGATGGCCTGCAGAAGTGCATCTGTATCTTAAATCTGTGTATTGGTGGAACAAATGTTTTGTCAAATCAGATAAGCCAAATGTAGAATGTCCAGGTTTCCACTGTATAGCAAGTCACTATTCTTTTCTCTAAAACAGGGACGTGCAATTTCCAGCAACTTGAGAACCGCATGGCTAGGGCCATACTCTTTCAGTGGACAGGGCTAGAGCCTATTTTGGCAGGCAATGTCTAGAATTGTAGAGTGAAATGAGTGCCTTAAGCATCTGGAAAATTTAAAGTACCTATATGGGGGGAAAAGCCCAAGTTTTGAGCCTCTCCAGTAGTTTGGGAGGTCATATAAAAGTTGTTGGAACACTGCTTGCAGCTTTTAGGCTACGTTTTTGTATCCCTACTATAAAACAAATAAAACCATAGATATTATGGTTTATTAATTGGTATTTATTAGTGTTTACTATGACTGTGTTGTGCAAATACAACCACCATACAGATGATTTGTACATATCAATTTAAAGTAGGACAATTAATTACAGTTAGACAAAATCATTTGTACACATAACTCCAGGGTTCTAACCTTTGTTGAACCAAGATTAATAGTGGTTACAGATGCAGCTGCTGCAGCAGCTGTTTTCTCTGAAGAGTCTGCCTGGTACAGGATGCTCCACAAAAGTGTGACGGATGACATGATAATGTGAAGGATAGACAAGATCCCACTGCGTGCTTCAAACATGTGCTTCTGATCTACATTAACCAGAAGCTAGTAACAAGAAACACAAAAACATAATTATTGTCAGGGACATTAATGTACAGGAATGGTTCCCCTACTCCCCTTTCACACTCTTCCCTTTTCCCACTTGAATCCTCTCCCCATTCTGTTTCAGATAACATTATACCTTCATTGAATTAAATGCTAATCAGAATTATCTTCAAATCGGTTTGCAACAATAGTTTGAAATAAATTTCAAGATCTGATGGGATACAGATATAATGCTAACTACAGTTCTATTTTTATCAAGTTTTAATATATGAAGCACTTCCTTCAAATCAAAACAGATTTTATCAAGAGAAAGCATGATTTATTTATTTATAATTTACTGAAATTCTAGGTCCAGTTTCAATTAAAGATCGAAATCGGGTTCAGCAATTCCAAAATCGAGTGTCTCAAATTCTGTTAATTTATAAAATAGTATCTTAAGATCAAAATGTGTATCCATAACATTATGCTAATGATACCCAAAATGTAACTTAAAATCGCTCCAGTAATATTAGGCGTGAGATCAAGATACTGCAACATAGTAATAAATTGCACACACATAATAAATTGCACATACATAAAAAGTACAGAATATGCCAAATAAAGCTCTCTGTTGTTTCAGGAGTTATTTCTTAGGGCCAATGGACAGGCTGCAGAATGCACAGGCTGAAACAAGCTATCAGAGAGGCAAGAGGACAAATAAGGGCACATTGATAGCTGGAAAAAAAAACTAATTGAAAAAATCTAAAGATGTTTACCTGATGATACTGTGTGGATGGGTCAAGTAAGCAGTAGTGAATAACTGTTGTAATGCCTTCCAAAAGAGTAAGCATCATATCTGGTGGAGTAACTGATGCCATCCAAAGGGGCCTAAAAACGACATTGAATCTGTTGCAATTTTATAATATACAAATTATACCTTTTTTTAAAGAGAATGAAAAAAATGTCAAGAGAAACAAGACAAAGCAAAATACGTGCCTACTGTCAGACAGGCCCATTTCATATCTGTATTGCTGAATCAGATTATCCAGGTTCCTGCAAAGCTGTAGGGTCACTGAAACCACCACTCTTTGGAGCACTTTTCCCATGTACGGTAGAGAAGCAGTGATTAATCCGATCCATTGGGGATGCATTTTACAGGCACAATGCTGGTGTAATGCTCTTATCACAGCACAGAGGAACATGCCTTGGGAGGTTATTGGCTGAGAGTGTAAATATTGAAGGGAAGCCATTGGCTGTTGAGGATTGATGTGCTCCAAGTCAGTTACAACAAAATCAAAACCTGCCTCATTCTCCTCAGGCACAGTCATCACTCTGTGCTCTAGAACAATGAGCCGCTGGAGGACTTTTAAGAGCTGTGACTGGAGAGTGCTACCATTATCCAACTCATCCTCAGAGAAGTTGATAAGGCTGTCTTCAGAGAAACCTTCTTCAACAGTCCCTATATTTTTTCCTGCAATCTTCTCACTGTGCCACTTCTGGACACTGAAGATAGAGGACAGCAAACAATGCAGAATCACCTTCTGGACTTTGCATTTGGACAGCATGTCTGAAATGAAACTGGGAAACCCTTTTGTGGAGCTCTCCACCACTTTCGCCAGCTCTGCAAAAAGAAGGGACAAGATTTCAATACTTATCATCTGCATGTTACGATTCCCTATCAGGTCCTGTGAAGAGACTTTCACATGAGTTGGGTAGTGGCTCCGCATGTAATATAAGCACAAAGAAATGAGGATCTCAATATACATGGAACTTCGGAAACTATGGTTTGAGTCTACCGGGATATGGCTATAAAAGTCTTTGCCCATGACAGATATGCGATGCCTGGCCAAAAGATTCTGAAGTAAGGAAAGCTGGGGTGTGTAGGCATTATTGACACTGGTGGTAGAAATGGCATTCACAAAAGCAGAAGGATTGGTTTTCAAGATAGCTTTAATGGCAGAGAAAGCATACAGAGTCCTTGAGGAGTCATATACTTGAAGGTACAGTAAGACATGTTGATATAAAGGATGTATATTAAAATGGGGAGATTTCCGTGCTCCTGGTGACCCTGCATCACTCTCAATTTCCGAGATTTCGCCCTCTCCACAGCTATACCAATTTTCCAAGTCAAGGCCATCACTGAAGAAAACACTGGTTTGCTTAAGCTTCTCAGCTTGTGCTTTCTTCTTCTCGTCATCTTTCCTTTTAGCTATTTTGACTTTGGGCTTTGCTCCTGGGTGTTTACCAGATTCCTTCACAATGGTTTCCTTTTCTGACTTTTCAGGCAATTTCCCTTTGAAACTGAATTGGATGCTACTATGACTTCGTTGCCTTGACCTTTCTTCTGTTGAGGTGAAAATTTGGTCACTGAGAGACTGCTGGCTTACTGAGATGCATGGCGATGAACTGTTTCTGGAGATTTCATTAGGAATACTTTCAAGTCCAATTTCAGATGAGACAGATAATAGCTGAGTACTGTCATTGCTAAGCAAACTACTCTGACTGTCCTGAATGTTTGGTTCTTCAGATCTGGATGCCTCTTCATTGGAATCTAAAGTATTTAATTTAGTTGAAGTATCGTCTGGATATGTATCCTTGTCTGACTGTGCATCTTCTGCAAGCTCATTGTCTACTTTGCAGATCAGGTCAAGGACCACTTGTTGTATTATTTCATCTAGCGAATCTCCTTTCAAATGTTGAGAACTATCTGGTGCAGTCAGGCTTTCAGCTTCTACTTCATAGCTGAGGCTATCCCCAACAGATGACTGGGAGCAGCCAGAGTCTGAACTCTGCATTATTTCTATCTGATTATCAGGAAGGTCAAAATCAGATGCAGCCAGAGGAATAGTTTCACTGCTGGTACTCAGGAGAGAGATCCTGTCACTTAATGGGTTGACTGTAAGACTAAAATTCTCCATTTCCTCCAAACCCAGTTGCTTTTCACTGTTCTCTTTAGTTGACATGCCTTGTTCTTGATTTGATGGTATTGTGCCAAATGCTTAACAAAAAGGAAAACAAAACAAGTAATTATGAGCTTTTTCTTATTTGGACAGTCATTTAGAAGTTATTAGCATAAATCATATAATATCCATTTCTGCAAGACATCTTTAAGCTGTTCATTCTGATGTAAACTAAAAAGTTAATATGCAATATGACTCCAACAAGAATCTGTTTAAGTTATACTTTAGTAACTATTTTGAGCTGAGAGCAAAAATCTGATGGCACATACAAGAATTACAATAGGGACAATATTAGTGTTCAACTCTGAAATGAAAGAGAAATCCTTGATTGCTATGGATATATGGAGTGCTATGGGTATAGAAAAGATCTGCAGAACTTTGGATCAAACATTTCTACCCTATAAAAATGAGATAATATCCAATATAAAAAGAGAAAACCGCCAGAAAACTCTGCCAGTGGCCCAATCTACAATATGTGGAAAGATGTTACATTATTATAAGCATTATTTATATGTTATCATACTTGTATCTGCACACTTCTGGCAGGCCACCCTGTGGTATTTTACAACTCCAGATAACCGAAATGTTCAAATTATATAATTATATAGCTGTCAATATATAAAACAAAATCAAGACTAATAATATAATGTAAAAATAAAAATATGATATTTTATGTTATACAAAATGTTATTACATATAATATAAAATATAAAATGTTATTTTATACTACATTATATCACTATAATACCAAAGTGAAGATATCATGAGAAATCTGTGCCTAACTAGGCAGTACTTACAACCACTACTATGAAATTTATGCATAAAATGTTTTTCATTTTCATCTTCTGGATAAGTGGGCGATTTATTCCAGTAGCATTCAGCCTGTACCCTTTGAACAGAAATGCGTTGGGTTTTTGGATGGAGAAGCAGCAAAAGCAAAGGTTCCAGGACTCTTGCAATGTCATGCCGTTGGAGGACTTGATTTAACCAGGCTTGACCAACTGACCAGGTGGAGCCATCTAAACTGTTAAGACTATCTAGCATGATAAACAAGGATCTGAGGAGGAAAAAAAAAACAAAAAACAAAAAAACAAATTAAAATAACAGGCCAAAAAGTGGCCGGGGGGGGAGGAACAAGCTTTGAAACAGTTGTCATGATCAATTTCTCCAGCTGGGAAAGCCAAACTTTCTCTTGACCTGATAACACTAGTGCTTCTGGAGTCTAGTCTTCCAGGTCAAGGTCAGCCACTCCATCTAGCACAAAGTCCCCCCACACCTTTCAACTGGGGAAGTGGGACAGATCTACTAGATGCTTCATGGATGAGATAACTTAAGAAATAAATTAGTCAGGCCAGTGGTGTTCAGAGCTATAAGCAGAGGTGAGTTCCAGATATATTCTGGGGCTATCAATTAGCCATTCAGAAGAGTTACTAAAACATACTATTTTTTAAATAAAGTCATTCAAGGGAAATTCAAGATATGCAATGTTACACAAAATTTAAAACTCAAATTCAGTTATCTTCCGCTACTCACTGGGCACATTTCTATATGCCAGATGCGACATTTAAGATGTCTAGATGTAAGTATAGCTTCTTTTTTCCCACATGGCAATTAAACTAAAAATATGAATAAAATGTATAAGGAGATCTCTTTGGGTCTCAATAGCTGGCAGTCTTTAAATCTTACCTTTTTGGGCAAAGTTAATAGTCTTAAAATGAATGCATTTCCTAGAATATTGTACATTCTATGTGGAATTCCAATACACATACCTGTAAAATATTCTAAAAAAAAATTGTTTTTTAAAAAAATTTATGGGGTGATCTTTGATTCTGAAGATATCTTTTAAAAAGATGCAATTGCCTATTAAAGAAAGGAAATTTGTTTTTCCAAATCTTGAATTTCTGCATATCTATTGGCTAGTATCAGTATCAGTTTCAGAAACACCTAATTTACTATAAGCAAGTTTTAAATCCAGTTACACAAAACATTACTTTTTATAAAAGTCTGTTGGTGATGATATGTTTTGATAGGCAAACCTTAAAGTCTCAGAGGAATAAAGAAGTAAATGTTCCCGTTTTGCCTGGACAAAGAGAAGAGGTGCTAACATCAATACCAAAAATTTCAATACATCTTAGATTATGTCAGATCTATTGGATACCAATAGAAAAGATTTGTGTAAAAGATCATACTGTTGAAGAGGCAATGAGATTAATACTCTATTTAAATCAACAGCCAATCTTCAGAGATGGCTACCCATGTTATCTATTTTTTTCAGTAATTATTCTCCAAGTAATATAGTTAATTTTACATTAAATAATTTCTGCAATTTAAATAACTACTTTACCATTGAAATGGCAAATTGTATTTGTCATGTACTATTAGACCAGATTAAGTCTGCTGCTTTGCCATAAAGTATTTTATTTCTATTTCTCTATCAGTTGTATATAGATTAGGAGCAATTTTTAAACAAATATTGTGACAGATTCTTTTTCTACTGCAAGTTGGGCCAAGCTTCCTCCCATTTCTGTACATATAAATAATAAATATTAATGCTGATACATTAGGTCATCAGCTTTATCCTACTTTCTATTTCTTGTTTTCCCAAGGATATTCATCTACTGTAACATCAATTTATCAGAGCAGATTTTTTTTTAGATTTTTTTATCCCGCCTTTATTATTATTTTTATAAACTCAAGGCAGCAAACATACCTAATACTCCTTCCTCCTCCTATTTTCCCCACAACAACAACCCTGTGAGGTGAGTTGGGCTGAGAGAGGGGTGATTAGCCCAAAGTCACTCAGCCGGCTTTCATGTCTAAGGCGGGACTAGAACTCCTGGTCTCCCCGTTTCTAGCCTGGTGCCTTAACCACTAGATCAAACTGGTCTAACTTCATGTTCAAAACTATTCTTTTCTGGAAACTTCTATAAGCATAATCTGGCTATTACAGAAAAATGAATATGAAATTTTATTTATTAATAGTTAATACTTTTCTATTTCATCTATCCACGTATCTAACCAACCTGTCAAATGAACGACCATATGATGAGGACTTGTTAATATGGAGGTCTCTGGTGAGATGCCAAAGTACTGCAAACTTTGCATGAGCTTCCATTCTGATTTTCTACAAAATGAAGGAACAAATACATTCACACTTAACATAATCCATCAAATTGGGTAAGGAGAAAATTGTCCAAAAGCAGTAATAATCAGTATAGCTTCATGTGTTTCTTTCATGATTATCAGTCTGAAGAAACAGCAACAACAATAATTTTAAACTGCCCAATAGCCAGAGCTCTCTGGGTGGTTTACAACTTTATTTCTATGAAACTAAAAAAGTATTTTTAGATCTTGTAGTGAGCAAGAATTTTAAAAATTACAAATTCATGAAATGGCAAGGAGCAAAAGTCAGCACTACAAGTAGCAATTTACCTTTAAAGCAGAAGTGGTATAAAAATTTCAGAATGCCACCCCCCCCGGCCAAAGGTGAGGAGCTATTTTTACAATTTTAAGACCTACACAGTATGCAACTGGTCCATTTCTCCTGAAAGACTTTCTGACATCAGTGTATTTAGCTAGGAGCTGATTCTCCCTCTCATGCACCCTCAAAAATCTGCCCTGAAGGGGACTGGAGGACCTTCCAGAGCAAACTCAAAGGGTGCATGGAGACATACGGGAGGGAGTGGATGGATGCTCATACAATGAATGCTGTCCTAAAATTCCAAAATAGAAAACGAGAGTCTCACATAGCAGTTAATGTGCCAGATTTGGATAGGTATGATCCAGGTCCAACTGCCATTTGATAACAGAACTTACTAGATAATACAACTTACTAGAGGTTGAGTAAGCTAGGGCCAATAACATACCTCACAGAGTGATTGTTGCAGAAATCAAATAAGAGGATATGTATGCCATCTCAAGCTCTCAGAAAAGGCAGGATATAATTTTATCAATCAATCAATCAATCAATCAATCAATCAATCAATATCCCTAGATATCAGCAACAATAATAAAATTATAACTGAAGAAAACTGCCCAAACAATGATCAAGGCATTGCTACATGTCAGAGATCACAACCCTAACTCTAACCCTAATGAAAAAACACCTATCACAATTTCCTTTCAGAATTACAATGTGATCCTAAATATATTACTCAGAAGAAAACTGGAAGTGATGTTCACTGCTAAGAAAATATTCAGAATTGCATCCTGAGACACTTGTGAAAGTGACACTATAAATTGTTCAGCCCAGACTGCAAGTACAATGCCACATAGGAAGGGTGAGCTTGTCATACATAAAAAATTACACTGTTACATTAACTATTTCATACTGAACATACAATGATATAAACAATGTATAAAACTATTCAGATTGCATCTGGAGTGGGAAAGAGAAAAAAGACAGGAATGTCATGAAGAACAATCCATTTAAAAAGAAAATTAAAGGCTGCAGCAGAACAAAATTAGAAGAGCAGTCCTGGTTGCAAAGATCATCAGAAGAAAGTAAACATGGAAAAGGAGGTTAGACAAGGACGCAACTCAGAAAAAATAAGAAAGATTTACCTTGTCTCTGTGGGTCAGCTGCTGACTGATAACATCCTCACAAATGCTAGATGATGGAACTAGGTTATGCAACTGGAAAAAAAGTTCCACACTCTTCTGATGATATTGGGGTGTTCCGTCACCCAGTTGGTCCCATAGAGTTAATGCCACATGCTTTGGAAAGTACAACAGAATAATCACATATATAACAGCATTTGGTTTAAAAAAAGTTTCATCAACATAACCACTGAGGGATATCCTTTGGATGTTCTATTTCAGGTATTGAAAAAAGCACTAAATGATTTTGCTTGGATCCAATGTATTTTTGTATTCTTCTTGTATTTTAATACAAGGGGAAGGCACTTCGGTGCACACTGCTTTAAAACCAGAATAATGCTATGGCTAAGGTATCAGACATGACCAGGGAGGCCTAAAATGAAGTTCCCACTCAACTACAGAGCTCCCTGAATGACTTCAGTCTAGCCATTTCTCTCTCAGCCATTTTCCTAGCAGGGTTGATGTGATAAAGATAAGATATGGGAAGATCCCCATATATGATATCTTGAACTCACAGACAAAAGGTGAGATGCAAATAGATAAATAAATAATAAATATCCAGCATCTCTAATTCAGTTAATTCCTTCCTACTTCAGCTCCACATGTCACAACCCTTAGCATTCCACAGCCCCACTGCCAATTCACAGGAAAAGCTTTTCAGAGATCAGGGGAAGAAAAAGCCCCATTGTACAAAAAGAGTTTCACTCATATGGTTTTGCATCCAAGCCTATATAAAGCCCAGAAATAAACTTTGTAAAATGATAATTCAAAACTTGTAATAGTTTTGTACTCCAACTGAATGTTCTTAGAGAATTATGCTTAACACTGAATCACAGCAACATTAGTCTGATACATCCATGTAGCAATACAGTAACAAATTTTACTCTGGAGAAAAAAAATTATAAAAATAAAATTGTACCCCGTATAGGAGAGGGACGGCATTAAAATAAAAAATAATGGATGGATGGGAGTTTTGCATTTCATAAAATCCCATATCTCATGAATAAACACCAGCTTGTACAATGGGACTATCCCCTCTTCCCAGCAGCATCCAGTACTTCCTTCTCCAATCTGCTCCAGGAGATCTCCCAGATATACCTTTATGCCTACATGCTCAAAAACTATTACAGTTTAAGAAACAGTGGCTCCTGATCTTTGACTAATGTACTAGTGATGGCTAATGATTTTTTAAAAAACTAAAATTTATGCACATAATCCCTTTTCTGAATTCCTAAAGGAATAAACTAAGAATGAAAGAATGCTGAGTTTCCTAAAATGGAAGCACTTTTAGTCACAGAACAGGAGAACACAGTGATGCCCCACTTCAGCCCTTCTCCTGGAGCTCCCCACGTGCCCTCAGAAATTGTTCTGGAGGTTCTCCAAACTGGTTTTGATGGAAAGTGGGCGGATAGGAGGGGGAAGAAAAACCAAGGGAAATTTTGTTTACAGCTTCTTGATGCTGATAACACAATCTCTCCAAACTATAGATCTTGACTATTACGAAAATTTTATGAATGGTACCTTAAAAAAATCTGTCTTTTCAGCCATATATCTGAGGTTGCCTTGATTAAGAGGAGGTCTGATAACAACAGCTACTCTTCCCTGGTTTGGACTAAGAGGTTGCGAAGTTTCTACACTATTCCGATTTTCTCCAGTGACAACAGCAATTGACTGAGTCAATCCAACTAAGTCCATTATTAAAGAAATAGTAATGCCTTGGACACCAAAATCATTTGCTTGCCTGCAAGCACTCATAAGTGTCTGGAGCCACAAAAGGGGCTGCTCTTGCTCACAATCTGAAAAGAAAGAAATACATTTTATTATATATGTTTATAATATAAAAATATAAATGTATCATATATTATATGTTTTATTATATTTGATTTATATCTGGATAATATTTTTCCATCTTGCTTATCTACTCAACTATCACCATTACTATATGTCTTCATTTATAGTTTTGTGATACCTAACACAATGGATGATTATTTATTCATTTTCTATTTAGGCATTAAAGAAACATAATTTTTCAGTTACGTAACTTTTAATGAAGGGCAAGATGGGAAGGCTGTTAAGCTTATAGAATGCTAACCAGAGACTAGTTTGCTTATGGTTAGTTATGCCTTTCTGAAACTCCACCTTTGCCAGCACCATAGCAAGTAAAGTTTGATTTTGAAACTCATTACTCAAAAACCATTTGTGATGGCAATTAAAAGTAAAAAAACTTATTAAGCATTCATCAGACACATGGACCTATCTAAAATACCTCTCTAGAATGTGGCCAGCATCTAAATTTGTGATATGTAAACATTAAACAGAGAAGAAAAGACAATGTAGAAGAGAGAAACAGAAGGGGGCAAAGAAATGCACTCGAACTATTCTATTTATATCACTAAAGGCATCAGGTACAATTACTAAAGGCATCAGGTACAATTCTGCATGCTGATTTACAGATGCTACTGAAAACAAAAGTGTAGGTTTATAGGTTGTGTTTGAATTTTCAGACCTATATGAATTTATATAGATAATAAATAAAAACTAGGGATAAAATGCCGTTCAAAAAGCTTCATTCCAGCTTCCTGAGTGACATATAATATTATGGTGCACTGAGCTTTTTCAGGTATGACAACTGCTATTTATGTTCAAAAAGCAAAGTGCAACACACATAGCAAAAAGTAATACAAGCTTAAATGGCTGGAAGCACTGTTGTTAATACTTGGGTGTGAGTTCAGGTGCCACATAAAGAAAAACTCAGATAGATTATCAAAGAGGCAAGCCAATGACATTTCCCAAACTTTGAGACAGAATACAGAATACATAGTATTAAGAAGGGAATCAGATGGCAGATATAAGAATGGACTTTGGAGAAGAAACTATAGCTCATTTTTAAGAATCTAGAAGAGCTTTCCACAATCTCAGGGATTTCAAGACGTGTGGACTTCAACCCAAGAATTCCCCGGTCAGCATGGCCTTTGCTAGAATTGTAACAGGAGAAGTCCTCACATCTGAAAATCTCTGAGGTTGACCTAGAGCATGCTCACAGAAGAAAAACTTCTAGAGTTCTTTAAGATGAATAAAACTATGCTATTATTAGTCCTCTCCTCCCCAATGAAAGGATTAATAATGCCACATTTCAAGTGCATCACCAAAAGCTTTTCATTATGTTAATGAACCCTTACCCACTGGTCAGCCAGGAGTAGTTGATATATGCTGCCTAGATTCCATTGGAGTTGGGCAGCTTATAAATTCAAGTAAATTTTTAAAAATGTAGCTTGGACTCTATAGCCAATCAGTATTTGCAAGGCATTTTTGTGGTTACTATGTCTTGGCAGCAATGTTTATAATAAAGCACTTCTACTTGTCTTATTTCTAAGGAGATCTGACAGTCTGGGGATTGAACAACTGGTTGATTGGGTTCCTGGATTTACCCTAAACAGGGGAGAATAATTTGACTAGCAATTAGATTAAACTCTGCCTTCCTTTCCCCCTCCATAGTACTGAGTGGATTAGCAGGTCCAAACAACATACTTCCCTGATTAATTGTGTTGTACAAACCTGACTAATGTCAGCATGTCATAAAAAAACACTAAAAACATAAAAAACACTAAAAGCATTTAATTCAATCTCATGTCATGCTGAACTCTGATGGACACTAATATGCTATATGCATATTAGTCTGGAGCAGAATCTCTTCAAATTGATTCCCAAAATTAACTCTCAGCATATCTCACATCTAACTTTTATTGGGAAATGTTCTAATTTCCCAACAAAGCAAACATTGTTCTGTTCTTTTGCTTACACAAAACAGGAAACAAAGTAATGTAGTAATACTCTCCCTCTCTCTCCACCTCCCATGGATTAGTCAAATATAAAAAGAAACTTAAGACAAATAACATATACACAGTTACTCACCAATATCTGCTTTCTCTGCATGGATTTCAGAGGGGTGGTTTCCTTCTGCAATGTAAACTGGAAAACTTGAACATTCAAGAAAGAGCTGACATGCAGCAATAAATGCAGAGAGATACTCTTTTGGTGTTGTCTTCTTAGCTGTTTTTTTCCCTCTAGCTGCATCTCCTTGCGACTCTCTTGTGCATTGTGCAGCGTCTCCTTTCCCTCTTACAAGGTCCTCCTGAATCCCTGTTGCCAAAGGCCAAGACAATGAATTGCTTGGAATGATGTAGAGGTTGATAAATCTGGTTAAAAACTGTTGGACATATTCCAAACAGCACTGCATTGCAGTCTTTTGAATTGTCATTGTCTTCCCACTCCGAGATCCTGTCCCCTGGGTCAACTTGGAAGGAGGCTGCACAATGGTTTCCTCCGAACCCACTGTTGAGGCAGTCTCTGTCTCGGAGGAGGCACTGCCCATAAGGGGGATGGCAGGTACTCCAGGACCCCCACTCAACATCCTGTCAATCTCTTCGGTTGTATCTGCTTGGTATTGTACAAACTCAGTAAATCCACTTTCAGATGATTGACTGCTTGGGGGATTTTCACCATCCTCAAATACATCATTGGGATTTTCTACAGCAACTAGTGGCATCTACTCAAGACAGAAGAAGAAAACAGTAAGATTTAAGTAACACATAAAATGACCTTTCCCTTCTTTTAGATTATAAGTAAAAGACAACTGCAATAATATAAAGTTCTATACTTTAGAACTTTAATGACTCTCACCCTCAATTTACGAAATTCACCTAAAATTTAGACTGAAGTAATCCTGTTCAACACTCTGTGGCCTCTGCATACTAGAATGACACGAAGCATGATGATAAAATCCCTTTGATGAAGTTAATTGTTCTTAAATTAAACCATAACTAAGTAAAGACCCATTGATTTCTAGTGTATAAAAAACTTTGAGTCTGAATTATTTGAATCAAATTAAATGAATATCACTACCAAGCTATTTGATGCATCTTGATAACAAATTACATAAATTCTAAAATCATATATTTAAGTCTATAGAAGTGTTTAATGAATCTGAAGCCTTTCTGTTCTGTTTAGTACCAATGAGTTACTGTGATTATCTCTCCATATTCTTTTATCTGGTTTGTCTTCAGTTTTGCGGGGCCACTTTGTCAACAAGGCCTGCCAAAATGGGCTTTTGCAAAAGGCTTCGTATTAACTTGTAAAAGTAAGACTTTTATATAGTATACCAGAGCAATACAGTTCCTGTACACAGAGGACAAGCAGTGTGGTACAACTCTCCTATGCAAGAACCAGATGCATTTGTGGCTTCAGAGCCATTGCCTTTTTCTCTAGAGAAGGAAAGATGATTCAGAGCCAGATCTGATTTTTGTCTGGTGGATCTGCTCTTGACTAGGCCACGCAGGATATAATTCTGTCTTATTTTCCTGCTGATAGCTTCTTCTGTCTTCAACTTTGTTTTTCCAACTCGTCAATTGACAAAATTAAAAGATCCCAGGTTTTTCAGAGGTCTGCAGTTAAGGTTCCATTTATAACAAAAATTAACAACATTTAAAAGTATATTCCATCAGTAATCATAATTATTATATCTGACTAAATTATATTCACACTTAATGAAATCACCATACAGAATAACTATGAGTAAACCAAATTATGCATACTGTTGTTATATTAATTACATTATTGTTGATTTTTTTTATTGACAGTGGTATAAAAAGGAATACTGTATATATATTTCAATTTTTTTTTTAAATCAATTTTTATCCCTCCCCTGCTTTTCCCTGTAACTTCAAATGTTAGACATCTAAAAACTGAACAGATTACCAATATTAAGGATTTTTATCTTTACTTTCAGGGAAATATAGTATTGCTCAACTGTAAGGGCAGGAAATATCTTCTTTATTCTCTTCTATTACTAGAGAAAGAAAACAAGCTTATAAGCTGTGTTGCTGATGAACATGAAGTACCCAAGATAGGTTTTAGCAGAGAAAACATACAAGATCTTAGAGGTAGTGATAATCTGATCATTCCTGTTGTAGGTCAGTGACTTTTAAGAAGCAGAATAATACATAAGCCGACAGCACACCTTTTTAAAAAGCTACTTGTTCAGTCGTTAAGTTGTGTCCGACTCTTCGTGACCCCATGAACCATATCGCGCCAGGCCTTCCTGTCCTCCCCTATGATGAAAAGGGCATCTTTTTTTGGTGCTAGTTCTAGAAGGTGTTGTAGGTCTTCATAGAACCGGTCAACTTCAGCTTCTTTGGGATCAATGGTTGGGGCGTAGACTTGGATTACTGTGACGTTGAATGGTTTGCCTTGGATTCGCGCTGAGATCATTCTGTCGTTTTTGAGGTTGTACCCCATTACTGCCTTTCCCACTCTCTTATTGACTATGAGTGCTACTCCATTTCTTCTAAGGGTTTCTTGCCCACAGTAGTCGATATAATGGTCACCTGAATTAAATTCACCCATTCCCGTCCATTTTAATTTGCTGATTCCCAAGATGTCGATGTTCAATCTTGTCATCTCATGTTTGACTACATCCAGCTTGCCTTGGTTCATAGATCTTACATTCCAGATACCTATACAATATTGTTCTTTATAGCATCGGGCCTTCTTTTTGCTTCCAGATACATCCACAGCTGAACGTCCTTTTGGCTTTGGCCCAGCCTCTTCATTCTTTCTGGAGCTACTTGGAATTGCTCTCTGCTCTTCCCCAGTAGCATATTGAACACCTTCTGACCTGAGGGACTCATCTTCCGGCATCAAATCTTTTAGCCTTTTGACATTGTCCATGGGGTTTTCTTGGCAAGGATACTGGAGTGGGTTGCCATTTCCTTCTCCAGTGGACCACATTTTGTCAGAACAGTCATGACCTGTCCGTCTTGGGTGGCCCTGCACAGTATAGCTCATGGCTTCACTGAGTTACGCGAGCCCCTTCGCCACAACAAGGCAGTGATCCATGAAGGGGTAAAACAAAAAGAAAAAAAAGCTACACTGTAATCTTTAAACAAAGTAAGAACATCTGCAGGGTTACCTTTTTCTCTTCCCATTCTTTGAGAACATTGTGCCTGTTTGGTAGTTGTAGGACACCATCAGTACCAGCAGATAACAGCGGAGGTTGAACTTTGCTAAGAATCTTTGAGCAGAGTTTCAAGGAATCGGTCAGCTCACACAAGTGCAATGTCTGAAGGTGGCTTGTCAGTGCAGAGATCATTCTAAGTAAAAGCTGAGGCAGATGTTCTGTTTGTATTTCAATATAGGTTTCCTAAAACAAAATTAAAATCACTTTATTAAAATCAACACTATTTTATTAATCTAGTGAATTGTAACTACAATGTAAATATGCAATCAATTTCCAGAAATCAGATTTCTTTAAAAAAAGAAGTAACATACAAGTTATGTTAATAACTTAATCCAGAAGAATTAGATAACATTTCCAGACCTCTCTTTAATATTGGAAAACCCTACTCAGTGTGATGGGTTATAACACAGGGGCCTAAGGAGGTGAGGGGAGGGGCCAAAGCAAACAGACAGGCATGGATGCCTTCTAAAATAGGGGCTCTAAGAACAACAGAAACTGCCTCCATGTTGCTTTTATTGATTTCCCCCTCAGTTCCATGCATCACAGTTCAGCTTATTCAACAAATTTCTGAACTGACGGAGGCTTTAGGAGCCTGGTGGAAACTGAGAAACTGTCAGAATAACAGAAGGAAAGGGAGGGCCTTTCCAGAAAACCTTACACGATATGACCTTATATCCTACACACACATTCTTCATATCTATTTATAGGCAAATATACATAAATCCACATATTCCAGCATACAAGAGAAATCAGCACAACCTTTAAAGAATTTCAGAAGTGACAACTTTTGAGTAATTCTCATGCACTTCTTAGACCTTCTTTAAAGCAATGAAAACATTATTCTGGCTAATTCCTTTTTCTCAAATCAGTATATTGGTCACTGAATTCTTTCAATGTGAAAAATACTCACATATGTATCTCCTAATGAGATATAAATATTTTAGTTGTTCTGTTGATAATATCACTTGAAGACAGGTTAATAATGGAAATTGATAATTCAAAAATGATGGTCTAATAAAGCATTTTCAGTTTTCACAACAAATTTTACAAAATATATATTGTCAGAAGCACGTGCAAAGGATTGTTTTTAATTAAAAAAGAAAAACAGTAAGAATGCCATACCTGACAAAGCACTCTCATACTTCTAGTAGGCTTTGAAATAAAAAAGCAAAGAATTTGAAGATAAAAGAAAGATAACAGGGAAAAAAGCATTTCCAAGTGCGTCAATTAACATATATCGTTATCTAACAGACAGTTGTGATACACACAAAAGAGCTACTGTTATTTAGCAGATTTAACAAAAAAAATCAATCTATTCTATAGTCAAAGCAGCATAGTAATCAGGAAAAGAGAAATTACAGTGACAAAGAAATGAAACAGATCCTACATATATATATATATATATAAAAACTAGTCTTCATGTTATAAACTCTAATTGTTAATAAACTCAGAACCAAGATATTGTTTGTTATCTGGGTTAAAGCCAAAGATTAAGTTTCTCCATCCCTTGTTATAAAACAAAAGGAAGGAAGACTATAGACATAAAGAATAAGTAAAGGGAACCTTACCAAAGAGACTATATCCAACAAAAAATCAACCAGAAGGCAGAAATTGGTAAGAGGGAGTTCGACAGGTTCACTAGCACCTCCAGGCACAGCCTGTAATCGAGCATGCAGAGTCCGCCTATGAATTCAAGCACAGTTTATGCATTGGTAGCACAGCATTTGCAGGAGAAGAAAATATAAGCAGATTGCTTACTGTAACAACAGTTCCTAAACTGTTATTTTATGTTATAAACATGGTTATTTTTGTTTTAAAGGGTTATCAATGCTTTATATGTTTGTATTTTGGTTTTTAACTAGTTTTTTATTAGGTTGTAGTTTTAACTGTTGTAAGCCGTCCAAAGTCACTTAGGTGAGATGGATGGCATGGCCTGTGCACACTCTCTCAAAAAAAATAAAGTAACACCTTCCACATCAGTTCCCCCCTTTCTAAAAGATAGATCACTCTGAATATTTGGAATTTTGCAACTTTTCTTTCCTTCAGATCAGAGAAAAATATAAAAAGAATATAATAACCCTTTTATAAAATATACCTTATCAACAGCAATATACAAACACTTGCATGAAATGTACTTTACCTACAGCATTCTTCAAACCAACGGGCAATGTAATCCCACATATAATAAGGCTCAAAAGAATTAAACAGAAGATTGGCAGTTTTAATCAGCTCTGCTGTTTTCTTATTTTCCCTCAGTTTGCTGAAAGAAAAGCACAACAGCTCCGTGAACTATATAAATAGTCAATTATCTGCATTCTTAATTCAAACTTATTTCTTTGTTTCTTCATAGCAACGTTTCACTTTATTACCATCCTTTCTTCCTGAGCTTTCTGGCTCTCTCTCTCGCTTTTACCATTTTTTCCACACAGGACATTTCATAATACTTCTTCTGTATTAAAAAGCATTCGAAAAGGTGGGCAAACTAAAAATGTCTGCTGCCCTCCATAAGTTTCCTGAGAGTCATGTACAACTAGGTGTCAAAGAAGTTGAAAGTATAAATAAACCATTTTTTTTTTAATCCGCACTCAATCGTGACCGATTCTGTGGCGACTGCCTGGATGAGTCCCTGCAGTTTTCAGGGCAAGGTGTTTCGGAAGTGGTTTGCCCTGGCCTCCTTCCTAGAGCAGAGCCCAGATGGCAAGCGCAGGAGGCGGGGTTTCCATTGCTTCACGCCTTTTTTGGGTGTGCGCGGCTTCCGCGTTACTGGCAACTGGTTCCGTCTCTCCGTGCAAGGCGCCGCCAGCATTTTTCCTCCCACTGGGGTGAGAGTACCCATTTATCTACTCACGTAAGTTTTTGAGCTGCTGGGTTGGCAGGAGCTGAGGGGGAAGCAGGAGCTCACTCTGTTGCGCAGAGCTGGGCTTGAACTGCTGAAGTGTCGACCATTTCTGGCCGGCAACTTTCAGCGTCATTAAGCTGCTGCGCCACCGCGTCCCCCTCAAATAAACAAATATCCTTTCCCTGATACAACTCTTCAGCAGTCACACATTCATTTAACTTCATGAAAGTGACAAGAAGCAAAGGAAATAATAGCAGGGGTAGTGGAGAGTTAAGGCTCAAAGGAGCACAATAGGATGGCTGAAAACCAGAGAGAAGTAGGATCCCCACTTGTCACTTACGGCATCTTCTAGTGTTAGCCAACCATCACTGCATAAGTGTAACAGTAATGAAGTCAGCCTGCATGATGAAATAAGTGGCTAGTGGGGGAATGGCCAGAGACAAACTGGGGTGCCCCATCTTTGCTAGTCTCAGCAGGTGGCAACACCTGGTTAATGTGGTGTGGACTCAGAAGCTAACCAGGGTCTGGTTAATATCTGGATGGGGGACTACCTGGAAATACTAGGGCTGCAGGCTAAACTAAAAAGTCAAAATACATCTCAAAAGAAGGCAATGGCAAACCAACTCCATACTGGGGCCAAGGGGAAGAAAAAACACAGATGTGTTCTTAGTCATCAGAAATTCAGGTGACTTGAGGGAGAAAACTTTACTTTTTAAAAAAGATTCATTCCTAGAATATGACCCTACTCACAATTAGCATGAAATATTATCTCCAAGAAAATGCAATTCATGTCAGAAAAATTCTCCAAAATCCAAAATATGACCACCTATTTGGTGACACAATGCTTTCCCCCCCTCAATTTTCTGCATTTTTTTTTTTTTTTGCCCAATCAGCATGGAAGCCTGCTATTAACAGAAAACTAATTAACAGCAGCCTTGTGGGAATAACTGAATGATCAGGGCTATGGCAGCAATTTATTTCTTTTCCCCCCCTCATAATCACCTGCTTAGTTGAGTATGATCTTTACTGAAAGAAGACTCCATCTGAAGATCCAGTTCTGCTTTGCACTGGGTGTATAATGTCCTAAATACTTCGATCAGTACATCTTCTAATATTACAGGTCCTAAAAAGAATAAGGGAAAGATTTGCAATTACGTTGATAAGTATCCTGCACTGAATGTACATTTGGTATTATTGTTATTAACAGATTTCCAGAAATCCTGCAGAGATTTGATCAGCATATTTTCACTGCAGTTGAAGTGCTGGGAAAATATCTTTGCAAATGCTGATTATAGCAGGATCTTCTTACACAGCAAATGAATAATTGTGCATTGACTGTATGACAAGTTTGCTAGCTTATGTCTCACTGCTTTCAGTTACTAAGTATAAGTAATTATCTGAAAGGGCCCACTGACACAATTGAACAGTGTTTACATACATTTTTTAAAATTAATTTAAAATACAAACTACAAAACACAAAACCAATAATAACAAAAACATAAAACAATTCAATCAAACAACCAAATAGAACACATATAAACTTATCCTCTACGTGTACCCATTACCTGTGGGACTTACAACCCTCCTTATCTTTTTACTTTTTATTATCATAAATTTTTATTATTACTAATTCTTAATAAGCCCTCCTCTCCAAAAGGATGATATATATTGATCTGGTTTTACTCCCTTCCCTTTAACAAAAACATATTCCAGAAATCCACCCCGTATGACATCAAAATCATTCCTTTTTGCCAGACCCTTTTTATATTTTAGTTCACATATCAATTTATCATTAATAGCAATATTCCATATTTCTTTAAACCAATCTTCAAGCTCACATTCAAAATCCACTTTCCATTTTTTAGCAATTATTAATCTTAAGGCAGTAACAAAAATAATTATCATCTCTTTCTTTTGCCATTCTAATTTCATATTTCCAAAATTTAACAGTAATGCAATTCTTGGACTTATTTGCAAATTAATGGATAATATTTCATTAATCTCAACAAAAACCTTTTCCCATATTTTTTTTTACCTTTTCACATTCCCACCATAAATGCAGATAAGTCCCAATTTATTTTTTACACCTCCAACAATTTTTAAAATTACTTCTATTATAATAGCTTAAAGCTACTGGGGTCATAAACCATTTCCAAACTGTCTTATAACAATTCTCTTTAATTCTAACAGACATATTTTTCATAATTCTTTACATCTAAATCTTTGACCATTCCTCTTCTGTAATATTAATACCTAAGTCACTCTCCCAACTGTATGTGTTTACATACATTTTATGTCAGACGTTTATGTCACTAATACTATTAAATTTATCAGCTGGGTAAAATAATTTTTACACTATTAGACTGAGTAAAAAAATTCTGAAAACTGTTGAAAATGATTACACTGTTACCACTGATTTCAGGAGGAAGATGACATTTTGGTACTGGAAAAAAATGCACTAATATGATACCTATCATTGTGTTTGTTTTATGAATTCTTAACATGTGCATGCTACCATTAATAGTAAGGCTACAATCTTAGTTATAGTTGCATTTTTCTTATATTACTTATGATGTGAATTTTTACTCACAGTTTGACCCAATATTTGCCTGCTGACGTATCTAGCTGCACTTACATCCCTACAGTGCTAGACAGCTGTTAGATCCCCTAATCATTTCCCATGATTGTTACATTAGCACAATTTTAACTCTTCCCAGCATTCCCCTGGACAAGTCCCACCTTTCCTATTCTACTCCTAATGACAACAACATTGCACCACAATCTATGTGATAATGGGCTGGCGACAGCATTTGAAGATAGGACAAGAAGGGCATGGCTTCAGCACAGTAACTTAGATGACAAGAGAAGGCAAGGAGGAAAGGTTGACTATAAAAATCAGGGTTACTGCTTTATTTATAGTGCATGAACACATGTACTCAGAAAGTCCACGCTGGTGTTTTATCCAGGATCCAGTCTAATGCAACACTTGTCGTATGCTGAAACCCAGTGTCAACTAACATTTAATTACCTAGCTCAGGTTTGTCCAGTAAACTGATAAGAATCCGAAAAGGCTTTAGATCTTGCATCAGTGTGCTCTCTTCACTATGCACATTGACTTGCAAAATTCCCACCATAGCCTGTAAAAGAGAGTACTTTAGAATCAAAAAGTTTGTATGTATTTATGAGAAATTAGGCAAACTGCAAGGTTACTCACAAATCTGGTTAATGGATTGCATTAAGCTATGGTTTGCTTAACCATGTTTGTGGAAGGAATCACAGTTGGGTTTTCACATTGTGCTAAGTCATAAATCAAGATTTACAAGTCACAATGGCTGAGTATACACAATATCCTTATGTCAAAATCAACTGAAATTTACTATGGTTTAGCATATGTGGACCCAGATCCTGCAACCATGTGGGATAAACACTAATAACAACAGTAACAATAACAATAACAATAATATAAACAAAATATACATGAACCCAGATATAATGATGAAGTCTATCTCTACAAATAACACTTTGTAGGATCAATCTTGTTTCTTGCTCTTGTGAATATACACTCATATGGACCTAGAATAGTCTAGCTACAACCCTATGGTGTGTGTGTGTGTGCGTTTATTGCAAAAGTATATTGAACTACAACAAACTTTCTGTCTGGTTAATCATGAGAAGTCATGAGTCCATTAAGTAGCTTGCTATGTTTTACCTCCATGAAAAATATCGCCACCTGATAAATACGGAGAAACACAGAATTGGATCTAGATATCCTAGAAGAATTCCACTCAAGGAATGCTCTCAGTGGAGCAAGGAAGACATGCGAATATTCTTTTTGTCTATTTCATGCTGTCCCTGAATCCCTTGAAAAGCTGCTCTGGAGAATTAAGGGATCCTCTAAAGCAATACCAAGGGAATAGCTATTATTCTATAGCCAACCTCCCCTTTTTCCCTTGGGCTTCCACTATTGCCATTCACACTACGCAGGGCTGTCCCTGAAGACCATCTGAAAACTACAGCTGGTACAAAATGCAGCTGCCTGTGTGCTTACTGGACAATCACGGCATTGCTACATAATCTGTTTTGGGAGCTGCATTGGTTACTGGTTTGTTTCCAAGTGCAATACAAAGTGCTGGCTAATATCCGTAAAGTCTTAAATATCTCAAGGTCTGGGTAATTTAGAGGCTGCCTGTTCCGAGTAAATTCTGCCCACCCAATCTGGTTGAATAGAGTGCCTGCCAAAGGTCAGAGGGGACACAAAGGTGAACATTTTTGATGACTGCTCCCATCCTTTGAAACAACTTACTCCGCAGGAAAGAATGGCCCCCACTCATGGTTTTCTGGAGAATAATTAAGATCTGGCTTTTCCAGAAGGCCTATGATATTTAAAGAGCTACAGAAAGATCTGCAGCATTGTTGTTTTGTTACTGTTACCACTGTTTTTTATGGTATTACTGTTTGTACTGTAGTCTGATTATTTTATGCAGTACCTAGAGCCTCTGGAGTAAAGTAGTTTATAAATCCCATAAAAAAATAAAATAAAAAATAATTAGATTTGGGGGAAAAGCAAAATCCATTCTGATCTTCCCCAGTAGGAGATCTTGCTGCATGTTCATCCCTTCTGTTCATAGAACCAGCTAATTGGTGTACCTGTGGGATACATTCAGTGGCATTCTTGGAAACTGATCTGTAGAGTATCTCCCAACAACCCTAAGACAATTTAAAACCATTTTGTGGGAGAAGGACATTTTGGATATCACATTACATAACTGATGATCCATGTTCAGTTTAATGTGATTTGCCAAGGTTTATTTCTGATGCTACAGCATGCAAAAAAGCACACACCATAATCATGATTAACTTCAGCACTCAGCAAATTATACAGCACACAGAGATATATATCTTCCTCCCTCTAACACACACAAGCATATTGCCTGAACTACTGATTACCTGAACTAGCATTTCCTTAGAGAATGCATTGAAGTAGTATGTTGCATGTTCTTCAGGATTACTATGTCGAGTACTTCGAGGTCCTATAATAGCCCCGTTGTTATCAAAACCTTCAAGCAAAGAAAATAAAAGGCCAATCAATGCTACATTTAAGTAAACTGATAAAGAGCAGAGAGCACAATATCTGAGTTATGAGAACTCACCATTTTGCCATCCAAGTATTGTTGGCAAGAGGAAAGACCATTTTAAGTTAAATTTAATAAAAGGAAACTAATTTAATAAGAGCATAATATCAGGCTGCTTTTGTATTGATAAAGATCCCTGAATGCCAATGCTTTTATTTCACAAGGATTCAGGATACTGAAATAGTAACAATTCTGCAAAATGCACATGCATACATACATACATTTATATACGTATAGCTGAATGCTTAAAGTGCTCTGTGAGGGTTATCTTGCCCTAATTCTTACAGCAATCCTGCAATATGTAGATGTACCACAGAGAATAATGGTGCAATAAGACTGCACGTGACATTTTGCTGCCTTAAGCAAAGCAGACGGTACTCCCTGTTCTATGTACAAAAACTGATTGGACTAATACCTGAACTTCACTTTAATATGGAAATGCAATATACTGCAACATATCTGAGGAATAATTGGCTAGTTCAGGGGTGAAGGACAGCCTGGGTAGAAATATGAAGATCCATCCTCTAAGAAAGGAAAGTAAACAGTTGACTTATAAGGAAGAGCTATCTTAATTAAGCAACTGCCCTACTCTAAGGGAGGAGTAGCAATGAAGCAACTGATTTGTGCAGTCTTAAAGCACACCTAACAGGTAGTAAGCTGTACTGCATATAATGGGGAACTACTTCAGACAAAAAAAGGAACTCCACTGCTAAACGTTTTATAAGTACAAAAACATATTGTTTTTATTGTACTGCTTTGCGTTATATTCTGATTATTGTATACAATGCCTAGAGCCTGTGGAGTAAGGCAGTTTAAAAATCCTATCAATAAATCAAATAAAAAAGAGTTTGGGGAGAAGAGCTGAATCCATTGTCATCTTTCCCAGTAGGAGATATTGTTGTATGTTCATCCTTTCTGTTTATACAACACACCCCTCCCCTTTATTTTTTTGTGAGATACACTCATGGCATTCTTGGAAACTGATATGCAGGGTATATCCTGACAACCTATTTATTTATTTAAAATATTTTTATAGCAACCCATCTTAGAGCACAACTCTGGGTGGCTCGCAACCAGAATAAAACTACAAAAACCATAAAACTATATTGCTTCACAAGCACAAAAAGTTTCAAAGTTATTACCAGTTAGTGGAAATCTCGTTAACAAAGTTAATCTAGCTAGCATATTCATGATTCAACACAAGCTTGGTATTTCAAAACTGGAAGTCTTTGTGCATGAAATGGCTGGTTAGGAAAAAGCATTTCATTTACGTAGTTGCAGAACAAGGCCTCATGCTCTAATGTTTAAAACTACTACTTGGACTTGTGTTCAGAAACAGCCCAGAAATACTGAGTTGTTTCAGCCCAAGAATAATACTCTCCTTTGGTTCAGTCTTGTGATTAAATGAGAGATTGTATTTTGAATGAATTGAAGTCTCCCATCCCTTTTCAAAGGCAGCCCAGGTACCAACTAATAACACAGGATATGGTAAATTGTTTCTCTTTAAAAGATACAAAAGAAAGAAAAAGAAAAAGAAAACGCCCTAAGTGCTTCATTATGAAAGTAATATTTTGCTTTTCACAAGAGGTTACTAGAGTCTTACTGTCAACTGCCTTTCTTTTCCCTTACGTCCTCTCCCTCCAAGCTTGCTTGCTTGCTTGCTTGCTTGCTCCTTCCTTCCTTCCTTCCTTCCTTCCTTCCTTCCTGCATGCATGCATGCATGCATTCATTCATTCATTCATTCATTCATTCATTCATTCATTCATTCATTGCTGCCCATCTCAAGTACATGACTCTAGATGGCTCACAACATTAAAAACAATTAAAATATATACAATACCAAAAAAAAAAAAAAAAACAGCTGCAGGAAAATTATTAAAAAAATTCAACATAGCCAAGAAACTAATTTTGTCCCACATTTGGGAGCTCAGGCTCAGGCTCAGAACCAGGACTTCAAAGCCTTACAGAAAACAACAGGGTGGGGGCTAACCTAATTACAGGAGAGATTATGTTTCAGAGGGTAGGCACCATGTAGAAAAGGCCCTTCGGGGCCCTGCCAACTGACATTCCTTGACTGATGGTGCACGCAACATTCCTTTTCTGCTGGATAGGATAGGATGGGTAGAAATAACTGGGTAGAGATGGTCCCATTAGTAACCTAGCCCCAAGCCATGTAGGGTTTTAAAGGTGACTACCAGAGCCTTGAATTGCACCTGGAAGCAAACTGGTAGCCATTGCAGCTTGTGGAGTGGTGGTTTCACATGCACGAAATAACCTGAGCCATTAACTGCCCACACTGCTCCATTCTGTTCCAGCTGAAGCTTCCGAATGCTCCTCAAGGGCAGCCCCATTTAGAGCGCATTGTAGTAGTCCAAACAGGAGGTCACAAGGGCATAAGTGACTGTGGGTAGAGCCCCTTGGTTTAGGAACAGGTGCAACTGATGTACAACACAAAGCTGTGCAAAGGTCTTCCTAGCCATGGCTGCCACCTGGTCTAGGAGCCATGAGTCCAGGAGGATCCCCAGATTGCATAGTCGTTCTGTCTGAGGTAGTACTACCCCATCCAGAATGAAAAATGGAAGGTGCCTAGAACCAGGAGGCCCAAAACCCCACAGCAATTCTGCATCCCATCCAGGCCCCCACAGCCTCTAGGCACTAAAACTTCCATGGCATCAGACAGCAAAGGATGGAGAAATAAAGCTGGGCATCATCAGCATACTGATGATACCTCATCCCAAACTGTTGGATCACCTCATCTGGCAGCTTCACCTAGATGTTAAACAGGAGCAGAGAAAGTACTGAACCCTGCAGCACCCTACAAAGTAGAGGCTGGGGGCTGGACCTCTCCTCCCCATCAACACCAACTGGAACTGATTCCAGAGGAAGGAGGAGAACCTGCACAACACTGTGCTGCCAACCCCCAACTCCCAAAGCCAATCCAAAAGGATGCCAGGATTGATGGTATCTTAGCTTTATGGTTGCCTCTGTTTTAAGGCCAGTTAACTTTCTCCTCACATCTAATAGACTAATAAGATACCATTTCATCATAGGGGACATTTGGAATTTTGTTTTGCAGTAGACTTTATGCTCTATTTACACATTTTAAAAACATACACACTTAAAAATTTGCAAAGCAACTGGAACTTGAGCACCATTGCCATCTGGTGCTATTAGATCATCAGTGACACTCTCACCCCTGCCATTTCTGAATAGACGCTAGGAATGGGATAAATGTATGTCTGAACAGCATAGCTAATAGTCTCTATTAAAAAGGTCAGATACAGTAAATCAGGTGGTAGAGAAGGGGACGAAGCAAGAATGTTAGAGGGAAGAAAGTAAGCAGTGATACTGACAGAATGTTGAGGGCCACTGGGACCTCCCCAGTGTTATTCTCCCAGCCTAAATCCAGGAGCAGTTCTAAATCTGGAGGAGATTTCACTCAACCTAGCATCCACCAGATTTGGAATTATTCCCAGCCAGCATGGCCAAATTCTGTGAGGGTGCCAGACTGGGAAAGGCCAGCCCTAAAAGTACCCAAAAATTATACCTCTAAATTCTGTGCAGAGAGGGCAGAAACTGGAACTAATTGGAATAATTACCATATCAAACAAGCCTCTACCTATTAATAAGACCCCTTCTGCACAAATTTAACTTGAGGGGGAGAAAGAGTTATATGTTAATGATGATTTTTTGTCTGAAAACTTTAAACACATTCTCTAACCTATTTATTTTTTATTTTGAAAATAATTAAGGAAAATAGAAAACGTTGCAGACACATGGGACCAATCACAAACAGATACAGCAGCAGCCTTCCAACAGTAATGTCACTGGAGGTTACTTGGCTTCTTTTATTTTTTCTATCGGTGACATAAACTATTCAATGTGTGTGTGTGTGTGTGTGTGTGTGTGTGTGTGTGTAAGTGCACATGTGCTTGGCTTTGAGTCGATCTGTGACTCACGGAGACTACCTAGTCAAGTCCATGCGGTTTTCTTGGCAAAATTTTTGGAAGTGGCTTGTCATCTCTTTCTTCCTAGGCCTGAGACAGAATGACTGGCTTTGTACCTAAGGCAGGACCAGAGCTCACGTCCCCTGGTTTAACCACTACACCAAACTGGCTCTTATTGATTCAGTTACTCATACTTTTGCATTAGTGTTGAAAAGCAGATTACACATTTCAAATAAATATAATATATGCATAGATATAAATAAATATATAAATCCTACACCTACCTAGAAGCCAGGCATAAAGCCTTCTATTGAGGGACATATCTCTGCGCAGAACTACGTGAAGAGATGCTGAAAGAATTCGGATCATGTCTGGGCGTGTTGCCTAAAATTGGGAATGTCACATTTAAAAACAAGTGTCACATTCAAGAGCTTTGTTATACAACAGAAAACTGATTGTCTACTTCACTTTCAAGCACCTATACAAATTTATACAGGCTGCAAATTAGATCTGAATGCATCTTTATTAACAAGCCACTATCTAGAAATAGGTGAACATATCATAGCTCCCAAGTACAAGGCAATAAAATAATTAGCATGAGACAAGATGTATTTTTTTCTTCTTAACCCACAAGTTTAAGGCAAATTGAAATGCTCAAATTTATATAATCTAAGTACATTTTCAGTAGCAAATTCCCATGTATGAAATTAAACAACATGCTATAAGATATAAAGTGGTTGCACATGTTCATGTATATAGGGGCAGCCAGAAGCACTGAAGTGGCCTCACCAGCCTAGAAAAAGATTTATCTGCTTTAACTGTAAGAGACTTCACAGTGTTCCTGTAGTTATGAAGCACCATTTTTGAAGAATTTGTACAGTCCTTCTTTTTATCCTGGAAACATCATTAAGTAGCACGATGGCCCAAGTAAAAAGGGCCACACTTTTCCAGGAAAAGACTTGGCTTTGGAAAGTCATTTCCAAAACATAGGAGACTTTTGAGAGCTGTGTACTTTAAGATACGATGGGTTGCTACCAGAACAAAAATGGATTCTTTTGTTTCCACTACTCTATGCATGTACAGAAATTTGAGAGGAAGCTTTGAATACAGGAGATATGCTGAAATAGAAGTCTAGCAACTGAAGAGTTACTATTTCACACTAGAATATTATGCAGATCTTGGGAAATTTGAAGAAAGGAAGACTGAAATTTGTATTTGTAGGTAATATAACAGTATTTCACTCAATAAACATTCAGAGGTATTTTACCTGACTCATGTGGAATGGAAAACAGAACAATATGAGATCAAGTGTGCTCCTCTGCACTAAGACACTGGAATCCTGCACTGAAGTGCTTACTGCTTCTACCTGAAATAAAATTGCCATTAGAAAGTGGCACAAATTAATAATGCTGTTTAATTACTTTTCTAAAAATTGCACTTTTACAAAAACATTACATACTTGAATCCCTATTCAGACAATTTTTCTCCCAATTTTCTCTCTATGCATGGAATGATACACATAATTGTGCATTCCTCTCTGTCCTGTAGTCTGGATATTGGCTTTTAAACATGTAAACCTATGCATGGATGCCTAATAGCTGTCAGGAAAAAGGACAGCTGCATTACATAGGTCAGGAAAGAAGCTGAAGAAAGAAATCAATGAATTGAACTGGCTCAGTGCCAAAGTAATGTTTTACCCAGAAAGAACAGAAAGAGTGCAGACTTTACCAGCAGAGAGAAAATATGAACTATTAGAAGTATCAGCTACTCAGACCAAAAGTAATGTAAATAATAGGGTATGCACAATTTGAAAATGATCTGGAAGAAGTGCTCCTGTCCTTGTACAAGTGTGAGCTCAGTTGATGCCCAGGATAAAAATATATGAGTCTCACTCAATAAATAAACAATTATAATTTTTTTACTCTCAGTTGTGTAATAGTGAGTCAAAGGAAGAAAGTAATCACTTACAAGTTTGTACAATATACTGTAGGTCCTTAATAGACTCTTTGCATTTTTTGGATGGGACTGGGAATTGCCCAGTAATCTGGGGTTTCCAGGTGAGGTGTTATGGCTGGTTAGTCATCTCTGAGAGTGGCTCTGCAAGCAGGGATGGAGCAGCAGTGGAATTTTCAGCCAGGAGATGGTTCTGGCTGACAGAAATTTCTCCGGAGGAAGGAGAAATGGTGTGTGTGTGTCTGTGTGTGTGTGAACCATTTCTGCTCTGGAAGAGCTGCTCTTCATGAGAAAACTGCAGGAATTTAGTTTCTTGTGGTTGATTGTGGGTTGAGCGGCTTGGGAGCCAGGATTTACAACCTGACCTAAACTGCTGTACAGCCTTTATGGACATTGGACAGGCAAAAGCCTCCCCTTCTTAATCACTTTACAATTTAATTGCTTTACAACTTAAGAGAGATATTCTGAATGGCAATGAAACTCAAAAAAACTTGCGGTGAATACCTTCTTTTTGAAATTAAGATGAGAGAAAAGAGAAAACATCTTAAAGGATTTTAATTTAAAAGCAAAAAGCTTAATAAGATTGTGAAATAAGAAAGTGTCAAAGAGGACAGTGATTTTGAAAAATAGAAGAAATAATTTTTTCTGATGACAGTGCCTTTGAAAATAATAAAATTAACTAGATTAACAGACCAGACCTTCAGGAATGTTGTTTGTTTATTTTTAAGGACGGAAATAATTGGTGGACTTTATAAAACAAGAAGATAAGAGTAATATGAGCTAGACTGTATTACTGTGACTACGGAGTGCCTCTTTAAAGTATTAAAGATATAAAGAAGCAAAGCGGGAAAAAAAAAGCTTGCCTTTCACTTTTACTGTATTGACATACAGTGGAACCTCGGTTTACGAACTTAATTCGTTCTGTGACTCTGGTTGCACCCCGAATTGGTTGCAACCTGAAGCAAATTTCCCCATAAGGTTCAATGTAATTACCGTTAATCCGTTCTGGCGTGGAGGACAGGGAGGCGGCTATTGCTTGGAGGGAGAGTCCTCCTCCCTACGACCACATGTCAGGGGCGGAAAAATGGCCGCGGACCGTGTCACGGGAGGGAAAATGGCCGCGTATCCTGTTCGTACCCCGAGGCGGAGTTCGCAAACCGAGGTAAATTTTTGCGGCTGGAGCTGGTCGTAACCCGAAAAGTTCGTTAACAGAGGCGTTCGTAACCCGAGGTTCCACTGTACTTTCATTTTTTCACCATTGCAACCACAAGGAAAGCTGCAAAATTGGGGCAAGAATGCAGGGGGTCATTAGAACAATTTACAGATAAGGATATTTCAATAGATTTATTGCACAAAAAATTTGAAGAATTTGGCAAAAAGATGACTGCAACAGTTAAAAAAGGAAATGGAAGAATTTGCAGAGATGAAAAAAGATTTTAAAGAAAAAGTTAGGAAAATTGAAGACTCTGTAGGCAACTGGCTGCAGACTTAAAACTAATTACTGACAAAATAGAAGTTTTGGAAAGTAAGACAGAAGTTATAAATAGAGAGATGGAGAAGGATTTGGACAATCTGGCATTATTGGAACTGAGAGAAAAAAAATTCTGCTTAAGATTTAGAGCAATTCCAGAAGAACATGGAGAGAATATCAGAGAAAAGATTGTTAAATCTCTTGTCTGATTTCCTGGACTGGGAGGAAGATGATACTGATAGAGAGATTGATAAAGCCTACAGAATCAATACATGTTTTGCAAAGTTAAGAAGTTTGCCAAGGGATGTTCTTGTGCACTTTGTCAGGAAGAAGACAGGAGACCAGGTTCTACAGCAGTACTTCAATACTAGACTGAGGATTGATAATGCAGATGTAATTGTATTTAAGGAAATCCCAATTAGAATACTACATAAGAGAAAAGAGTACTTTTTTCTGACAAACTTAAACAGAAGAAAATTCCATTTAGATGGGACAAGTTGGAAGGAGTGACTTTTACTTATAAACAACAGAGATTTAGTTGAATTCTGTGCAGAAAGCAAGAGATTTTCTAAAACAGAACTTTTCCTTTTAAGATTAATGGATGAACAGAGAAAAGCCATGGAAGATTATTTAAATATATGATTACTGTGGTGAGATTGCTATATGCACAGAGATGGAAAGATTCGACACTACCCACTATGGAGAAATGATTGGTAAAGTTGACAGATTTTTCTGAAATGGATAAATTGACTTCTTTGATTAGAGAAAAGACACTATCTACATTTCTTGGTGACTGGAAGCGTCTTATAGACTTTTTGCGTAAAAATGAAAAAAATGAACTTGTGATTTATGGTTTTGATGATTAGACAAGATAGATTACAGAAAGAAGAACAATATTATGTACCATTAAAGAGAGAGATTATTGATAATTAAATATTTTCTATACTAAAGTTTATTAATATTATGCAACTTTAGTAATTTATCAGGTTATTCAACTGACTGGATTAAGTGAATGCCTATAGATTAAGTGAATTTCCTATAGACTCTAATATTTTTATGAGAATGTATACCATGAAACTTTGATTCAAGAGACCAGATGCAGAGAGGGAGCATCTGTTGTTCTGTTTCTGATAAACACATACAGCATTGGGGCAATTTATGTTATTTGTATGCTTGTCCTAACACAAATGGCATAAAATGCCCACAAATAACATAAATTCAATGGAATTTTCTGCATTTTTAAAGTTCCTCATCTGGACTATTTCATATGCAATTGATACTTTGGAGAAATGGTCAGATAGAATATTTTTATTCACTGCATCCAAAGTTGCTAAAAGGGGGTCCATTAAAACAAAGTTTTATTGTAATAATTGAGGATTCACTTGTTTGAATTCTTTTAAGTATCTGACAATAGTTATTCCAAGGAAACTTTTTATTTGTGGATATAAATGTTATCAAATCTTAAAATCTCAGATTAAAAACTGATACATATAGCTCCATTTTTAGCCAAAGCCCTGTTGTTTTTCCTGCATATAGGGTGCTAGGCACATTTGGAAGACTTTGGGTCAGGAGCATAATTTTGAACTTTATTCACATTCTATTATGAGATAGTATCAATTTGAAAACAGTAGCAAAACTTTTTCTTTGGGAGTTACAGGCAACTATTAATTTGTTATATCAGTTTATCGCCAATAAGATCTTCAAATAATTTGAGTTACTAAAACAGGAATTTGAATTATGTATTTTCAGACTTAAACAAAACCCTGAAAAAAAGTCTGCCTTAACAAATATCATAAAGGTGCTTTGCTCATGCAAGATCCAAAGCACTTCTGTGGCACTACTATATCTAACGTAGTAATACTTAAATGCATTATTTAAATAATTCTCTGAATTGCAAACATTTATATTGCCAAAAATGCATACCAAATGATCTTTCATAAAACAAAATATTTCTGTAATCAGAAATAGTATTCTGAAATAAATTCCACTCAGCATCATCCTGCTGGTGAAAAAGTACATAAATTTACTTATCTCCTCTTTTTCCTGCTGCCTCCAATGTCCCTTCCCACTTTCAAAGGGACATGTGGGAATGGGAGAGTGAAGAACTGAGGAAAATAATTATTTTCCTGTTTCACTAACAGGATACTTCCTCCAGATTATTTTTATTTATTTGAAAAAAATGAATCTATTCTTCAAAGCAAATTGTTTTCTGTCTGCAGGAAGTACATTCTGATGTAACCTTCTCTCTTTCAAATACATGATATACATTTATCTGTAAAATACTGATATACATTTCAGAGATACCTAAAAATTAAACATCAAACTAAGTTTTATAAAACAACAACATGAATAGGCTTCTTTAAAGTTACACTTATTCCACAGGTAAGAGTCGAATTTCTTACTGGAATCAACTGACAATGAAATGTGTTCTTTGATTTGCCCAGATTAAAAAAATAAATAAATATTGAAAATAAATATGTAAATAGGTTCAGAATTCATACCAGTATTTTAAAGGTACTGTTTTTCACCATTTAACATGCTGTTGGTTCAATATAGGCAAGATACATTTCTTTATACAATGATTATATCAAAAAATTAAGAAGGCAAAGAACCGAAGGCTATCATTATATATAGTTTCACAAATACTTACCATTAATTCAATGTCACTGCCTATTATATACAGCTGATCCTCCATAGAGAGCTTCCTGTTCAGATGGGAGAGGACATAAGTAATGCCAGGCAGCCGAATTGCAGGACTAGTAAGAAGACTACCCCATAGTGCACTGTAGAAAGCTGATTGGTCCACTGCTGCAGCAACTTTCTCTAGTAAAGTGTTAGTTCTGGGACATAAGCAACAGTAAAGGATAAAATAAAAATCAAGGAAGAGACAAGAAGAAATGATGCTTCTAGTCAAGGCTTTTATCATGTGGAATTTATTGGAAGGTAGGGGCTAATATCAACTTCTCCTGTACCTTTTTAGGGACAGATCCTTTGTTTGACAGGATCAAGAACTGTCTTGCTGGAAGCAATTTTGTGCCCAATTTAAATGTTAAATGTAAAAGCTAGAATTCTAAAGAAAGGATGTAAAGGAGGAATATACCATGGATGATGATTCAGACAGAATGCTAAACTAACTATGTATAGAGGCCTCCTTGCTTGGTTGGTCCTGCAATAAGTACCATGCATTAATTATAATGAATTCTGGCTGAACCTGTATCTCATACAAAAGTTAGGCACAATAGACTTTCCCCAGTTGAATCACAAATAGAATCTGAATCACAGATACAAGAAAGAATACAAGTAGTTTGATGTTGAAGCTAGAACTTACAAATAGTTTTTTTTAAAACATGTATAAGAATGTTTGATTTTTTTTTTTCCTTCAAAAAGTTAACTCCCATATCATAACCAATTAAAACAAGGGAGATAGGTTTTGGTAACAGTTACATTCCATTATTCTTCAGCCTTACCTTTCATAATACTCAGACCCCTCCTCCAAACCAGGAAGTATCCCAGTTAACAACCCTTGCAGGCCTGGTTTCAATGTTTTGCCCAAAGGAAGGTAATAAATTTCATATAAGCTGAGCAATGCTGGCTTGACAGACATTGCAGCATTAGCAAGAAGAGGAAATAGGCCAGAACTGTAAAAACATACAAGCAAAAAAAAAAAAAAAAAAAAAAGACAAAGGTCAATGTCACAGGTATGAAACACAAAACTGCTTTGTGTACCACCTCATTAACATAATATGTATTGTGGCTGTCCAATCCACACACAAAATGGAGCTTCCAGTTGCATACTGTGCAACATTATATCCATTTGAGAAACTCCAAGGATACATTAAATGAGTTTGTCCTGTACTAACTCTTTTTTGGTATTCATTATTTCAATATAGCAGATTGAATAAAACATATTTTAAAATTACTGATTACTGAGAGAATTGCAAAGGAAAGTAGTAATTGTTATATCCAAATGACAGATTTATAAATTGTGTTAAGTGATTTGTGAAACCCTGGTTTATTGAATAGTTGGATGGGTTCACGCTACCAGATGAAGCCATAAGCCATCATTTATAAACCATAATGCCTGGATTCATGCAACAAGTTAATTAATCATACAAGCCACTTATTATTTAACAATGTGTGAAAACTTCCATTGTTCATAGATATTTCAATGTGCAGTGTAGTGCATAAATGTGTGTTGTGTGATTTTTAAGTGCTTCTTTAAGATGAAGGGGGATGGAATTTACAATATTTTCACAGAATAATTACCCCTTACATCAGAATATTACTGTGCACATTGTCAGTCAAGTTACATTTATGTAATCACTGTCTATTAAAAAAACAAAATTATTTCATTTATGTTTAATCACACTTGTATCATAATTCTATTTTCAAAAGAATCAGACATTACACTAGTACTCATTTAAGAGGACCAGGGACCCCATTGTCTCAATACAGTTAGAACTAATGGTGCCATTCTGTGTGCCAAAAGATTCTTCCATGGCAGCGAATTTGGACCAATATAGTACAACAACTCTGGGTGAAAAGAACAGAAATTAACTTTAGTGCTGTGCATCTCTTAGTACACCATGTCTTGCACAAGGCTTCAAGAGGCCAGCTGACATGAAGTGGTGAGCAGCCTGGATCTTGCACAAATCTCTAGACTCATTCTGTTACAAAATTGCCAATTCTTCCCCTTCTGAACATATCACTGCTCCTTTGCTTTAATAATTTATCATGAAATTCAAATTCAGAACCTTAATTTAAACAAAATGCTTTATATTTAATAATGCATCATTCAAATTTGCTGCTAATCATATAAAGCATGCCAAAATAACATTAGAATTTAACTATATATTTAAATATCAAGAGCCAATAAAAATTCAGGAAGGAAATTTTCCCTGATTCCAGCTTCCCATGCAGTTACTTTATCACTTCTCATTCTATTTTGAACATCCTTTGATTCTTGTTTCAGGGAACAGAGGGGCTGTGGAAGAATCAGTGAATATCAACTCTACAGTGATAATATATTTCCCATAGAATATTGCATTATTTATTTACAGGTCTTATAAGCCATCCAAATCAAAACTGACTCTAAACAGCTTACATCCCCTACTGACATACATAAGATTAAAAAGGACAAAGTCTGAAATATAAATGACAATACAGTATAAAACAGTGCCAGAATTGCCTGGGTCATAGCCTAAATTTCAGATGCTAAAGTTTAAAATAAAACTACTGAAAAAGATTTGTACCTAGCTTAAAAATGAAAACATATTAAATTCCTGCTTTTTATTTACATTGGGTTTCAGTGCTTATACAAGTAAAAACAGAGCATAAATCAAGAGACTGACTTATATAGACAAGGCACTTTCCATTTCCCTTCACATTTGCCCCATTAAGTAACTAATTATTGTGGCAACTCCTGTAAGTCTTCTTTCAAAGACTTCTAGACTCTTTAGGATTTTTACTTAATTATGAAACATCTGGTTTTGAAAAAAAAAACCCATAATTTTTCTTCTAGTCTTAATTTATGCCAATGTACAGAATGAGGTTCTGTTGGGTTTTTTTTACAGCTACTGTACATACAAGCTGTAAGTACTTTATTCAAATACCCAGTTAGATTTAGCATCACAATCAAAACAAAAATACCAGAAAAGATCAGATAGAGGCAAAATGAGAGGATATTAAATTGTTTCAATCTATTTTTGTCTTGTTTCCACATTAATTAAACAAGATAAGAGTATGATAACTTTTGGTCTTAGAACAGGATAACTAGCACTACTTCTTTTTCTGAGTTAAAAGAAAAATGAAGATACTTATCTTAATATGCACTGCTGCTATTCTATTCTAAAAAAGTGCTTAAACAACACACAGTTATTGAATTAATTGACATTTTTCCTTTTGCATAATATATTAAACCATAAGGCAATGAAATGGGATGCAGAACATACTAAGCTCCAAAAGGTTAACACTAACCAAATTTAGTTTGTTGGTTGAGAGTAGCTATTTAATCTGACCTGGTTAAGAGTACTATATGAATATGGTCACTGACACACATAAATATACATATGCACTGTACAGTGAAAGCTCATTTTAATGGACTAATTGGAAGGAGAGGATGTCTGTTATTCAAAAATATCCTGTTAAATCAAAGTGTAAAGCATCATGGGGATTTATGTTACTTATGTGATAACCCTATGCAAATAACATTGTGTAATGATATAATTGATACGAATCACAGTGGAAAACTGGTCCACTGTGTGAGAAATTGGTTACATCAAGGTCTGGTAAACTGAGGTTCCAGTATATACATATACAGGAATAGCTTTCTCCAGCCTGGAAGTTTCTGGTTGACGTCTATATAACTGCCAGCTCAGTACAATGGGAGCAGTAATCAAGCACATCGAGAATATGATTTTGCACTATGGGGAAAATTTTATTCTATTGTACAAAATTTTATTACAGTAAAAGTTGTAACTAAAATAAGAGCATGATTGAAATGTAATTTTGTTTACCTGTACAGGAAGAGATCTTTGGCCAGACGCTTGGGTCCAATGATTTTGAAAACAATCTCATACGTCTCTAGGGCCTTCCGATGCACCCCACCAGGCAGGGCAGGATGAAGACATTGTGCAAGGCGCTTTCCTATGGTCAGCTTTTTAGGTACAACTTGGTACTTTGCATTATTTTGAAGAACCTGACAAGAAACATTGTTAGATCTCTTGAAAGGTACTGCAAACAGCTTTAATCAGAAAATTATTTATAGGATTAACAAGTCTGAAAGCAAATTTTCTGAATATATGCTATCAAGAAAATCATGATACAGTAAGAAAATCCACTCTTGAGTGTAGCTGCTCAAAGTTCTTATTTAGCAAACTGGCTTGCATTATTAACTTTCTGCCTTATTTACAACATAAAACTGAGCAATAGGCAAAAATAGTTTACTATTTGTTGCTACGTGTTATTTAAAAAAAAGCTCCATATCTGTACAGAGCTAGGATTTTTATCTAATGTCACGCTAGCAGAAGTGGCTTCATTAACTTCTTCATTGCCCCCTCAGGCCCTTGCTCAGTGCATTAAAGAGGTCTGTAAGGTCTCTTCCTAAATAGAATGTATTATGTTATAGCATCTGAGCAGAAATGAGGAATCTCCAAAGATCAGGCATAAAGTCTGCTATTACTTTTCCCTTTAATACTTATAAAAATAACAGTGAGATTTTGTCTGGTAGAACAACTAGAAAATAACACGCATATAAAATACGCAAAACATTTCACTCCAATTTCAGCAAACAGCCTATAGTAATAAAATGAATTTCAAGTCTTTTACTCCACTTCATATTTTTTTCCAATCAGTCAGAGGGCATCTCCATCTTACCTTGTTTAGCTTTCCAAGAGATGAGATCAAATCAGCCCACTCACTAGAGTACTCAAAGCTTTTCAGGGCCTTGTCAACAGCTGCTACATAGTTCCTGTACTTGGAATCACCCAGCAGCTCCAGCTCCTCTGCATTCATCCTCCTGCAGGATCCCACCACAGACCAATTTGCAATTCATGTAAAATTGTTAGCTGAAAAAGACAGATTCACACTTCACCAATCAAATCTTTTAACTTGTCAGAGTAATAATATCTGTTATTATTAATAACAAATTATTATTATTAATAAATAAGTAATACTATCTGTTTAACTGAGCTCTGTTAAATATAATTACCATGAAATCTGCAAAAATATTAGCTCCTATCAAGTGAGAGTGGAAGGAGTTCAGGTTTATACCTTCCACATCCTCATCTTCAGACAATTTCCCAAAAGTCACTCCTGAGGACTTGGAATGCCATCTTGAATGAGGTGGTTTGTGGGGCAAAGGAAGGGATTGTACACAATGGGCAGAGACATTTTTTCTGAGTATAAATTCTGTTATTGAAAGATGCCTCCAACCTGTGACGTTTGAGGAAGAGGGGAATCAGGGAACTGCTAGAGAATGAGCGGATATATTTAAAAAATCTGTAGCACCCTCTTTGCTGGCCATACTCTCAATTCAAAATAATATCAGATTAGTATATATAGAAAGTAGATCTGGAGAAACGTTTCATTATAGAAAGCTTTAGAAGAAACTCATCTAATTAGAATAATTGATACTCCAATAAGAAATTAATGTATTGCTAATCAAAGGTTTTTTTAAAAAAAAATTCCTCAGGCCTTTTAAATTATGATGTGGAACAGTTCTTGATAACATTATTATAGCTATTAGTATTCTTCTCCCTACTTTTAAATGATTTGCTTGGATCTTGATATATTTCCACATATTTTATTTCCACATTGTTTTAAAATATGTATTATTTTATTCTGTAAGCCACTGCAAGACATTTTTCTGATATTGGTAAATGCATAACAGCAGGCATCAATAACGGTTTTCTAAACCTGTTGCTCCTTGTAGGAACACTTTGTTGTTTTTGCAAGAAAAGGAAGCAATAGGAAGTGTTCCAAGGAAGACTGTATAAGGGGATGAATCATCAGCTTAATCATTTAATATTTTTACTATGGCTCCAATAAAAGAGGAAAGAAGATACATCTCATAATTCCACTGACACAGTTGCTAAGCAGATCTATCTGCAAGCAAAGTATCACTTTCAAATAGGTGCTGCAAAAACTAATTTTACACCTTGGTATGACACACAGATTTAGCATTAGGAAAGTGTGAAACAAAGCATCCTGCAGCTATACAAAATAAAAATGTACATACACGTCTACAGCCCAAAACTGGAAGAATCCAAAGTTTTAATTCAACCGAACAGAACAAAATGAATACAGAAAACGGACTATGTAAAACAACAAGCCAACTTTGAATTATACACTACTGGTATTCTTTGAGTAGTCAGAGATATAAAATACAAATTACAAATTAAGACCCACTAAGGTGAAGAGATTATTCCACAAAAGAAATGGGCAGATCTTTTATGTTCAATCCACTTGAAAGTGGCATATCCATTATCCACAAAAGTTTAGGGTAGAAGAGCAAACACTTAACTTCACTACAGTACTCAAAACTGTACCTATGCAGTAACTTTCACAACACCAACTACTCTGTCAATACTTGCAACCAAATAACTGCTAATAATTACTTGTCTCTACACATGACATGAATGCTGCGTGTGGCATCTAAGGCTCCCCAGCCAGAAAACCAAGTCCTATCTTTCAGTCTATGAGCTTGCAGAAAAGTATGCTGACATAAACTGCACTGCCTTCACGGCAAAATCTCTATTCAGCTTCACTAACAATCCTGGCAAGTGGCACTGTCCATTTTATTTTAATGCAGCACAAGTTAAAGAAAATGATTGACGGACCTCCCTGGCTTTGTATCTCCTCCCGCCAAGTATTACTTGCTGGTCAGAAAAGCAATTACTAATTGCTCTCCTTAATATGTGGTGGAGTAAAGATGGGCACCCTTGGAAAGATTCTCAGAGCAGTTGATTTGGTCTATCAAATTGCCTGAGTAATAGATTGCAGGTACAGAGGTGCTCTGTACCTATGACTGGGCAGTTGAGCTATATCTGAACATAGGTCTAGCAGTCTTCTGAAAGTGTTAAAACCTTGTCCAAAAATAACTTGGCTGACAGGCCACAGACATTGTGAGAGTTACTTTCGACCAATGAAAGGCATGTCAATTATCAAAACAGGGAACAGATGGAAAACACCTCTTTCTCAAAAGAGGGGAACATTCAGCCCTTTGCACAGAAAGAGCAGAAAGAAATAGGCAAGAGTATGCTGCTCTAAAATTGTCTGTGTCTTGATCTCTGTTTTTAAAGTACAATAATCACTTGTATTGTGTTGTAACTTTACCTTCCTCTTTGAATTGGAAGTCTTGATCCTTGTACTGTACCTTGGATTGACTGTTTCCAGTCTAAACTGCAAGATGGGAACTATGAGGGGGTGGAAGAAAGGCACAGGATGAAGCAGAAGGTAGTGATCAGTACAAGCAAATTCTGTCCTTGGCTACTGCTGCAAGAGAATGGCTGTGCTGCAATGAGAAGCCGAGGCCTGAACCACATGGACATTACCCATGAAACAGGTAAAATTGTCCCTTTCTAAAGAAATAAAAGCAATAGAAAGTACATCCACAGAAAACATTACAGAACCAGCTGGAGGAATGTAGTTCTCTTTTCAGCTTTGAATTAACCTTCAGTAAAACACAGGACCAGTACTCTCTAAAGAGAGCTTATCTGGTTTTTTTAAACACAGGTCCAGCATTCCTCTAAAAGTACACTAAACCCTGAGTAACAAATGCTTCAGAAAGTGTCAAAGATTTCATGAAGAGATGATTCTGCAGAAGCTAGGTGCCTAGCCTTTCTTGAAACACATATAGGTAGTCCTTGGATTATGACAGCAATTGGGACTGGAATTTCCGTCGCTAAGCAATATGGTTGTAAAGCGTGACATCACGTAACCGTGTCAGTTAGTGACGGCAATCCTGGCAGTCCCAGTTGCCATTGTAACCCCAGGACTGCATAAGTTGTTAACTGAGGACCTCATGTGACCATGCTCTGGGAAGAGGTGGGACTCCCAGGCAAGCAGGCTGGCAGGCAAGAGCTGTGGGTGAGAGCTACAGGTGGGCGCTACAGAGCGTGGATTGGTGGGTTGGTGCCACAGCCAGGCACTATGGAGTGCAGGCGGGTGGGCAGGTAGGTGCTATGGAGCATGGGCAGGTATGCAGGCAGGCAAAAAAGCGGTAGGAACGGGAGTGACTTGCAGGGAAGCTGGCAGGGAAGGTCACAAACGGTGATCATGTGATCACAGGATGCTGCAACTGTTGTAATTGCAAGTCATTGCCACGTGCCCAAATTGCAATCACATGACTGGGGATGCTGCGACAGCTGCAACTTTGTGGACTGGTCATAAGTCCCCTTCATTCAGTGCTGTCATAACTTTGAATGGTTGCTAAATGAGTGATCGTAACTCAAAGCATTGTACCAAAATGACCATGGGAGGCATTGCATGATAACCGGACAGGACAGGCTGTTTCAGAGCAACCTAAAGTGACCAAGAGAAGCTTGGCAGTCCCAATTCCTGACCCTGTTATCAACCATATTGTTCATGCATGCTGTATTGTATCCATGGAAAAAAATGTACCAAGGAAGAAGAAAGAGAACTGGAACAGCTAAAGACAACTTTAAACTACCTCAGTTGGAGATGAAATGAAGGCAATGTCATAAAGACATGGTATTAAAAAAATGGTTACTGGGATATGTTGATGCTGCATTTATGGGCTGTGAGGATGAGCCCTAAGTCTTAACTGTTTCATAATGAAAAAAAATGGTCACATGAATCCATAAGTCAGGATTAACCTTTTTAAAACTTACCCTTTTTAAACTTCTAATGTCTCCTGCAGCAGGTACAGACAAAACTGTAGGTTGGGCGGACTTTTTTTTTAGTTTTCTGGGATGTGTAAATGACATTCTTGGTCCCATAAGTCTTGCAGAAGCTTAAAACACCAATTTTACCCTCAACCTCGCCCCTTCCATAGCCCTTGTTTCTGGAATGTGGTTCTCAAACCTATGGAATTTGTGCACATCTCATTAAGATGTTTCCCTTCTGCATTTTCTCTCTTGGATCAAATAGGTTTTCCAGAACAAATATATTGTACATGATTCCTCTGCCACAGTGATGGTGGCATGAAAGAAAAAAGACATCACTGCCAGTACTGCAACATCATAAGTGTCAAATGGAATCTATAATGCTCTGAGGGAATTGGCAAAAATCTTCTACAACTGCATTTAAATTGATGAACTGTCCAAAAAATAAAGTGAACTGCTAATGTCAAAATGAACCATTTCTGAAAGATTAGTAAATGATATAGCCAATTAGTGCTACTTTTCTGGTTCATTTTTTTCTGAATCAGTATCTGGACTCATTAATGAAAGAACTAACATTCATTTCATGATTCTTCTCCCTTTCCACAAGTTTTTGCTACTTGGGACCTCCTTCTCTCTAAATCAAGCCTTTGCACGTTCATAGTTGTGCTGCCAAAATGGCACAAGAAAGAAACATTTGTAGATTCGGGGTAGATTCAAATCTTGACAAATTTTCCCTAAAAGGAAGAATTCCCAAAAAATGAAGAGAAAAACCTGGCAAGGAAAGGAAGACTCAAAATCATCCATAAAGATTCAGTTGAAAGAAAACCTTTGACACAGGCTAGAAGAAGGATTAATTTAAATAGATATGCTTTTATAGTTTTTATTTGTAATTCTTTTTATGTATTTATTCTTTTTAATTGTTGTATGCGGCCCAGAGTCCCTTTGTGTGAGATGGGTAGCTATATAAATACGATAAATAAATAAAAATAAAGAAATAGCAGGAAAGAAATGTCTAATTATAAAAAGCGTAGAATGAAATATTTAACTGTTTGGGAAAATCTTTTCTTGAGAAACTCTTTTAAAATGCCTTAGAGGTAGAAACAAAAATTGTTCTAGACAATAATGACTGACTGAACATGTTCAGTAAGAACACAAAGAAAGCCATGAGAGGAAAGAAGAATGGAGTACCAGGAACCCTAGTTATGGCTGGACCTCATTTGTTTTTCCAAAATATTTCCGGTTAACAGAAAGGAACAACAGTAATACATATGAGCCAAATGACATCATACCACAAAAAAGTGAAGTGTTTTGTTTGTGCATGACCAAAAGGGGAAAGCTTATTTATTATAATACTGATATAGTACCTAACTTTTACAAATGCTTACTAATGCATTACAAAATGTAATGCCCATATGCATGTTTAAAACAGATAAAGCTACAGCTAACACTGCACAATTCTACTGGTACACTGTTCCAGTTAGTGATAAACAGGCCACATTGCGGGTAATTCTTATTTGACAAATAAGCCATGATAGCTGGGTCCCCAAAGAATGTTAAATCATAAACCACAGCTCATAAATCATATGCTCAGGGCTGGTTTGGACACAAACCCACTCTGGAGTATATCATACTCTACTTCCATTCTTTCTTTAATAGCTACTAATTTCTATGAAAAAAACTTAGGAACTTTGAGAGGAATCATCCTGATCCTTGCCCCTGGGATCATTATTTCTGGGAGATAAAAAGATCTTGCCCCTTTTACTACACCCAATCTATAGAATCAAAGAAAACCACTTGTAATCAATAAATATACTGGTGAATTTGGATTATCATTGAATATTAAAGAAAACATTGTCAAACAACAGGTAATTCTAGAATTAACTACCATACTATGTGGCAGTGGTCTTTGATTTAGAGAGTCTTAAACTCATATAAGATATCTGCCAATGGTCTGATTGTTAGATAGATATAATACTGAATACCTAATACAATCTTTCTTATTCTGGATGGAGGTGATAGCTCTTGTAGCCCAAATCAATTCACAAACATAATAAGCAAGCCTATTTTACTACTTCTAAATATTGCCTTTAAGAAATGGAATAACTGTCATCAACAAGATATCTACTACAGAAATTGCTCTTCCAACTCTCAGTAATTATATAACAAATCAATATAAGATAGGTGCATAGTGATATAGATATGCAACTATATAACCCTCTGATATGATTCTTATTATAGATAACAGTGATTGAACACTTTACATAAAGGAGGTAAGCTACAGTACACATTTTAATGAATTCCCAGTTTTTTCTGTCTATCATTTGAAATGCTATACTGAATAATTTTTTTTCTGTAAAGAAAATTCCAGTGACATCTCATTCAACATGAAAGTTAGGTTTTCTAGATGCTATGATCAAACAACAAAATCCCAAACTATATATATTTTAAAACCTTATTCAGTATATGCTAGATATTCCATCTGGTGAAAGAATAAAAATAAGTGATACTTCATTAAGGGAATGGAAATATTTTAATTATTAAGAATACAGTAGTAGTGTGGTATTGAAATAGGCGACAAATTCAGGATAGCATCTTATTATGATAAACTGACAAAGAATATCTGAACTCTTCTGTGTGTTCAGGTAGCCCAAGACTCTAGATAGGACCTCATAATTAAGGTGCAAATATATCTTAATTTAGTTTCAATCTTATTTAGGTCTATCCACATCAGTAGCCTGGCTGTTTCTGCTTTCTGAAGCATCTTCTACTGTACATCCCTATCTCTGTGGCATAATATCACCTTTTAATTTAATAACAATATGAACAGCATCTTGCTCTGTTTCTGATTGTCACCTTAAATCATACTCAGATTCCAATACTGGTCTGTCTTGATGAAAAAGGCAACCATACTCACTTGTAGCAATAATCCAGTCCCCCAGTCAAAATGCTTCAAATAATTTATATTGAAATCTTCAATGCCTGGCTCTGTTTCACAATCATGATTCCGTTTATATTTTGTTGCCATGTTTTGCATTGTTTATCTTTTCTAAAGCCATAAAAGGCTTTCTGTCCTATGAAAGAATTGTTAAGACCAAGGTAGGCAATTTGAAGCCCTCAACCTCTTTTTCAGTAGTCACTGGAGCGTCCTCTAATCATAATTGCTGAAAATGAGTGATATATGATTTACCAATATTTTGAGAGGAAATATGCAGAAACATATGTGTGGTTGCATAGATTACCAACACATTTCATATACACTGTATTAGCAGTGATTTAAGATAGGGAGTAATAGACTCCTGATTTGCTAAACATAGTTGCATGTAAAAAGATCACCTTTGGTTACTACACTTTCAACATCAGTTACAAACAGTGCTTCATTTCTTAATTAAGCAAAAAAGAGCATGAAGACAAAAGAGTTTCGGAGAAAACAAGAAAATCAATTCAAACAAAGGATCTCCTGTACCAATATGATAATTCTACTGTGAATATGAAAGAGCAGTCTTTATAAAATAAAGAAGACCCAGTTTGGTGTAGTGGTTAAGGCACCAGGCTAGAAACTGGGAGACCATGAGTTCTAGTCCCACCTTAGGCACGAAGCCAGCAGGGTGACCTTGGGCCAGTCTCTCAGCCCTAGGAAGGAGGCAAGGGCAAACCACTTCTGAAATCTTGCCGAGAAAACTGCAGGCACTTGTCCAGGCAGTCACCAGGGGTCAACACTGACGCGAAGGCACCAAAAACAACAAAAAAAGAAAGTCCATCTACTATCAACAAAGCTACACATGTTCATTTACTCTAGTTAATGTTAAATATTACACATAAAATTGGCTATTCTGAATCTCCATTGCTAGGTAGTTACTCTGTATTGCTCAGAATTTCGTCTTCTTACAGAAATATAAATTTTTTCTACCTTGAAGGAATAATTAAAACTTTCTTTAATCAACTCTTCCCTGTAAAACAAAAGCGAGAGTTACCCTGTATTGCACTTTCAGAATAAGGACAGTTCTATCTGTTGTTATATGAGACAGCCCCATTTTATAATGCTTGTTTGAAAAATACTGCTATAGTCAGTCCCCGGATTAAGAATGTCCAACTTACAGATAACTCCTACTTACGAAAAGGCTGCCTGTTACTGAAAATGGTGGACGGTGTTCTCCTTCCTTGAGCCAATGAACTGCTGAAGCCGTGTGGTGTTTTGATGAACCAATGAAACTGTGCATTTTTAATATACAGCCGGTTTTCAGTGGTTCATGAAAACATCACACGGCCTCAGTGGTTCATCAGCTCGAGGAAGGAGAACGCCATATGCCATTTTTAGTAATAGGCAGCCCGTTTGTAGGTACAAGTTCCAACTTACATACAAATTCGAGTTAAAGACAGGCTTAGGAATGGAACTCATTCTTAACCTGGGGACTCCCTGTATTTTGTTAACTCAGCTTTAAAAGCTTTGCATATTCCATCACAAATCCTAAACTGGGGACAAAACTTCTGAAATACAATTATCAGTAATAACTGAAAATGATATTTTATGTTAAGAAGCATCCAACAACCTTTATCAAAGGAGTAATGATTTTAAAAAAATACTAGCATCAGAAAGGCACACTGTTGGGGGAGGCATAAGTGTTGACTTTACAAAATGGCAGAACATCAGTGCAACAGCAATACAAATGTACACATTCCCTCTATCACTCCTTAGGCAGCAGATATACTTATGTGACTCAGTTGATCACCTCAGATGTGTTTTCCTTTGTATCTAGACAATACAGCCTAACTGTGACATCGTGACAGTTCACTTGGAATTCTCCTTTGTGGACCTCATATACTCTGCCTAAGCTAAGACAAAAGCAGTACAGAACTACTGTATTATGCATATCCCAAAAGCTTCACTTGTTTTTCTAGACCAGGGAAGAAAATGCTGTGTGCCTGGCCTTTTTGCCCATGTGCAAAACATGCCCCAACAATGGCTCACAACATATTCTCTTCCATTATATTTGTTCCATTTACCAACAGTGAAACATTAACCAAATGTTGATTTTCCTTCATCTTAGAAACCAGTTCCTGTTTTCCTTTTTTTTTTAACCTTCCTGACTCGGTCTGTTGGTTTGTTCAGTTCTCCTATAACTTGTGACAGAACTGACAAACAGCTTTTAAGAACTCATATTCTCTTACATTTTCCTCTCCAGGGGTTGGGAGAGGTTAGCCTTTTGTTTGGTGACACAAACAATTTTTGCAATGTGATATTTGTGGTTCATCAAGGGCCAAGCCCATCATTCCACATTTTATTCAATAATACATCCTATCTCTGATAGTATAATTGCATGTGAGGTTTTACATTTAAATACTATAATTCCTTAATTTCTATTAGTTCATTTCATGAACAAGAGATAAATGTTAATCAAGTGGGTACCTAATATAATAATATTCAGATCTCAACAGTTCTAGTTAAGAAATCAAAACAGTTACGGCTTCTGAGAGTTTTCAGTTAAACAAGCCTGCCTAAATGTAAATCAGAATAATTCATTTGCATATATTTTACGTTCAAAGGTTTTAAAATAATTTCTTAGATAAATATCCAGAATTTTATTTCTACAGTAGTAGATTTCACTATCATTCTTTAGTGCCTATTGACAAGGTTTTATTTACTTACTTGTACCAGCAAAAACTTAATATGCTATTGATATAATGAAAAAAAATATTTTTGATGTAGTGTTTCCATTTTATGCACACAGGGTTGAACAGTGCACACCCTTGGCTTAACAGGAAGTATCATCAAAAATAATGAGACCTCCCATGCAAAGAACTGCATTGTAAGGTACAATTGTTCAAAGATTTTTAGATCCATGACATGCTGATTATCTACAATACTTGTAGGGCCCATAGCCACCCCCTCCCTGATGGTTGTCAAGCTCACAGCCCCACCTGACTTTATTTTTTTAATGATTTCAGTACATTAATAAATGGAAAGCAGATAGGCTTTGAAGTAAAGCTCCATCTTCCATCTTATTTGCAATTTCCAAGAATGTTTCTAAGCCCCAATAGATCCTCTCTTTATTCTTCAATGCCTTTCCTTGTGTGATTGATAGACAGATATTGGCCCCACCCACACTACACAATAGCCAAAATGGGGATACTACAGACTACACCAAATCTTTCATGAGAGGACTTCTACTTGCACAATACAACTCCTTCCACTAGTTTACTACAATACAACTCCATCCCAATAGTTTACTATTTCTACATCATGTACACTAGACACATTTTCTCTTCTCTTAGCACTTTTTTTTAAATTGAAGTCCATCCTCTGACTATATTAGCCACATCAATATTTCAGCCTGCATCATTAAATAATGGCTGAAGCTTCCCTGAAAACTTTACAGAGGGAGGTTCTGGCATAAGTAATCATCAAAAACTACTCGTTCTTTGACTGAGAAAAACCTAGATATGCAAAAATTGAAAAGATGAAGGCCGAATACAAAGCATATTTTCTAAGAAGCAAGAACAAATTTAATTTTTTTTTTACATTAAATAGTGCTATGAAAATTACTCTTTTTTTCAGTGAAAGAAATATTTTAGGTTCCCACAGTACCTCCTAAGTAAGAGGCAAAGCTTATAGGGCCTTTTAAACCTCTTTCCAGTGACCACAAATAAATAAATAAATATAATAAAACTACTCTAACATTAACCATTTCCTATGGATGTTGGATGAAGAGGGTAGAGGAAAAATTGATTTGTTAACTTTCCTGTGTGCAAACAGACTTTCAAAAAATGAAGCAACTCTGCATTATAGAATGTATAATTGGCAAAAGACAAACTGCATTTAAGGCACAGAAAGCTGAATGTAAAGAAGAGGTAATGGAGAACATGATGGAAAAGATATTTGTACACTACTACACATATTTAATCACAATAAGCCCCACAATGTTTAGCAGGGTTTGTTACTCACGCTTTTAGGACTGCTATTTGACTGGCAAACTAAAAGAAATAATACACGCTCTCAATCCTGGAAATCACATTATACATAAACCAATTTCAAATAACCACCCCAATTTCTGCTTCTTTATTCCCAGCCGCTAGAATCAAAATTCCTTAGAGTGGATTAGCTACCCCTTTACACATTTAAAATGAAAAATGAAAGGATGGCTTTTCCTCTTTTAAATTTAAATAAGATAAAAACCCACAGATAGTCCTTAGGCAAATAACCCCCAAAGTATGTAAAAATTCCCACTTCATCAAAACAATAAACGGCAGGGAGGGCGACATTTCCCAAGCAAAGGAATGGCAGACAAAAATGTAAGGATTACTTAATTCGTTTCAAGTACACCTTATTAACCAACAAGAACAAGTAAGTCTCCGTTGGCTACGCCTCCTCCCTGCGTTTACTGCCAACCTATCTCTGCAGCCGCCCCGAGGAAGGGGGAAAACCCCATTGAGTCTCTGGGGTCCAAACAGGGATGCCGCCCTCGCCGACCGCCATTCCCATTTCTCCCTCTCTGAACCCTTTCCCCCCTCAGCCCAACCCCATTGCTTGAGGAAGAAGGAGGCCGCAGGACCAGAGAGGAGAAGGAAAAGGGTTACCTTGGCGCCCCGAGCCGGAAGAGCCGCGCCGCAGAAACCCCCGGAGGCACTGACAGCTCCCAGCATGCCGAGCGGCTTCCTTCTTTCCTCCTCCCCCCCCCCGCCTCGCCTGACGTTATGACGCCACCTGCCGCCGCTCGGAATTAGCACAGCTTCTTCGCGTGGAGCCGGGCAGCGATTCCAGGTAGCCCCTTAAAGAGAAAGCCCGCTTCGAGGCGGGTGGGACGGCTCCGTGCCGTTTTCTTCTAGGCAGCAGCGGTCCAGAAGCGGGTTTGCACCTTCTGAGATCCCCCCCCCCCCACTTCCCAGCGTATCCTGGAGCTGAGGTGGTTTCCCGCCTGGCTTACTACTTCCATGCAAGCGGGGAGAGATGCAGGCTAGCCTAGTCCCTGCTGGGATTGATCTGCCTTGCGCGCGAGGAGGAGTCTATTGTCCCCACCGCGCGACTATGTGTGCTCACGTTACGGGCCAGTCTAGGGTTACGTCGCATGACCTGCAGAGTATTCTGCAGCTAGAGCATGCCTCTCGGTTGGAAACTAACACGTAAATCATGAAACCGGTTATTTGTTGAGATCCGTTCCTTTCTCCTTAATTTCTCGTAATCGAAAGCCCTGCCGCCCTCTTCTGAACGTGGATAGGGTATATATCCGTAGTACTAAACAGCCACATCAGATAAGCATTGTTTGGATGTAACCCAACCTGTAAAGCTTGTAGCCATGCCATAGGAAGCCACAGTTTACAATCGGCTGCACGCTGATCCGAAAGCAATTGGGTGCAAGGCGTTGGGTAATTCAGCACAGGACTGCAAACTACTAAAGCTGTAGAGAGACTGACTTCTGAGTAAACGTAGAGAGGATTGGACTGCAAGCTCTTCGGGGAAAAGAAATCAATCTTCCCGCTTATTCTACCATGGAGGAGGGATGCGAGAGACAGCGGGCAAAGACATCCATCAATCATGTCAAGCGGGCCCGGCAGGGGATACAAACCCTGTTAATGCGCAACCCTCTTTCGTAATCTAAGTAGTCGCGATCTCCTGTAAGAGGATGCCACAGTATGACCGAGGGCATCTTCGCGACGATTAAAAGAGCTGTAGAGCTTTTTATTTTTTTCCCGGCTGAGTCCGGGACTTCTCTCGCAGAGGGCGCTGTGTGAGACGGGGCTTCTCCTCTCCGCCGAGGACCTCAAAGCGCTTCCGGGATCCAATTTACTGCGTTTTCTCCGAGCCACGTGGGTGCGCTCCTTGCACGCTTCCGAGCCTTCTTGCTTTCCCTCGGCCTGGCCCTGCGTCGGAGCCGCTGCCTGCATGGAGGCTACTCTGTTCTTGGAGATTAGGGAGAGGATGCAGAGCGGATCGCTGATTATTCGGTACCTGACTTACTTGCTTTATGTCTGGCTTTTTTTTTCACCCTCCATTTCCCACTTTGAGAGAGGCATAACCGGGTTATGTTGTGTTCCATCTTTTCTCCATGGAAGGAACGCTTGTCCTCTTAAAGGCCCGCTTTCAGCTTTCCACTTTCCGTCCAGGGACGGCGGTGACCCAGTTTAATATTTTCGCAAAACTTCTACAGCATCCCTTTCCACAGCGTAATACATTAGAGGTGAATATGTGTAGCTCGGGGTTGAACTGTGGAGTCCTTGGGGTTCTCTGAGCTTGGTTCTTTTCTTGCAAACCTAGCGGGGTAATGAAACGTTTGCAAGAAAAGAACCAAGCTCAGAGAACCCCAAGGACTCCACACCATAATACCTTAGGAAATGCCGCAGGGTATTTGTATCTGTGTTGCCAGACAGCAAAGGCACTCCAGAGAGCGTGCTGTATGCCTTGGAAGCCTAATTGTGCCATGAAAGAAGTTAATGTTTTCCAAGCATCTTCCTGATGCAAACAACTTATTTCTTTAAACTTTGATTTCTGAAAGGATAGTCTTGGATGCAAGCTTATTTGAAAATACTGTATACCTTCTGGCTTGAAAGATCTCCCTAAGCTGCAGATGCAGGTCCTTTAAATCTTCTGAGAAGCCCAGGCTGAGTTGAATGTTCATTCAAGCATCCTACCACTGCTTCCTTGAAGGTGTACTCCCTGTCAGTTTATGTTTTTCCTCCATTGCTTTTTGTCCACTGAAGTCCAAAGCTCAGTAACATCATGGATAAACCTGGGATATTTTAATTGCTTTGCTGTCTTGAATAAAAACATATCAATCCACCTGATTGTATTGGATATTGTGGATGGGGTTCCCTAAATGAGACTGCCCAGGCATCTCCTCCTTGGTCTCCCTTTAAAATGCTCCTACGTAGATAAGATGTGCATAAGCTGTTTGTGTAGCTTATATGCTCAGCATACATTCACAGTGCTTCCTTCAGATTAAGTAAAACAGCTGAGGTCTCAGGACAAACCCCAGAGAGTGCTGCCCCCTGTTAAAGCATGTTTATCACTAGGGCTTGTATGATGGTCTCATGTGCTTATCTAGCAGTACTGTAACTGAACTGAATTCCTTGAACTGTTTGAATGGAAGTCACTGGCATGCTGGCAAAATCAGAAATGGATTTTTTATGTTGTGACCTTGTGATTCTCTCAAGCTTACCCTCTGTGTGAAAGATGGATGCCACTGAAAGGAAAGGGTTTGTGATGCCTAGGAAAATGGAAGCTGTCATTCAAAGAATAGTAACCCCAAGCACTAGATACTCTCACCTGGATTCCTGAGGGAACAGGTATAAAATAGGAGAGCTGAGGTTCCCAGAGGTTCTTCAAACATCAGCTAGAAGAGAGGGAATTGGGAGGTTGTGGTGGAAGACATCTTAATGTGAAGCTGTATGTTCTTACTCTTACATTTCTTCTAGCCATCAAAGGCACAGGTTCAAGTAACTGTAACTATACCTTTCTGCTGTGGTGTGGGAGAAAAATTACTAAGAATACCTTGGAATGCAAGAAAAACAAATCATTCAAAACTAGATGAAGTAAAACCAGACCGCTCACTGGAAGCATTACAGATAGTCCTCGTTTAACAACTGCCTCATTTAGCAACTGTTTGCAGTTATGATAGTGGTGAAAGAGTAACTTTATGACCAATCCTTGAATTTATGATCTTCACAGGTCTGTAAAGCAAAGGAAAGCTGAAGTAAGATCATAAGCACAGTCTCAGTTTCACTTAGTGACCACTTTGCTTAATGACCAAGTTGCTGATCCCATTTGTGATTGCTTAACGAAGACTACCTGTAATAATGAAGCTGAGGTTGAAATATTTTGCACATATAAATGAAAAGGAGTCATTGGAGAAGATCCCAATGCTTTGAAAAATTGAAGGCAGTCATCATGGGTCTGACAGAAGACAAGGTGTCTAGATACCATCATAAGCATGATCTTAAGAACTCAAAAAAGTGGGGCTTTCAAGGGAGATAGGGTGAATTGAAGATGGCTCTGCAAAAGCGGAACCAACGATTGCAGCAAAGACCAAGGAACCTGTGAGTAGACCAGTTCCTTGGAAATAATAATAATAATAATAATAATAATAATAATAATAATAGGATGGGAGATCGCCCACATGTACTCTGGATGGCTGCTTCTTGTGAGGGGACTGCAGGACAGCAGTTTTCTGTGGGTTTGAGAGCCAGGAGATGATGGGATTAGCTCACAACCATGGCAGTAGACACTAAATTTGCAAACCTCACTTTCTAATCACTTTTGGAAATTGCTCATTAACTACTTCTAAACTGTTGGAGACCTTCAGAATGACAAGTTTGAAAATGCCAGGTGAGTCTGCCTTCAATCCTGAACAAAAGAAAATTTTAATCATAAGCTTAAGAATTTAAAGAATCTGAAATAAACACCAAAAAGCTAAGTAAGATTTTGATCTTAGAAAGTTATAAACAGACTAAGGGTCCAGATAAAATTGGAATATTGAAACTCTTACAATAAGATTTTAGAATTTATAAAGTACAAACAGCTTCCTGTGGGAAATAGATCCTGTTTTGGGTACAAGACATAGATAAATAGTTTCATGATTTCAAAAACTGGACACTAGATGGGACTAAACATTTTAGGTAGAGGAAAGATATAGAGACCTGTAAGATGATGAAAAACATTATAACAGTAAAAATACTGAAGGAGACCTTTGAAGAATGGAATCAGAAAATAGTAGCCACAATATCAACAATGTCAGTAATAATGTCTCCTTCTATGGATAGACTATGTCCAAAAGATGTTACTGAAGAAATGACAGATTTAGAACAAATTTTATTGGATAAGATAGAGATGGTATCAAAAATGGTTTTACAACTGACACATCAAGAGAATGATTTAGAAAAGGATGTTTCACTGGATCTACAAAAGGAACTGGCTGAAGCTTTGAAATGTAAAAAGGAAATACATTCTGTGCGATGGGCAAAGAAAAAAATGAAGAGAAATCAAATCCTATGACAATATTTGAATGAACTAAAGCTTAAGACTATTAGAAGTAAAAGGAAGGAATACAAGGTTGGTTTATTCGATCAAGGTTAAAACAAGATACGCTGTTACTTCTGGCCACCCTTTATGGACTTTCTGCTGACAACAGGACTGAAAAGATGATGTTTTATGGATTTGTTTATAGACAAAAATGGGATATGGGATGAATAGATAATGTTTGTAACTTTAGAGAGGGTGAAGAGTTCCTAAATTTGTTTATACTTGTGACAAGGTTGGAAGTCACTTTTTAATATATTTTTTCTTTCGTTATTCTCACTTTTCTCTTCTTTCTTTTTCCTTGCACTTTTTGCTTCTCTCTATTCTCTTTTCTTTAAGTTTAGTTTGTATTAGATTTTACTATTATAATCAACATTCTTAATAAAAAAATTACATATATGTGTGTGTGTAATGAGAAAAAAAATGAATTTGAACGATTATATCAGGCTGCAACATAACAAAATTGAAAAAAGTGAAGAGGGCCTGAATACTTTCCGAATGCACTGTATATATGTATAAATTTGTGATGGAATTATGAAGGCCAGACTCAGGGAGAAAAACATTTTCTTTCATCTCCTGAGGCGCAAGGGAGAGATAAGAGGATGAGACTGGCACCTCCCTGAGGAATTCACAATGTTGTGGCTGGCATTACTTGGGAACTGGGGTTTCAGTCTGGGAAGATTCTTGCTAGAGGTTGTAGCTAATAAACATTGCTGGACTGATTTTGCATTGTCTCTTGGAGTTCCTTGGGCTAGGCCTGACGAAATTACTGAAAGACAGTCCTGGGGAAAGGATGTCCATGAAAAACCAGAAGCAACTGAATGATTGAACAGGTATTAACTGAAGAATAACCTTAACTGGTTAGCTGAAGTAGCTAGATCAGGTTGGAGAATAATCTCTGGAAATTGAGTTGTTACCCTCAGCAAATTTAATTGTAAAAAATACTTACGAAGCTGAGCCTGAGTATCTTCTAAAAGACTCTCTTGTCTGAAGAATTAAGGTCTGTATCCAAACATCAAACTTGTTACTTTATTCAATATAGAGAAATGCTAACTTAGCTGATTGAATAATAGATATTATTTTATTCTTGTTTCTAAGTGTTATACCACTGACTGAATCTATCCATATAGATTACTAAAATAGAAGAAATTCATTTCAGGAAAAAGATTTGTGGTGGAAACAACTATTAGATCTTATATAACTCCCTAGAGGAACATATTCCTTTAGGAAGTTATACAATACTAAATCACCTACTGGTTCCCAATAGGGTCAAGCCTGTGTTTTAAAGTAGGGATGAGTAATGTATAGGCCTGTGTAGCTCCAGACTCCTCTGGAGTCATGCTAGTGGAACAACATAATTTTTTTTCATGTTTTGGTGGAATAATTCTTTGTAAGCCTTCTTTTAGATTTCTCACCCCAAGAAACAAAATAAGAAAAATAATTCATTTCCCTAAAATAGAAGAAAAAAATCTCAATCCCACATACTACCGTTATGTCACTGTCTTCCAATACAGACAGTCCCCTACTTACAAAGGGGTTACGTTCTGAGAGGCTGTCTGTAAGTCCGTTTTGTTCGTAAGTCCAACAAGCAAAAAAAACATGCGCAGTTCGTACCTTGCATATGCAGCAGCATTGATGTAGGCACTTGCAGCGCTTGCATGCGCGCTTGCAGCAATGGTGTAGGCATTCGCGGAGATGGCGTAGGCTCATCCTCTGTGCTTTTTCCCACCTTCCTGAAAAAGTGGTCCAGTGAACTTTGGGTGAGGGTCTTCCTCTTCTCATAAATGATGCTGTAGCAGTGGATTGCATCATGGACAGCTGCAGACATTTTGGTGAAGCGCTCCATGTTAGGGTCCTGCATCTCAAACAGTGATAGCGCTTTCTCAAGCTGAACCCTCCACCATCAGCTTGGTCTAGAACTGCTTTGGTGGTTCGATCTCTTCCTCTTCCTCTTGTTTTTGCTGCTCCTCCAACTCCGTGAGGTCTTCATTGGAGAGGTCCTCTGTTTGTGCAGCTAGCAGTCCCTCTCCTCCAGGTCAAGCTGAAGTTCCTTGCTGAGGGCAACCAAGTTGCTGATAACAGCCTGTGACTCCCTTTCTGCCACCTCAAGCCCGCGAGAGTCTTGAACGAACTGAGGGCACAGACGTTTCCACACCCCATTCATGTTCGCAGGGGTAACCTCATGCCAGGCTGCATCAATGTTCTTGATGGCCTTGTAGATGTCGTAGGACTTCCAAAACTAGCACAAGGTCATCTGTGAGTCCACTTCGGTTGCCTGGACCGCCTGCCTAAATGTGTGCCGATGATAGTATTTTTTGAAGGTAGCTATCACTCCCTGGTCCATCGGCTGCAGGAGGGAGGTGATGTTGGGAGGCAGATATGCAACCTTCACATTTGGATGGAAATTGTCCGGGTAAGGAGGATGACCCAGGGCATTATCCAATATCAACAGAATCTTGAACTCAGCGTTTTTCACGTGGCAGTACCTCTCCAATTCCAGGATGAAATGGTGGAAAAACCAGTCCTCAAAGATGACAAGGATGACCCAAGCTTTCTTGTTAGCCTTCCACACAACAGGAAGTGAGCTTTTTGAGATGTTTTTGAGAGCTTGCCGGTTCTCAGAGTGGTAGACTAGTAAATAGTTTTAGGCTCAGGTCACCAGAAGTGTTGCCACTTAGCAGCACAGTTAGCCCATCCTTCACAGCTTTGAAGCCTGGCATGGTCTTCTCCTTGCTGATGTACATTCTGTCCAGCATTTTCTTCCAATAAAGCCCCGTTTCATCCACACTGAATATTTGCTGGGGCGAATAACTATCTTCCTCAATGATCTCCTTGAGGGTTTCTGGGAACTCCTTGGCTGTAGCCTCGTCTGCACTTGCTGCCTCACCACTGACTTTCATGTTATGAAGATTCATACAAGCCTTAAAGTGGTGGAACCACCCATGGCTTGCAGCAAATGCCTCTTCAGCAGCACCTTCACCAGCCTTCTGTTGTAAGTCATGGAATAAGCTCTTAGCTTTCTCCTAGATCATCATTAGGCTAAGCGGCACATGTTGCTGATGCTGATCTTCAATCCACATGCCAAGCAGCTCCTCCATCTCTTCCATTACTTTTTCTCTCCTCTTGCATATTATTGTGGATTGCATAGGCACTGAACTTTTCACATGTTCCATGATCTTGTCTTTGTTCTTAATGATTGTTCCGATTATGGAACAATTCATGCCATAGGAACGTGCCATATTCGCCATCTTCTCCCCCCCCGCATTTTCTTCAATATCTCCATCTTCGTGAGCATCGTAATGGATTGCCGCTTCTTCGCACTACCACCCTCCTCTTCAGGACTCTTGCGCTTAATTGCAGACATTTGCAGTTAAGCAGTTAAGCAATTTGCAGTTGCCACACACCAAACACAACCGACCATGCGAGAAATCAGGACCGGAAGTCAGCGCAAGAAGTCAGGAGATGGTGGGAAAGAATTAGTTTTCAGCGTGCTTTCTCCTGACTTCCAGCCCAACTTCCAGCTCCAACTTCCGGGTCCATCTTGTTTGTATTGGCCGAAGTTTGCAGCTTGAAAGTTCATATGTAGGGGACCTTCTGTAGTGGAAGGCATGTGCGAGGAGGGTACTGGAATGGAGGATCAAGGTTATCAGGAGGGAGGGGGAGCATTCCTGAGCAAGTGCTTCTTCAGCCCGCAGCACCGTGAGAAGGTGAAGAAGCTGAGACTGGCCCCTCCCTAGAGTCACATGGGGTATAGCCACTAGTTGCTTTAGCTTAGGTTTAGTCTGGCGAGATTCTGTCCATGAGGTGCAAGCTAATAAAGGAACTATACTGGATTGGACTGCCTCGTTGTTCTTGGACTGGGCCTGACATCTTCTGTATTATGGCTTTTGGTGGTTTTGTTTTGTTTTTGTTTTTTAATGCAGGCCTCATGTCACCTGAAATTTGTATGCCAGATTTGTTGGGGCCACCAGTTTTTTCACTCTATATTGCCCCCCCCTTCCCCATTCTAATAGGCTGCTGTGGGAGATACAAAACTTTTTCGCCAGAATCCTCAATTATTTGCTTGAAGGGGGATTTTAAAATTAGATAGAAAGGCACAAATTATATGTTTGCCTATGAATAAGCCTTTCTTCTGAATAGATGTGGGTGCTGCTAAGCCTCTCCCCCATAGTTATCTAAGGAATTCCTCACTCTGCCAGTAATGAAGGGAGGCTAAGATTTCAAATACAATTTGCACAAAAGGTTTTCAATAAAAAGGGGGCACATGTATACAGTGATTCCCAAGAGAAACATTTCCTTCCTAGGTAGTCTTGCTTTCTCTTTTTATAAGTGGGTCTATTTTCTCTTTTCAAGATGATTGCCAGAATCTTTCTTCAAAAATGACATCTGGTGAGGTGAACTCCAGTCCACACAGACTTATGGCACAATAAATCTGTTAGCAATGAAGGTGCTAGTTCTGCAACATATTCAGTTGGCTGTTCTAAATTTGTCCTGGTAGTCTAGAGATCTTAACTGAAATTAGTACGTTGCATTAAGGAGCACCGTACCGTACTCTGTTTAACTGAGCTGATCCATTGACTGGCTGGTTTCTTAATCCTGAGGTCCCTGATACAATGGTGATGGGTATTAGAATGCCCTCAGAGACTCTGGTATCCTTTTCTTGTTATTTGCTGTCGCTCCTGTTCCTCCCATTCTTTCGCTTGCAGTAAAGTATCAACCTCTAGTCCCTTATTTCCATGAATCTATGTGCCAACCTGTCTATACAATGAATGGGATAATGCACAGTTTGGATGATAGCGAGGTTTTGGAGATGAAGGTGTTGGGGAGACTCTTAGGGGGGGAATTTACCATGAAGGGAATGTGCTGTCTCAATGTGTTTACCCCCACATCCTAGGCTATGTGTGTAAGTGCATCCCATATCAGTGTGTTTTTTCTGTGTATATACAGTATGTGGTACATGTTTTGGGGGTCAATTTTTGCTTTTGGGTTTGTGCATGTGTGTGTATGTAGGTATAGGGATTTGCTTGTATGTATGTGTTTCCCCAAGCATCACCTGCTGTGAACTGAAATTTTGGTTTTGATTTTGAAATTTTTATTTGAGGTTCAAATATATCAGAAATAAGAAACTTTAGCTCTCCTATTTTCCTAAGTTTTCTGAGAAGGCAACATTTTAGCCTCACAGATTACCCTCTTGTGATCAGTTATGCTTTCCATAACAGCTATTTTGTGAATAGACATTCCAACCCATATTTGTCATTTTTTTGTGAGGATACATGTGGTAGGTTTTGGAAATTGCAAATATGCCCATTGACCCAAAAAGTTGAGGTCATGCTTCTACAATCCAAGTCCTGCTGCAGGTCATCAGTGATAGAGACCGGTGCAGTTTGCCCAGTCTTCAGAGGTGAGTTACAGTAACAAAGAAATATAATAATAACATAAGAAGTAAATGATTTCTAGAGGGATGACTAGGTTCCACATTTGCAGTAGAGACCAAAACATCTTGTGATGCTTTGGAATCTTAACAGATATATTATCACATAAGCTTTCATGGATCAAAATTTACATCAGCAGATGTATGAAGGACAGTCCTGACAGAATATTACTACTTTTAAATAACATGGATGGGAGAGAGAAAAGGGAAAATTATTAAAAGAGAGGCAAGATACTGAATTGCTTAAAAATGACACTGATTATTCTTGTTGCAAATAGCTAATTACCATAATTTCCAGAAGATTGGATCTGTGAGAAATCGTGTTCTCTCCTCCACTGAATTCTACCTTGACTATTTTATTGGTGCTGAAATCAGTTTCTGTAACTTCTTTTTACAAGGACTGCTGCCTTGAGATCAGTATGATCCAGGGAATTAAAATGCTCTCTTGGATTTTGGATGTTGATATTTCTCTGCCCATTTGGGGCTTGCGTGCAACATCATAACACCCGTAGACAAGGGGAGGGGTGGATGACCCTCCTCTCTCTCTGCTTTCTTGCCCCCCCCCCTCCATGAATGGGCTTCAGCACCATTCTTTCTTTGGTGCAGAGATTGGCCAGTTTGTCCAATGTAAAGTATAGTTGGACATTGGTGACATTGATTTTACTGCTACCAATTTAAACAGAAATTACGGTTGGGTATCATTGTGCTATACAGCATATAACAAATTAACAATAGGGATGTAAACTCGTTTTTTTAAAAGCTGATATTGCCATTTAACAGGATCTCATTGGCATTTCTTTCATTTGCATGGATATATTGCTTGCCTCTTTTCAGGCTCCGAAGCAAACTTTTTCTTAAAATAAAACCAAACATAATCAAAATCAAAGTAATTTAGTTAACAAGCACAGTTTATGTTAATGAGCATATTCTGGTATACCAGTTTTGCAGTATATAAAGTAACATGGGCAGTTCGACATAGCTTTAATAACAGCAACAGCAACAACCAGGTCCATGGGGAGGATTTGATAGGTGGATAAAAATGCTAAATCCAGTCTAAACATTTGGCTGACTGTGCAACCAACAATAATTTATTAAACTTGTATACCACCCAAATCTCAATGACTCTGGGCAGTTCACAACAATCAAAGAAATTACAATAAAGTTAATAAAACATAAAAGACAAAGATAAAAGATGGCAAGCACAATGAAGTGAAGGGTCTCCCTCTCCCTCCCCGAAGGCCTTCACGCCTCTTCTAAACAACAGCAGAGTGGGGGCCATTTGGATCTGGGGGGAACCTCATTCCTGAGGGCAGGCGCTGCTACAGAGAAGGCACTCTTTCAGGGTCCTGATAACGTTATTTAACTGAAGGAACCCAGAGCGTGCCAACCCTGCAGGATGGAATCGGTTGGGCAGATGTTCTGGGAGACAGGCGGTCCCTCAAGTAACCAGGCCCTATGCCATGTAGGGCTTTATAGGTAACAACCAGCACCTTGAATCACACCTGGAAGCAAACCAACCAGTGCTGCCTGGTAACAGTATGGAAGAAGATTGTCACGGCCTTCTTCTGGGATGGTGTTTTGATTTCCATGGGATTTTCTGTCTCGACTTACCCCTTCACTTTTTTTTTTTGAGTTCACTCAGAAGTTGGTAACATTTTTAAGAGATAAATATTTATTTTATTTTATTTTATTTTATTTAAATTGGTCTTTCCGGCTTTTTCGCCTGAAAACCTTTTTTAACCTACTTTATTTTTAGGCCTCAGATTAAAACATGTTCATTCTGCCAGGCATTTTAATGTATCATTTAGTCGTGTGTGTGTGTGTGTGTGTGTGTGTATACACACACACACACACACATGTATCATATTGGAAGGATGTTCTGCACTTAGTATTGGAAATAAAGTTTTCCACTCTGTTGTTTTAATTGATCTTTAGCTATTTGTGCTACTTGTTTTATCAGGTAAACATCAGTGTTCAGCGAACCAAAAAAAAAAAAGCTTGCATAAGGATTTTTCACACCTGCTACTCCCTGAAACATCTGTTCACAGGATCAGGAGACCTGCAAAATATAAAGAAGCTCGTCTTTTGCAGGTGGGACCCATGTGTGGTTCCAGGAAAAGGCACATTTAGTTCCAGCAAAGGTGTGGTTTCTTTGAGGAACTGCCAGATGCAAGAGGATACTCCTGCATCTGAAGCACATTTTGCCTAAAGCCAAGTAGAAGACTCTTGCACCCTTCAAATCCCATGCAGTTCCTTATCTTGGCATTTTCCCATCCCAGTGCAGCCTGGGATGACGTCATTCACAATCTTTTGTACGTCTCCCAGTCCTGATCAAGGATACAGGAGCTCCATTATCAACTTGCTTTCCATTTCTGCTGTGCTGCATTTGATTGATTTAATTATTGTGTCTGTCTTTTTGTTTACATTGTACCTATTTATGAAGTGAGGTACAGAAATGCCTTAAATAATTTCAAATGTGTCCTTCTGAGAATTTCCCAGCCATGTTGATTACTATTGCAACTATCTACTAATGGGGTATCATTGTTCTCTCTTAAATCCCTGTAGTGAGTTACATCCAGAAAGCTGGCCCGTGGATATTGCTGTGATGCCTTCTTTAGTAGAGCTAAAAAGTGGTAAAGCTTGCAAAGCTTTCAGCCTTCCACCAGGGGTCGCGATTGTGCCTTCCTCCTGTCGAGGGCTGCAGTATCTGCCTGGGGAAGGCTTACATCTGAGACTACTCGTTCAAGTAGATTTCAGTGCAAGTAAGAGTGGACTTTTTCTTCTTTCTTCCCTAAACTATCTAAATTGGGATCGGTTAAGAACATTTTCTAGGAAAGATGCATTTACCTATCAAACATTGGATTAGGAACAAAACAATGTTTAGTTGTGAGATGTGGATAAGGGAATCCCGATTTAGGCGACTTCCTTTTTTCTCATTGCCTCTAAAGTTTCATTCGTCTAACTCGGATTTTGTTGGATTTATTCCTTGTTCTGACCCTCATAGAAATAAACATTATTAATTTGTCATGCTTCATAGGCAAAATATTAAGAGACTATTAAAACAGCTTTCTGTTTCCTGGCCCAAATGTTGAGACTTGGAGAAATTATTCTGTTCTCTCGTATCAGAAAATGATATTTTTAATCAGCTCCCAGTGCTACATGTTCTGCACTTTACTTTTCTCTTTAGGAATCTTAGTTCCGCCTACATTTACTAAGAGCTAAATCTCACTGGCCTTGTGAAGCTTATTTCTTAGTAGATGTGTATAATTGCACCATAATTTACAGGAAATGTGGTTTGTAAAGAGGAGACTTTCTAATATCATGTTATTAACAGATTGGATATAGTATTGCTTGACTGGATTTGTGCTATTTTATCAGATCTTTGGGATAGCAGATTATTTCTTCAAGGACTTTAAAACACCTTTTGAGAGGGACAAATTACTTAATCATATAATAACAGAATATATTTTAATAAAGTTAATTTTAATGAGGCCTTTAATTTTTAAAGTAATAATGCTAATACATTTTATAAAGGTTTTACTCTTCAAAAACATCTAATTCTAACTTTATTTAAGGCATAATTACAAAGACCAGCCAGATGTAATGAAGATATTGATAGTTAAATAGAACTAGGAGGTTTGAATATAAGTCATGGAATAAAGCTGGTGAGGCAGAAACCACCAGTTCCCAGACCAGGCAGAATCATAACGTCAGCATCAAGTCTTCCAATCTCGAGGCTGTGAAGAAAATAACCAAATCTCCATTGATTTTAAAAAGGCAGGATGAAAAGGCCTTAAATTTAAACCCTCACACATACACTCTTTCTGTGTACTGCAGGAGACAGATGGCTTCTTTTTTATCTGCAATAGAGTAATTAATCTAGTTGTGTCATGTCCACGCGCTTCTGTTATAAGAAATTCCTGAATATGGGGAGTCAAGATTCATTGTCATGTCTGGCATGAAGCCTGATATTTGCCTTTTTTATCCTTGAGGATCAGGAAGACTCCTGACTAGCAGTCATCGAGTCACTGAAATCTTTATCCTCCAGAACAACCTTTCCCAACATGCAGATTTCTAAATGTGTGGACTTCATCTGCAGAATCCCCCAGTTTGCATGGTTATTTTTAAGAAATCTAAAAAGAAGGCCATCAATCCAGTCATCTCCAAGGTCGGGGAAATTGCTCCAGATCTTATTTCAGCTATGATCTTGCCCTGTAATCCTTATGCTGTTAGGCTAAAACCCATTTTGTGGAATATGGGGTGATAATACAAGACTCCTTTTCAGGAATGTTTCCTCATTACTGACATGATGTGGTGAACAATTGAAATATATAGTGTAAGATTATTATTGTTGTGAATCCAGTGCTACACTGGGCACCTTGTGTGAACATGACTGTAGTTTTACCATTGTTATATTCTTCAATATCTTTCAGAATTGATGCCAGCTGTTGGTGATGGCCTGAAATCCAAAAAGAGTTGTACTTTTTACTGCCAGTCTTGCGGGGAGAGTGTAATTAATAATAGGTAAGTACTGTACTCTGTGAGAATTTTCCTATTGATGAATGTTTTTGCAAATCGTTCATACTAGAAGAAGTGGAACAACTTGGTGAAGCTTGAACTCAAATAATCTGGAAGTGAAGCCCAGACCAGAAAGATAAGGAGTTAGGAGTCCTTTTGAAAGTTTAAAAATCACTGTTGCCCGTATACAATAGTCGTCGTATACTATGAATGGCATTTTTCTTTCCCCTCTTTTTACTTTTATTAGCACCATTCATACTTTTAGATGTCTTGCAATGTTCTGTCTTTGAGACCTTTTTCAGCTGAAGAGCAGGATATTAAGATTTCCAAGCAACAAGAAAATTGCAGGTCATTTTTAAGCTGGATTTTGTTTAAAATCAGCTGTTGAGAAAATGACAGTTACGTTCAACATGTGAATGTTGTTAATAAATTAATTTAAAAATATTTTTATTGGGATGTACCAAACATGGTGAGTTACTGCACTAGCAAGCTTGTCAGGTTCACTGTATGTTTCTGTAGGACATTTGGCTTTTAATTACAAAGAGGGACGTTTTTGCTTTCCCATAGTCCATAGGGGCAGGCCAGGAAGATTTCCCCCCACTAATTGAAGCTGCAGAGACTTGGCTACATTATACTACTCAATTATAGACTGCCTATTTTTCTACTGCATAGATTGCAAAATCATACGATTGTTGAGGACCCGAGAGGTTGTGTCACCTGACTATTGAGCCATGTTCATGCTTTTCACAGACTGTTTTTCTGCAGGAGGCATGGGCGTAATGCTTTTCATGGTATTGCCCTTGCATTCAAAAGATTGGAACCGGGTAGCATGCCCTTTAAATTAATTTTCCTCAGCTCACTTTTTTGGCCTCGACCCTTCTCCATTAATCCCAAATATCACTGCACATTTGCTTTATAGGAACACTGAAAAATAAATTGCAGAAGGGGTCATCTGTTTAAACTACCCTTTTTGCATTACATTTTCTGAGTCTGTGGAAAAAGACCTAGCATTGCTTGCTATCAAAATGTATTGCTTTAGCATAACCCTATACAATATGCTCTTATTTTTCTTTTCTGTTGTTGTAGAAACTGATTTATTTGTGTGTTTGTGTTCTAAAAAATGAAAACAAAAATATGTAGAACTAAGTACTGAAGTGGTTAAGAAAAAGTCACTAGAATTAGTTGAGCTGCCTAAAAAGAAAGAGAGATTTGTGTTATCCTGGCTGGATTTGTATATGGCATGACTGAGAAGATGCCAGTTGGCTATAAGAGGAAAAGTTTGCTCCAGACATTCTTGTATGGACTTCTGCTGAACAAGTACCATCAAAGCACATTCTTGTCAGGTTTAGCATGAAATCTGAGACTATGCTTCAAGTCATTTTGTGTCTGAGTTATACTGTTTGGCCACTTGAAGGTAAATCTTAAACCACCATAAGATTTTCATGAAAGACTTTGTAGGCTTCTCCTGGCTAATTATTAAACTAGAAGGCTCGCAGGCAGTGATTCAGAGGCACAGCTCTTTAAGAGGTATGTTGATTGCAAGAACTGGGAAAGGTTTGTTAAAGCAAAAATCCAGCAACTCCCAAATGTAAGATACAAGCCCTATTTATAGTAGGAACAAGGTTCAGCTTCTGGACCCCTTTCTTCCACCTATGTGGGATAATAGGCTGAGAAATGCCAACTGCACATTGTTACTGTGATAATCTGGTCTCAGACTGTATGTTTCCCCCTTTACCAAAACTAGCCCTTGCATGTTGTCCATATTTCTTCTGAAATACTAAATCATAAAATTTGTGGCTCCTTTTGATAAAGTCTCTTTAATGTTATCTTTAGGGTAGGATTGAAGCTTTTATATGGATGTAGACATGCTGTTGAACTCATTGCTTTGCCCCTGAACTACTCAGCTCTGCTTTTAAGGGTTCATCCATGAGGCAAGGAAGTACTGCGGGGTGGATGACATTTTTCTCCATTATAGCATTCCTGGAAATGATATAAGAGGATGTGCATGTCCCCACTCTGCCTATTTTTGAGTCAAACTGATTAAGTTTGTATAGCACTAGCTGATACTTAAAAACTGGCACTGGTGGAATACGTAATATGATGAAACAATTATAAGTAATAAGTAGCACAGAAAACATAAAATCTATCACTTCAAGCCTTGCTTACTGTAGGAATAATACAGGGAAATGGATCGATTCACTGGCATTACCAGTGCAATACAGTTTCCCCCTCTCACCTCATTGTCACATCTAGGCATAGCCATAGTCACATCTAGGCATTTAATACAGTGAATGAATGCATACATACTTACCTGCATGAATATTTTTCTTATTTCAAAAGAAAAAATTTCCTAGGTACCTAGTACCTGCTATTTTAAGAACCTGTTTTTAATTTCCGAAACCATGCGACTTTGAACTATGCCTGTTCTCCTGATCCAGCCCATCTAACGGTTAAGAGTAAATTGTTTTTTTGTAAAGTATATTCAGTCAGAAGCTGCTTTGTGTCCTGTCACTGAATCAAACCATTCCATTCCATTAATAGCCCTAGACCAATTTCTCCCCTGTGGATGCCTTCCAGTGGTCCAGAAACCATTACTAGCATACTAAGATACACAAACATAGGTTCTCCCCTGCAAAGTTAGAATTATTCTCCATTTTTTTATATGGTTCTCAGCATGAGAAACAATAGAAAATCAGGTCCCATTTCTTTATTCAGAAGAATGTTCTGAAATCTGTACAGCCTGAATTTTATGTTGCCTCTGTTACAGTAATCAACTCATTTTCTTCTTTTTTAGGACATTTCTCCGAGTTCTTTCCCTTCCTTTTGAGAACTGGAATGATTTGGTCGAGGAATGGTGTTGCCATCCTAACCCTTTCAATGACAGCCTGCTTCATCCCCAGAATGATGACTGTTTTCTTGGGCACAATTACCTCATGATTAATTCAAGAAGTGAGTTATCTGGGACAGAATCTGGAATCCTGTATTCAGAAGATGAATGGGCTACAAGTTGTGAGTCTCCCTCGGTAAGTATACACAAAAAATAAAGCAGAAGACTCCATTCCTTTGAATTGCAGAATTAGTTCTCTGCTATTTTCATTAAGCCAGGTACTAGAAACAGTGTTAGGTCACTGCATTCTGGCCATTATGGGACTTGTAGTCGAACAACACTGCAAGGGTCACAAGGTCTCAATTCCTGGGTTGGAACTCTTATATAACACTCCTTGGGGTTTGTGCCAAGGATTTTGGAGATTATGTTAGCCAAGAGAATTGTTTGCTTGGGTTCACTGATTGTGCTAAAGCTGGGAAGGCCACATTTGGCTGATTAACATAACATGCTAAGCCATAAACCATGTTTTGCAAACCACAGTACTTGAGTTCGCTTATTGTGGTAAGCCAAACCATAACAAATCATGTTGTAACATGGTGCAATGTGCAGACCCAGCCAGTGTAAGGTTAGTTAACATATGCTTGTGTTACTGCACTTAATGTTCTTTTGTAAAAAAAAAATATAAAAATAACTATAAACTGTCACAATATGAAGAGTATGGCTTTTATAAAGAGATTTGCAAAGTGCAAGCAAATTAATGAGAACATTATAAAAGGAAACATATCTTTCTGATATCTGTGAATTATTTTTCACCCCTCTGGTTCTGGAAAAACACAATGATGATCTGTTCTGGGGAACATCCAGAGGAATTCATTGGCCATTCTTGGCATCTCTTCTGACAAGGGTGGAAATTGCATCCCTCCAGCACTGAAATATTTTGAAGGCAAAATCAGCAATCAGTTACTATGTGGGGCCCAGGTGTGTCTGATTAAGGACTTTGGAAACCTGGTTATTCAAAAATGGCTCCATGTTTGGAGTTTAGGTGATCTCACTTGAGACCTGAGTGTAGCTCTTCTGCTTTAACTACTGGCTTAAAGTAGTTTTCACCTCTGGATCTTTTGACACTTTTGAAGAACAGTCGCTGTTTTACACCACAGGTTTCAGTCCTCTTGGAGATCTTCAACTGAAATTGAGTTGCACCTTAGTGGATTTGCAGTCCTTAAATTCCTTGGGTTAGACAAAGCTAAATACTCCTTCAGGCATGTGTATATAACACTGAGTTTCAAAAGATCGGAGTATGATTTTTGTTCACTATTTGCTTGGAAGAATCAGGAGTTACTTGTTTAATATTACCTAAACAGAATGCAGAAGAATTTATTACTCTAGGTTCAACCTCTTAATAATGGTCTTATTGATGGGAAAATGCTATAATATTCCTATTGCTACTCATGTCTGTGTGGAGCAGGTGAGAAAGTCAGTGGTCCATGTGTAATTACACTGCTAGATTTATAGGGGGCCCTATTCATTTTTATCATGCCCTTACTGGTTTAAAGGTCAACTAGAGCAGAGGAAGTCCATGTTATTTATTTACTGTCAGTGTAAATGAAATGGTGCACAAAAAATTACACAATCATGGCATCTATTTGTCAGTTGTTATTCAAAGAATATTAGGTGTTTTGTTATATAATTAATTATATATGATTTAAATTTTCTTTTAGGTCAGTGCTATATTGGTAGTATGATATTTTTAATTTGGCTGGTTGTGGACTATAACTGAGAGTCACCAATGTTAACTGGGGAAAAAAACCCAAAATCAATAACATTCAATAAAATCATGAGCAGGATCTAAACCCTTGTATTTATAACTGAAAAACCTAAAGGCCTGTAACTTAATCTTCTTCCCTTGCTTCCTCCCCATACACAAACATCTTAAATTATTATGTGTGTCTTGCCTTTGAAGGCTGTTGTTTCTCGTAAATCTTGGAGAATGTTGAAGTGTATTTTCATCACTTGGTAATTGTAACATCAGGCAATAACCTGATCTGTGAAGCAGCCATCACAGAGAGAGGACTATTGACCAGTCCTCCATATCATTTGAAACAGGACTCCTTAATGGAGCGGTTCACCCATTTTGCTGATCCTCAGCAGGTGATAAGTCATTGAATAATGAACCCTGAAGCGGTGCACTTGCACGTGTGCCAACCTGCATGCCACTGACACCGCCTTATTTTCTGTGTCTCAGACAATTCTTCTTCAGATCATCACATGACATAATTTTAGATGCCCCAAGGTCGCAGACCGTTCTAACACTTATCTCTAGGGGAAAATGTTTTCTTGCAGACAATATCAAGGACATTTTCAGATAGAAGTGGGCGGAAAAATTAGTGTGCAGCTAGCCAGCAGCTGAAAGTTGTCACACAAGATACATTGATTTAATTTGTGTGGCAAAAACATACTGTTATTTCTGTTCAGGCCAGCGAAACCATGGAGTTCTTGGTGTATGACTCTTTTATCATTACATGAACTTCTAATCAGGAGAAAATACATTGGACCATGGAGTGGTAACAACAGAACTGTCTGTGAAATGTAACATAACCTTTGAATATTTATTTTGTAAGAAAACTTTTTATAAAATAAGCTACTTATATTCATTATGAATTAGTTAATGGACAATAAGACTTTAAAACCACTAAACCGAAAGCAATTAGCTACAGTGGTTTTGTTAAAAACAAAAATAAAACCCTTCCATGTTCAGGAGCTTCTGCAACTGCCCAGAGTCACTTTTTTGTGAGATGGGCGGTATCTAAATTTGAAATATAAATAAATAAATATTGTACAATAAGATGGAAAGAACAGGAGAAGCACCCGAAGGTGAATTTGTATGGTCCATAGAGCTAAGAATTAGGTATGGTGTTAGAGGGAAGCAACTTGGTGCCCCAAACAATATGGCCATTGGCAAACAATTGTGGCAATTTTGGAGGCACTAATTGGGTTGCGCTGGCTCTTCAAAGTTTGAGAAGTCTAGTTAGCTCTCCTTGGAGATACAACAGATTACATTTCTAATTGCTGGATCAGGAGGCCCTCCAAACAGCCACTCATGTCCTAGTCGCCTCATAGTTGGACTATTGTAATGAGCTCTACATGAAGCTGCACTTGAAGACCACCCAGGAGCTATAAGTGGTCCAGAATGCAGAGGTATGGGCAGTGCTGGCAATGCCTTGGGGTACCTATGTGATACCTCTACTCCACAAGCTGCCATTGAGTTTCCAGGTGCAACACAATTCTTTGTTGTGGCACCTGCCCACTGGAACAATATTCCCCCAGAGATCTGTATAGCTCTCATCCTGGTGATGTTCAGGAAGTCTTTAAAAACTTGGCTGTTCTCCTGGGCCTTGGGGAAGGGTGTTTGTTGAGTCCTGTTGGTGATGTTTTTTGTTAGAGGGAGTATATTTATCTGGATGACTGGGATTTTCTTTTTATTGTTTTCCTTTCATTCTTTTTATTTTTAGTGTAGGTCACCAAGAGTCATTTTGGAGCTGGGCAGTCTCTAGTAAATCTAATAAATAAATAAATTAAATAAACAAACAAATAAATAAATACCTTTTTCTAGAACCATATGCTTGGATTCAGTTGAAAGCAAGATAAACTTAATGTTCCAATCCAGATAGGCTTTTTAAAAATATTTTTAAATTATCTAGTATAGTCTTCAGCAAAAGTCTAATCAAGACTAGTCATTTTGCATACTGTATCTAGATGGCCCTTGTTATTTGCAGGAATTCTCTTCCAGCTGAGCAACCTGAGATAATGAAACCACAGATAATGAGACTGTGAAAAAACATCCATCTTTATGTGTATCTGTAATATTCACAAAAATGTGGCTGAAATTGTGGATATGCAAAACTGTATGATACAGATACTAAAGTCTAGTATGTATTTTTAATTGTGGATATATAAAGAAACCAGAAAATGAGGCTGTAGATAATGAGTGCTGCCTGTATGGACTAGGTAATTCCTCTCTCATGCCATAGAATTGGGGTTCATTTTAACACAGAATTTTGTGTTAGGTGTGGTGCTGGGGATATTCAGTTTATGTTGCAGAAGTTCAGAATTGCATAGATCCTTGGCTTTGGACTGCTTGTAAAATTTGGAAAAAGATATTTTCAAGTCCACGTTTGGCCCTTTTGAGGAATCTTAGCTGCATAATCCTTTATTAGTCTAGGCAGTGAATATAGTTGTCTTCTAAATGTTGGATTACAGTCAAGCTGGTGGGGATTATGGGAGTTCTGGTCCAACAGGTCTGAAGAACACCAATCTAGGTTCAACTCTCTGTTTAGTCCTGAAGCTTTCTGGCTAACTCTGGGCTAAACCATCCATTTGTTTCTCTAGCACACAGTGCTTGTTTTAGTCGCTTTTCATCTGAGAGCTCATATCCTTACCAAAAGAAAGGACATCATAAAAAAAGACATTGGGGTTTACATGTTGTGTTGTGGGACTTTAAGTGGCAATGAGTCTGCACAAAGCCAGTGATCTGGAGTTGTTTAACTTTGCTCTACTGCTTTTGTCATTGTATAAAAATAACAGGATGCTTTAAGTTGTGAAAAGTCTTTGCATCTGCTCCCTCCATCCCAGCCTAGAGTTCCGCTTTCAAGGTGTTTGAGTATGTTTAGCAATCTGCGGACAGTTCTTCTCTTTGGCCTTCTTTCCCCCATCTATCCATCAAAGTAAATGTCTTATGGGCAAAGTGTCATATCATCGGTCCACCTGGCTCAGTTCAGCCAACTTGGACTGGCAGCAGCAATCCATGTCCTCTGGTAAAGGGGTTGTCCCATTTGCCTGACCACTTGGAGATGCCACAGGTCTTCTGCCAAGGAAGTTATGTGTCCTGCCACTGTACTTTCCTCCTCCCTTTTTCGTCCAGGATGTTGCAAAATGGAAATAATTATTCTGACCAACACAACTTACAGGTTTGCTTATGAATTACTAGAGCACCTTACATTTTTAAATATGGGGTTGACTACTTTACCTCTTCTCCTATATGCAGCTTTCTCTGCTTTTGGTAATTTGATGCTGAAATTGCTAGTACTTTTCTACCATGCACGTATCTAGAGTTCGTGGTGAAGTCTTCAGTCTTCTCGGTGATTGAGTAGATACATCCTTGCCCTCAATTTTAATAAAATGTTCTCTGCAAATAAATCATCAGCTTTACAGTTTAATGACTGTGCACTGGTGGGCCCTTTGTTGTAGACAGTAATGGCGGGGACCAGGTTCAGTAATTTTTAAAGGTTGATTGGTCATTGTCATGGAATTATAATAGTCTTCCTTAATAAGTTCAGGATGGGAGTTTGAAAGAGACATGGGCTCATTTGTCTGGAATATAACAGGAGAATATTGTCCAATAGATTGAATTATTCGTAGAAATTTTAAACACATTTTCTCTTCATATCCCTACTAAACAGGGAGACATTTAAATCTTATTTCTTTGCTTTGCAGAATTCACAGGCAAACAGTACAGTAATTTGCAAACGCTGCAAGACATTGTTGGGAGAAGCTATGCCCTCAGGTACTGAATTCTAAGACAAAAATTTTGGAGACTGTTTTAGTCACCTGTTGTTAGAGATGTTTTAAAATGGCCAGTTAAAATTGCTGTTATTTATATGGTTTTTAAAGGGTTGAGGTCTTTCTTTCTTTTACCCTAAATATCTTTTCATTAGGCAGCCATAACATTTGTCTGGATTTAGGAGCAATAAAAATAATAATTAGGGAGAATATTATAAATGTTTCCTGCAAAGTCAGGGAACATTTTACTACCAAGCAAGTAAAGTTGTCCATCCCAAAGAGTTAAGGAGAAGGGTTGCTATTTCCAATGATGGTGTTCTGTTAGTCTGTCTCACCACCACAAGCGTCTTTCTAGGGTAAAATATTGCTCCCATTTCCCTATCAGTCCTAAGCAGAGTAACATCATTTTGAAAACTATCCCCTGTGATTTTTTTGAGGGGGGACAGTTTATTTGCCTTGTTTTTGTTTTTCCTCATTTTAACAAAAAATGTAGCTAGGCTGCAGCAGCTGGGTAACCTTGACTGATCTTGGAAAGCTAAGCAGAGATTAGTCGTTGAATGGGAGGCTAGCAGGAAGCCCCAGGACTGTTCACTAGACTGGGGAAGAAAAATACATCTCAGAAGAAAGGAACAGCAGCCCCTTCTGTATATTTGCCAAACAAAGGATATAGATATGTCTGTGATGTCACCAGCTATTAAGCTTGACTCAAAGGAAAGTTCACTTTTTTTGGAATGAGCAAAGGGTGTTTTGGTGTTTTAATATGTAGCAGATGGGAGCAAGGGAAACAAGGTTGCCAGTGGGGCTGGGAATGGAAAAAGGTTGAGTGAACAAAAGGGACATTTCAAAATACCTTTAAGACTCTTTCCACATGATTTCAGTTTACAAAGCAAATTTTGGTTATTCTTCATACAGTTCCCCTATAGTTGAAGATATTGGAAGGATTATATTCTCAGAGTGAGGAATTATACAAGTATTTTGGAGTTCTAGACCCAGATAATGCTGGGGGAGGGGAAGAGAAAGCCACGGAGCAGCACTAGGGAGATATTAGAAATGACGAGGTGACAGCTCCCTTAGGGCCCCCCATACACTTCAGCTCACCAGTTGTCTCTGTAGAAAAAGTAAGAAGCTCTTGCAGATATCATTAAGAACTAGAGAGCACAGACTCTCCCTCCAAAAATCAGTTCCAGGTTTTTCTGATAGAATAATTTCATTGTTCTGCAGCCTTACTTCCTGAACAGTTTTGGCCTTACCTCAGCCTTCCCCAACCCTAGTGACTTTCAAAAGTCTGGTCTTCAGCTTCCAGAGTCTCAGCAAAGGCCATCTGTCCTTGGAATTGGGGGAGCTGAAATACACCTCTCTCCAGGTGGCCCAGGTTAAAGAAAGCTGTCCTAGCACACCACTTGGTTAGGCTGTTAAAACCTAGTTTTAAAATCTTTTGGGAACAATTTCAATTTCGTACACATTAATAATGTATTTGAATACTATAAGCATCCCTGCTACATCCCTAGCAGAATGTAAATATTTATGAAGTTGCCACATATTTTTTCCAATTTGCCATCTACTCAGGTCTTTAATAATTGACTGACATGCAGAAGTTTAACAGGTAAAGATTTTCTTTACTGCATAGCTCCATGTCAGAAATGGAACATGATCAGGCCCAGTAGAAAAGAGTCCCCTCCAGCTCTGCTTATGGATAACTTTGAATAAAGCCTCAAATTGTAATTCTTAAGAAGAGCCAGACTCAAAGGCTCATTTTGCCTAGTGTCCAACAGTGATCAACCAGGTGCCTTTGGAAAATTGAAAAGGATTATTGGATTTATACCCTGCTCCCACTGTGGACCATATGAGATGTGTTTAATGGTGTGCTGTGCTCTGAATTAATCATTAATCATCATTGATTAATCATCATTGTGACTAATTGCCACTTTGAAAATGAAAAACCTCTTGATCCTGGAATGCTTCTCAGTGATCTTAAAGCATCATTTCAACTTATGGGGCTTCCTGACTGGCAGGCAGAATGATTGGCTGGCCAGGCTACCTGGAAGAGTGAGCACTTTCCCAGTTGATCCCATTTTGTAAGGGTATCAATGTGTGTATGGTGGATCTGCTTGAGAAAGAAGGAAAGACACTGGGAAGGGGAAGCAAAAAGCAAATACCATTTTGTTGTTTGATCTGGGCGCACATGGAGTTAATCTGGATAGGCTTGAAATTGTTGCGATGTTGGGAGCAGGAAGAATATTTCAGCCCCTTTCTCCATTTTAGTGTTCTCTCTATTCCTAGTTCCTTGTGGTTCCTGTCTTATCTCCTTAGTTCCATGTGACCCATGTCCCTGAACTTGTGTATTATTTCTTTATGATGTTTTCATGACTTACTGACTTAAGTTGTATTTTCATTGTACATAAATTCATATGGTACAAAGATTTCATTTTTTTCCCCTCATAGGTGTCATAAAATACTATTTCACAGAATTACTTGTTCAGCCATCTGAAGACAGTTTCCATGTAATACCAAGGTAGTAGTATGCATTTCTATATTAAAATGGTGTGGCTTGTCAAATATTGCATGTAAAGCAACTTTTCCATAGATATGGCTCTCTCTGGGAAGATTAATTTAAAACCCTGTATGTAGTTTAAGTAATGATAATTGTATAGTTGCTAAATATATTTGTTTTTCCTGCTCTCTTTCTCTCTCTCTTTCAGATGGGTAATTAGGATGGGACATTAGTGAATGGAATCATTGAAATCAAATATCTTGAGGATCATTAGATGACTCCTATATCAATTTCTTTGATATCAAATGGCCAATTTTAAAGGCATGATCTCTCTTCTGCATTACAGACTTGGCCAAGAGTATAAGTACCCCTCCACTTTTTCCCAAAGAAAAAGCAATCACGAAAATGCAATAATGGCTTTTAACTTCTAAAGGGTACCAATAATTATGTCCATGCCATTTTCATTTGTTTTATTATTTACAGGAATATATTAAGTCATACATCAAAAGCAAAGTGTCTGCTCTGTGGAATAAAGAATTAATGATGTCATTTACTTGTCTCAGTTTCAACTTATTTCATGGCAAATGGGGATTTTTTGGGAAAAAGTGAAGGGGTACCAGTACTTTTAGCTACAGCTGTAGATTCAAAAGACTGAATCGTGTCATTTTGTTCAAGAGATGGCTAGAGAAGATTGAATTACTCTTGGCCAAGTCTGTAATGCAGAAGAGAGATCATGCCTTTAAAATTGGCCATTTGAAATTGATATAGGAGTCATCTAATGATCCCCAAGATATTTGATTTCAATGATTCCATTCACTAATGTTACCTGCTTGCTTGTTCCCATAGTGCAGGAATCAGTAATCTTTTCAGATGGCAAGCACTGTTGTGTGATTTTGCACATGTTGCATGTCACCCCCAATAAACAAACAAAATTGGAACATTAATTTAAAAGAAAGAAATAATTAAAAATAAATCACCCAAATCTTATGAGACTTCATGTGAGAACACAGACATTTTGCACAGTTTAGCATTCTTATATAATTTTTACAATTATGCCACCCAGAGTCACTTGACTGTGAGATGGGTGGCTATATAAATATGACAAATAAACAAACAAACAAACATTAATGTAACTTAAAAAAAAGTTTTAAAGGTCCTTCAGCACTAGCTGTTTTATAGCTTTGAAGATGTGGTTGCCCCATTGTTGACCCTTCTTCCCAAACAAGTTTTGGACAACTTTGGTAGCTGGTAACAAAGTAATTAGAGGGGTACCCGCTCTTGCTGTATCTGCAAAGTCAAATCCAGAGTTTTATCAGAATCAGTAGTACTTTTATTCTGGACTGCCAACCCAAGTATTCATATTGGTTGTTCTGCCCTTGAAACTGTTCTTAATGTCTTGACAATGTCCTTGTAAAATCATTGTTTCCAGTATGCTTACAACAGAATTAATAAGTCCCCAACCCAATCATTCATTTGCTGCTATAGCAAGTGTTAGGGTTAATCAGTAGCACATTATGCAAACCTAATGTTGCTTCAATTAATTTCTGCCAGGAATCATATAATTGCCAATTAAAAGCTAGTATCTAGCCATCATTTTCTAGCCTATACAGCTTTCAGATTCATTAAAGTTTCTTGCCTTTTTAATTGTAGGATGACATTTAACTAAAACACACCACTTTGAAGGCAAAATCACAGAATGTAGTCTGTTGTGATCAGTATGTAAGGGGGGATTTTCTAGGACATGTTTTATGCCTGCATCACACTGGACATCAAAAATGTAGTGATGAGCAAGAATAAGTGTATACTGGGAGTCATTGCAGTTGTATGCTTGTAAGTATAATAAAAATAGTTCTGAAAGAGGCCCTAGCTCTGTTGGTGGCTGGACACTGGGCTTCCTTCATGCTGTGGGCCTGGTATATACTCATAGCAGGTGATCTTAATAAGATTGGTGCATGTTTTAATTAATCTAAGATACTTTGCCTTGGACCCTTTCTGAGTTCTGGGAAAATAGGTGTGGTAATTTATTAAGATGTAGGGAATAAGAGTTTCTGTAACTATGGAAGAAGGATGGGAATAGGAAGGGAAGGAGAACAGATGGATTGCTATTCTTAAAGAATTCAAAACTGCTTTGGACCGTAATTTGTTAATGATACTCTGTTTTAAATGAAAAAAAATCCATTTCCAAAGCCAGGCTCATCTCCAAAGAAGCTTTTGTATTGACTACAGCAGAGTTTTATGCCTGCCTCTTCTTCTCTTGACCCGTCTTTTCCAATAGGATCCCTGTCTTTCTCTGTTTCATATTTGCTACTGCCCCAAACCTTGATAAATATTTTTACCATAGTGGAACCCAAAAAAGGTAGAGATGCTACTAGAAAATGCTAAATCATCTTAGGGTGGCTAGGTCAGGTATAGCCTTTCCAGCCTGATGCTGTCCAGTTAGGCTGGGACCACAGGTCTTACAGATGTTGTTCTGGTATATCTTAAGGGCAGTGGATGAGAGAAGAATGCCCTAGAAGATTAACAGGCAGCATTCTGGCTGTATGTGACCCTCAGAAGTCCATTTACAGTCTCAGTGCCCCCAAATGGATGAGGGCAACATTTTCTTCCCTGTTTTCAGGTGGTGTCAAAATATCACCAGTAATGTGTTGCAACACCCCCTAGCAGTTATAAGCTGAAACTACAGCTACTGGGATATAAAAATGTTGGTTACTCCAGCCTAGAATGTTTCTTTTATGTTCTCACTTGTTTTTCAAATAATGGTGTTTCTGGGTATTTTGTATGTGATTGCCTTTTCTGCTCCAAAACAGGTCTTCCTTTATACGGAGTGTTATAGCCCGGTGCTTCATGGAACTCGCTTTTTCTAGAAGCACATTTAGGTTCAGCATCCAAGGAATGGATGGCACAGTATATATCTTGGTAAGTCAGAAGTCTTAGTGCTGTCTATAACAAACTGCCTCATCTTATTACAGACTTATCCAGCTGTTAAGATCTGCAGGGGGGCTCTTTTGAAGAAGCTCCCACTATCAGTTGGGCAAGCCAAGGTGTTCTCCTGCATTGTTCCAAGATTGCAGAATGTACCTCCACCCAACTTTTAATTCTTAAATTATTTTAGTACAATTCGATCGCTAATTTAAATCTGTGTTTTTAGTTTTTATATTCTGTTTTTGTTTCAGAATTTTGATAGCTGCTTCGAATATTTGCCAAAGTAGAAAAATGGAGTATAAACCTAATCAATCAATCAATCAAATCAAATCAAATCAGTCAATGCCTTTGTTTTCCTAGAAAGAGTTCCATTGGTTAAATCCAACCTGATAACTTGATCTTATCTCCTGGCTAAGCAAACTCCTTTTATCTTTCCAGCAGTTAACGTAAAATGCTGCTTGGATGTGGAACCCACACATCATGGCGGGGCGGGGGGGAGCATTGCCAACTTACAACAGGGGCTCATTCCATCATCGAATCATGAGTTGTGAGGTCATCATTTCTGTTTTAATTTTGAAGGCACGTTTTCTACATTTCTGAAATAACAGCCAGAAGCCTTTCTACAAGCCTTGAAATACCCTTTCCTCTTTTTTTTACCTTTTAACAAAACAACCAGAAGAACATTTTTCTATAAAGAGAAAGCCAATACCGGCATTTTCCAGAGAGCACAAGAGCTTTAAAACTGGATAGCATAGTAGTAGTGCCTTCTGGGTCCTCTTGTGTGAGAAAAGTAAGTCCTTGGGATAATTCCACTTTCGTTTGTCCCCATTTGTGTTTGCTAATAAATAATCTGGCCATAGTAAGATTCTATATGTGGACTAAGCCCAATAAAATGTGACTGGTAAGAATGTCCCTTATCCGTAGATCTGGATATTGAATTGTGACACACTGATGGTGGAAACTTCAGGAAACCCAGCTTCCAATAATGTTTTTACATTACTTGAACCTGAGCTGTCATCTTCATTGAGGCCTGCTGAGATTCATAAGGCTGTTAAAGTTCTTTACCATCCTTGCACTGAGAACAGAAATAAGGAGTAAGTACTGATTCTACATTTTTCTTTTTAAATAATAAAAGTACTGTAATAGATGATCCTCATTCCCAAATGTTAGTATAGTATAATTTTTGAAATCCAAATGTCTCTTCAAGCCAGTGAAATCGGTTTCACAAATCTCTTCAGGAAAGTTCTAAGTTGTATGTATATATATGTGTGTGTATGTATGTATATGTATATGTGTGGGTATATATGCATATACATACACACACACACATGCATACACACACACACACACACACACACACACACATATATATATATATATATATATATATATATATGCTGCCAACTCCATTCAGACTCAAGGCAACTTACAACATTAAAACATCCTCAGTGTAACACAAATAGATAAATAATAAAACATGCATAACAAATCTGTACAACATTAACACCATAAAATTAAAATGTCCATGGTAAGAATAAACACCAACCAATAATACCAGAACCCAATTAAATCATAATTAACATCACTGAACACATCACAAATAATAGCATAAAAGAAAACCACAGAATTAAATATCAGACAACACCAGCAAGGCAACAGTAACCCACCAAAAGCCCTTCCGGAACAATTCAGTGTGTAAACATTTCTGGAAAATCATTGCATTGGGACAAGCCTGTTATTAAAAAGGACATAATTCCTCAGGATTGGAGACATTATAGAAAACCACTATGTCCCAGATTCAGCCACTCTAATTTCACAAACAATTATAAAAAGGAAACATTCCTTTCTGTGTTGGGTGTGTATACTGTGTGTAAAAACTACAATTTATTAACAACAGGCTATTTTGGTTAACTCTTGGATGCTTAAGCATAGTTCTTTAATATATTGCTTTTTAAAATAAACATGTATGACCTAGGAGCCTTGAATGAATGCAAGTGTTGATATTGCTGGGACATGAATCGATTTGCTGGGTTTTAATTTTCTCTGCTTAATTTTCCACTTAATTTAATATATTTGAATTCTGAGCTTCAACAAGAGATTATTTCTGTTCCTCTGGAAACAACAAACCTACAATGGAGAACATCTTGAAACAGCTCATGGCTGGCTGCACTCTTGTCAATAGCTTTTAAAAAGATAACTGTTTTTAATTTTTTAAAATGCATCCTCTGCAATCCATATTTGTGCAAAATCTTTTTTTCTATTCTTGTGGTTTTAAGAAATGTTTTAGAGCTCCTTAGAACATACAGCCAAGCAACTATTTGTCATCTTCATACCTCAAACATACAGGAATTTTCTTGAGGGGCTTGAAATCTAATCCAGAAGGCATCTGGGCTCATCTGAGAAACTATGACATGGGCTGAAAACAGGGAGTTTATAGTGACCAGAACAAGAATAGGGTACCTTATGGCCACAAGGTGTGTTGAATTACAGATCCTCAAAGCCCCACCTAGCATGGTCAGTCTGAGATTATAAGAGTTGCAGTCCTAAAAATATGGAGGGGACCTTGTTGCCTCTTCCTGGGCTAGCATGATAAACTACAAAATATCCAGTGAGAAGTAGTTGAAGAAGCTGGGTATGTTTTCCTGGGAAAAGGAGAGATTATCTGGAGACAGGATTGTTCAAATAGTTCTAAGTCTGTTATGTAAAATGTACCTTAGGATATGTTTTAGTGGCACAGACTTTATAATGTAAGAATTAGTTGTAGAAGAACTTGTCTTCAGAGTTACTGGGCTCTTGTGAAAAATACTTCTAAGGTTTATGGACTAGTTTTATAAGAAAATTAGCAATTACAGATTTGTGCACGACTAAATCCACGCTTTCCCCAGAATTCCTAATTAATGTGGCCCAACAATCCTGACTCAAGATCCAAAGAGCTGTTCTGTATTCTCAATACATCTGGTGTATACCAGATTAGGGGTAAGTATATAGTTGACTTCAATGATTATATGAAGGGTAGGCAACCTAGTGACTGTAGACACCAGTGGGCTCACTTTCTGTCCTGACTTTATTTTTAGATACTTTAAATTATATAGGAAACTGCCTTCTGCATTATTTTTATTTCCAAGAATGCTTGTGTATCTTGAGTGCTTTTTAGAACATCAAAATGATGGTTGACTCCAGCCCAATCTTGGTTTGAAAACGTGTCCACTTGGCCAGAAAAAATAAGTTAAACAGAGGTGTTAGAGCAACATAGGAAGGTGGGGGCAGACAGCCATCTTCCAGTTTGCCTTCTGGTAAGTGAGTTGTGAGTGGCCACAAACTACACAGCATCCATTTTGTGAGAGTGCTCATAACAAATTCTGTATAGTTCCAAATGTGCCTAATAGCCCAAAACAATTTACTTTGAATTTCATCCAGGATGTTTATAGATTCCCTACAAGAATTTGTACAGTGAAGGAAATGGGACCTAGTCAGGTAAATCGTTCACTACACAGTTTTTGCATATCCTGTCATGACGTTCTTTCCAGAAACTCATTTTTCCAACACTGCTACCACAAATGTAATGACAAATGTTCTTTAGTGCTCATTTTTATCAACTGAGCTTATTAAGCAGGGAACATGGGCTTTTTGTTTTCTTGGTGTTTGTAAATCTCCTAGCAATTACTAAGCACTTCTGTAATTTGAAAAGACATTATGGAGAAGGATTTCAAATAACAAGTTCTTAATCCGTTCAAAAGCATTTACTGATCTCCTAAAACATTATGAATTCAAAAGACAGAGTTACTCTTATTGAGCTGATATTTTTCATCTGCATGCAGTACAGAATGCAGCACAACTCACTTTTGTCCAAATCCCATTTAAGTTGTCAGAAATAGGCCTGCATCATTAATTGGAAATGCAAGACAGTATTTCTCTTTGGGTATCAATGAGATGAATATAGCTGCCAGAAATTAATTAAGTAATGGGCAGTGCTTATAATCCACCCCAGTCCTAAAGGACTCTAGGTAGCATACAATAGCAAAACAACAACATATAAGAAAAACATAATAAAATCCACTAATGTTTAATTTTCAATGGAAAAGCTGGGTTGTGCCAACAAGGACAGACTAAAGATAGAAATAAATGCATCTAGTAGATGTGCTGTCAAAGTACACAAGAACCATTAAAGTTAACTATCTGATGTTTTATCCATGACAAACCAGCTCCATCACCACAGTTGGATGCTGGCATTGAGCTAAATTTGTATTTGTTTTCTTCTGTTTTTAAAGATTAGCAATGGAACTTGACCCCTGGGGTATCTTGAAGACAAATGAAAAATGTGAGGAAATTATTCATTTCTAAGGTGTATATTTCAATTTTTACAAAAGTGATTTCATAATACTACAACAGTAACTAAGACAAAAATGATGCCACCAAGTCAGCAGGAACAACATACAACCATAATTGGGTGGGACAGCGATAGCTAAAAAGGTCAAGAAACCCCATTAGAAGCTTCAAGGAAGAGCAATGAACCTGTGATTGGACTCTCACAGTTATTGGCTTCTTACTCCCATTATCCTCAACTGAAATAGTCAGTGGTCATAGTGCTTCTGATTAGAAAGGCAGAATATAAATCAAATAAATAAATGATTAATCATCATCATCCTACCTGGAGAACAGCAGCTTCTCCACCATTAACCTAAATGAATAAAACTGAATAGGTCTAGTGCCTTAAATATAGTGATAGCTGACCATGCCTGGGAAAGGATTCCATGGTTAGAATGTTACTACTGAAAAAGTCTCTTGTTTCCTTCTGAAAAACAGCTAGAAAATTACCTTTCACAGATACCATAATAGATGAGCAGAGGAGAGAAAGCAGATGCCGTAATTCTAGACCCTTTGGGCTTCAAGCCCCAGTCCAAGACCTTGAACTGAACTGTAACATGAACTGGTGGCCAGCAGAGATCTAAAGTAGTATAGAATGTTCATGGTGGCCACAGTACAGGAGTTGTAGCTTCCACATGCAGTTTAACCGTGCAAAACAATGTGCAGAATGCTGCGGCAGTGTTGGTGCTGAGACTGTCTCCTTTAGTGTTAGTATTTTATATGCAATACGGTTTGTATGATGGGAGAATTGAAATACTACCCCCACCTGCCGTTTCTAATAGTTCAGTCCCTAAATGAAACCACGGACTTTTTGGCTTCCTGCAATCAATCATTGGGCTAAACAAGAGAAATATAGATTTGTGCCCTCCAGAATCTAAAATCATGATACTTATTTGATTGTGGTTTTCATTAGGAAAGTAGCTAAGGTTCCTGATAGTTGGACTGCCTTTATAATTTTGTTTACTTGGAAACTAGATTATTATGTCTGAAAATAATCTGTCATTAGCTACTGTTTCCAATGATGTATCATAATTGGCTGCTTTATATCCATTTCAAATAGTGAGGCACATGAATTTGGACAATCTCTTCCCCAAGGCGACATTAGTCAGTGTGAGCTCAAACTGCTGGGTCAACATTTTCCTTCTCCGAAGTCATACACAAGTGTAAAAATTTTATGAGGTGACTTTAACAAGGCCCACTGGGATTTGGGATTATTTGTTTTAAGTTCTCATTAAAGAGAAAAAGTTTTGTCTGTGTTTAGGTGGGTGAAGTAAAGCTAGTTCAAGGCTGTACTGTTGGTGTAGGGGGAAAAATTGATAGAAAGTATTTGAAATCAAAGAGAACTTTTCTTCTTATGTGTGCTAAATGTATTTTGCCAAAGTTTTAACTGTGACAACATACCCCAGAATTCTAAAGTTATTTCTAGATTAATAAGAACAAGTTTCCTTTTGTGCTTGGAAATAATCTAATAAAAAGGGATGCCTATTGAGATTTTTTTTTTTTGCAGTATATTCATACAGCATTATATTTGGAAAAAGCTACCGCCTCTCAAGAAAATCAGGTTGGGATCATGATGAAAAGAGTACCTTACTGGATTGCTGAAAAAAGACAAACTAAAAAGAAATACTTTTTCTTGCTCTCTCCAACCCAAAAACGAAATAAGGATGATGCATTCTATTTAAAAGTAGAAGGCACCCTTATTTTGAAATACAGCTAAAGTCCTAGTTATTTCATTGCTCAGCTTGGACTATGGTTTGTTGGGCTGGGTAACCTTAAGCCAGTTTAGGATCTCTTTCTCTCCAATGGGCATAGCGACTCCAGCAGGCAATATAATGTGTTTCAACAACAACTACATAGATTTATTGATTCGCCTACAACTCAATAAAAGAACTACCAATTCCAGCTGCCCAAAGATATACACAGTCGACTATACTGTCTTCTTAAAGGGGTAAGCAGAGTGATGTCCAAACTGGGGCTACTGGGAATGAGTCCTGTTACCCTGCTGTTCTAGGGAGGCTTGTACTCAAGTTAGGAGTACAAGCCTAGGCTAGGACGGGATAGGTAGGTCAAATCAGAATAATAAATGGAACGAGTTATTTGATCTTACTAATTTTAATCTATTCACCACCTCCACATACTGTTCCTACTCCCTTGGAGCTTAGGTGAGCGTAAGTTGCCACTGGAAGGACAAGTCACAAGACCACTCCTGCCTCTAGACCTGGCTCCTGCAGAGCCAGGATAGATAAGCCACCACTGACATCTGAGCAGAACGTCAGTAAATCTGGCAGGAAGCATGGTTTTTCCCAATTTATTATGCCCGATATCTGTTTGGATTCTAACACCAGAATTTATGTACATCTTCAGTTCATTCACTTTTATGTGAACTGTTGATCACTCTCCCCACTCACTCTCACTTACGCATCACTCCAACCAGCAAGGCACATCTTAAAAGAGTTAGTTTTGCTTACCTAACTATTGTTCAGTTGCAGGTTACACCAATAGAATTGAAACTTATCACTTGCCTAAATATTCCTACTCAAAAATAATTAAAATGGCAGAGTTGGTAAGGTGATCTATCTATCTCCAACTTTGTTGCAGATGAAAAAAGCATGGATGGCTAATCATACATCGTATTTTCCACCTGTCAAAATGAAAGCCAATGAGAAAATGTTAGGAGCTAAACTACATCACTGGAGAGAAAACTGGATGAAGGGCTGAGTTAATTAGCCCTTCTTTCTTTCTCTTCTTATAGTACTAAGCAGAACATTGTATTAGATTCTGACTAGTAATTTTCACTTAATTTAAATTTAAGCATTATTACAATTTTACTCCCTGTTTGGAAAGGAGAGGTTGAGACCTGTGATTTTCTTCTAATCCCAGGAATGTTATCTTCAGATACTGGCCTTCCACAGTACCTTCACCCATCAGAATGAACAGTTTATTGATTGCTGGGTCTCATTTCTCATGCCCTTCCAGCCATTCTGTGTTCGTCTTTGGTATAGTAGTGCTGATCTGGAATGAAATTATCTTTGTATTCATTCTGGTATGACCTTCTTTTCATGTAGTAATGTTTGTAAATCAGAACATTCTGGGATGCCTTTATTCATTAAGCTGTCAGCCATGCATTGTATATGTTCACACAGGTTACTTTTTGCTCAGACATAGATGGTCTTAGGTTTAATCAGGTTCTACGTGTCTCCATATTTTGTCTCAAGGTAGGCCAGGTTTCTGGTCTATTCCGTTCTTGTTCTCAGTCATCTGGGTTTTGTTTCTTTTTCACATACTCTCTGGATGATGTGTCATATCAATCCATGTTCAATATAATTCTAAGCTTCATTGTACCCTTGTTCCCTACTCTTGCTGCTGCTGCTGTTTTCTTGAAGATAATGCCCCATTAGAATGCTTCCAAGCTAATTCAAAACTTTCCCTTACTATTTGGCTCAGCTCAATTTTCCCCAATAGGGAATAATCTTTCACATCCCTCAGAACTTTTTCTTTGACTTTGAATGTTAGGAAAAGCTTTTTATTTCCCCTACCCTCAAATCAAGTACCTACGTTTAGCCTCCAACTCAGTAAAAGGACTATCAAATTTGTTTCTACTCTCTGCCTGAAAAGAAAACAAGTGTTGTGGCAGTTCTGAATATTTAGCAACCGTTCTATATTCTTCAGAAATGCAAGAGTAGCACTGTTGTCATTTTGACCCACTGGTTTATTTTATTTATTTCTTTATTTGCAAATTTTTTCTGGCCCCCCATCTTAATCAAGTAATTCTGGGTGAATAACAAAGCAGAAAACAGAAACCTACATATGAAAACAGTAAAAAAAACAATAGAAGATGACAGGTAAAAATAATCAGCTCATCAAAACTGTCAAACAATGCAGAACAAAACACACAGACTGGGCTCCCCTACCATTCTGACCTTGAAGCTGGAGGGAAGAGCCAGGTTTTTAAGGACTTCCAAAAGGCCAACAGGGTTGAGGCCATCTGAACATCAGGGGGGTGGGAGAGACTTTCATGAAACCTAATCTGGTTTATACCTCCAGCTCCCCCACGTCAGGTGTTCTTGGCATGTGCTGAAAACTCCCTGAACTCCCAGCCAGCAAAGCTAATGGGAAACTTTTGTCATGTCCAGCTTTTTCTTCCTCTTCCTCCGCTCCCCCGGGGATTTTTGTTTGTTTAATTTCCAGCCTGGATTTCTTTTCTGAGAAGCTTGAAAGCATGCTCACTCTTTTGTAGCAGTAATTAACATTCATAATATTGTACTATTGTTAGAAATCCCTTTGGGCCAGACGCTTCTCCAAAGGAGATTAATTTCATAAAGTCAGCATTTGCTTATTTTCAACAGAGGCAGAAGTGTTGATACGTTTTGGGTTTTAAACTACCAACATCCCACAGTAATGGGGCTCTATTCATCAGTGCATGCTCCAAAAGGCTGTATAATGAGCTGCTGTTGAAAGAAGTGAGATTCTTCGTCATGCGTCGCTCTGCAGGGACTGTATGTACAGGATAGGTTGCCCAAGTATGATGAATACAAAAGCATTTTTAATCAAATGGTTCAGCATATAGACTCATGTAAACCTCAAGGATCTAACTGAAGGATAAGCAGTTTACAAATACTTGAAGGCTGTTTTTCAATGTGTGCTTCATCGGAGCAAGGACAGTTTTTCCCTTGTCAGTTGGTGAGAATTAAGGTACAGTGGTTACAACAACAATAGCAACAATATATTTTATTACAGCTGTTGGCCTGCAAAAACTACAGTGGTTGTGGCAGCCATGGCAACATAGTAAAGATTTGGATCACCAGAGAGATACAGGTTCAAGTCTACCAGCAAGAAAGTTTGCTGGGTGACTCTGGGCCTGCCACTCTCTCTCAGGCCAACCTATCTATCTCACAGGATATTAACCAAAACTGGCCTAACAGTTTTTAAAAATTTCCCAAACCCTGGAAGAATTACAGAACATTCAATCCCATCTATGTTTTTGATGTGATTCATTCCACTCTTCTTTCCCTATCCTCCCACAAATATCAAATGGCTCCATGGATTTCTCTATCCTAGCTGTTCCTTCTTAGCTATGGTATTTTATCCTTTACACAATTATTGAAATGTAATAATTATATGCTAGAAATACAAGAGAATGTTATTACCTATAAGATGAAAATCAACAGTAGTATGCTTTGTCAAGGTGTGCCATACTTTTAGCCAACCTTCAGTTGTCCAAGTAGTAGCAAACACTTCCTAAATTGCATATGATTTGCTTCTCTTTTATATTCTAGTTTTATCAGTTGAATTGCCCTATCCTCCATCCAGTATCTTTGGGGCCTTCATTAACATGAACTTTAATAAAATGGTTTGTTCAATGAGCAAAGCAATTAAAAGAACGAAAACCCTTTAAAACACACTTGAAAATTGAATTGTGTCTCCTTTAATGAGATTTTCTCTGACTTTCTGCTGAGCAATTTCATTGAATGGGTATTAATGAGCAACTGTAGTCATCTTCTGTCTTCGTTTAACTGGAGTTTCAACTCATATTTTCTCTCTCCTCGCCCCCCAGAATCCATTTATAAGAGCTGATAGAGCTGTATAAAGTTTGCATTTAAGCTGCATGCAGATCTGCAAGGAGTGAAAGAGAAACATGGTCAAATTCCAAGTAATTGGCTATATTAGACAAGTTTTCCCCAACTCACTGCCTTCCAGATAGGTGGATATTAAAATTTCCAGAATTCTTGGCCAGACTGCAGCCATGCTCATTGGTAATCTTGGGGAAAGTAATCCCAATACATCTAGGAGTACAAGGTTTGGGAAAGCTACATTAACCATTATATGAGTGGCCACATATAGAATTGCTGTCTTAGAATGAAAGCAGTCAAGAATGAAGAAATCAAAGTAACTAAGGAATTCCTGTCCTTTTGGGGTCTCATGGGAAAAAAAAATCCCTTCTCACCTCTGTAAGTGGTATGTGTCTTCTTCAATCTCAGGTCCTCTACAGGAGGCCTGAGAGTTTGAGGGTTCTGCACAGTATCTTAGCTGTTCCTGGCACTGCGCTCTTCTGGACAGAGAGCTCTGATGTTGTTCCTGGGATCTGTTGGAGCCACTCTCCCAGCTTAGGAGTTACAGCCCCGAGTCGTCCTACCACCACTGGGTCCGCTTTGGCCTTTACTTTCCACATCCTCTCTAGTTCCTCCTTCAGGCCCTGGTATTTCTCCAGCTTCTCATACTCCTTCCTGATGTTGCTGTCACTTGGCACTGCTACATCTATCACTACTGCTGTCTTCTGGTATTTGTCCACTAAGCAGCTGGATAATGTAGTGGTTAGAGCACTACCTTTGATGCAGGAGACCAGGGTTCAAATCCCAGCTGGTACCTACCTTACCAGTAGGAGTCCTTGGGCAAAGACACCCTAATGCTTCACCTGCCTACCTCAAATATGAGAGTGACACGAACTAAGAGAGTCATGCCAGCTTGGACGTCGCCTGGCTTAACAAGGTCAGCGTCAGATGTTGGGGAACCAGGACAATCTGACGATAAGTGGACTACTGGAACAAATCATGCATGGACAAGACAAGTCTCATGGAGATAGATAGATAGATAGATAGATAGATAGATAGATAGATAGATAGATAGATATGCATGCATGCATGCATGCATGCATGCATGCATGCATGCCACCCGACTCCCAGCAACTCAACTCTGGGATACATTTGGAGAATGTGTCATGGGCCCCTCTTGAAAAATCTACTTCTCATCACTTATTCATGCACCATGCTCGGTCCTAGCCCTGCTTGTTTTTTGCACATTCTTGTGGATAGATAGGAACATTTCCAAGCAACTGGAATAGGTACCCTTTTTTTTTTTTTAATTTTCTAAGTAAATTATGAATCCAAGGAACATCCTTGGAAATAAAGATGCAGAATATTTGTGCCTGACTTTGCAGAATGCTAGCTTCTATATTCATGTGTAAAAGAACAGGTGGAGCAAGGATCATGGCAGAAACCAAGAAAAGTATTCCTAAGTACACTGGGGATTCCAGGAGTAACATCTTTTGGTATGCCTTAACCTTCAGTACATTTAGCTGGCTGCTACTGTAAATGGAGTACCAAAATAAATAGATTTTTTTAATCTGATCTAATTAGGCATTTATGATTATATGTCAACTACTAACTAATTGAATAAGATAGTGTTGTATCTGTTAGTCTATTCCTGTATAGCTAAACCTGCTTATAAGCAAAATGTATTGTGTTTCATTTATTGAAAGTTTAAATTCCCTGCATATTACATAAACAGGTAACAGTATTCTTGTTTTTTTCCAGTCTCGTTGATTCATGGGGAGAGGATATTGGAGTCTCTTCTCTCACATTTCCATCAAAAACCTGTTTGGAACTTCTGTTGATACTGTCCCAGAGTAATGCTTCATTGCCCCCTTCCCTTCGCTGGATGAATTCTTTCCAGGTAAAGAAATCATACTCTTTTCACATAATTAACTAACATTGCAAAAATAAGGTTTAGAATCCAAATCTTTATCCAGATTGAATAGTTAATAATACCAGATGTTACACTGACCTTTCTTTGCTCTCTTCATTTATTACCCAATTATGGTTTGGATGAATCATTTGTATCCATATCTGCACAAAATGGAAGATAATGTATGAAACTGAAGATAAGGTTGCATTTGCGTCTTTAATTTACTGAAAATGTTACATGTTCTTCCTCCTTTGTGCAAGATGTGCTGAGTGCTTCTAGACAGTGATTCTTTTCTGCCTTTTGAATGGTCCTCTCCCCCATCAGTCATACAGCATTGTCTTGAAATGTTATCTAATGCGCTCATGGAAGATAAATTTCCAAAACTCCAGTTACTCACTGTCTTTGGGAAATCCCTTTCTCTTCTTTCTGCTTCACTTCATAAATGGATGAAACCCAAAAATCTAATGAGTTCATCATACTTGTGGGCATATTTTTTCACTGGAGTGACTATCTGCCACATTTTTAGCCACCAGCCGTAACTAGTGCTTTTAGTTATCAATTTAGCCCAATCTAATAACATGCTGCAGTGATCCTTGCTACCAGGGGAAAGCTCCTGGATGCAGTTTTGCTGACATACTACTCTCTGTTGTATCCCTAGGGGTCCCAGAGTCAGGAGCCAAGCAGGGCTCTGACAGGGACTCAGACCACGATGAATCTCAGTTTATTCCTCTTAAGGGGAAATGCTCGACTCCATTTCCTCTGTTTTAGGAAAGCCATCAACACTCTCGCAGATGGCGGATATAGCCCTCCAATCACCTGATAGGGTTTCTAGGCCATTTTGGAGAAAGGGACAGCTGGATAGACAGCACCAAGAGGGTACTGAGCAAAGGAATCCTGTGGCTCTTAGGACCTTTCTTGAGGAGAAATAGGAGCTGGGACAGTAGTTCTTAAAGTAAGCGCTAATCCAACCTGTACTTTCTTACTCTGAGCTTTATTCTCTGCCAGAGCCCAGACCTACCTCATTTGTTAGGAATACCTGTCCTTAGCTAGCTATTGTAAAGACTTCAAAGAAGCCAGGGGACTGTCTCAGGTTTGCCCCCATCTCATCCTCACAGGTTTTCCTGGGATGCCAAACTTCCCAGGGCTTACTAGAATGCCATCTTAACCTTGTTTTTTTTACAGCACAGTTCTGGCACCATGGTAAAGAAAGATTTTGAGGCTTTACCATGCATTTGTCACTATATTTAAAAAGCAGTTTACCTCTTGCAGTCACCTTCATAGCAATTAGTTGGGAAGATTCTTTTGCAAACCACCAGGAAAATGTACAAATATTGCTATGTTATTTATAAGTTGCTGATTATGATAAGACCCCAGGTTTTTATAATAAAAGAGTACATTCTGGATATTTTATCTGAGGTCAATGTGATTTCTGTTTCAAGTAGAAATAAGAATTCTCTATTCTGTTCAGCTATGCGGATATAATCATTTAAGGGAGGCAGGTACCTTGATATGCTTGTGTAATAAAATGCTGAAACGGCTGTAGCTGGCTTGAGGGAAGAACTTTACCAGTAAATGGAAAATTCAGATAGGAAGACTGTTTGGAATAGAATATAGTCTTCTATAGTTGGTGGGAAAGCCACTCCTAGGAGCCATTCTGTTAAATTGGATAATAATAATACATTTAATTGCATTTTGGGTCTTATTTTATTTTGGAAATATGTAAGCTGTATAAATAAATACATCAGAAGTAATTCCATCACTTTATGTCATATAGGAGGTTCAGCATCACAAAGACAGAATACAGGATTTTTTTCTAAACCATTGGAAAATCCTATTCCAGAAATACAATTTTAAAGCCACATAGAGATTTTGTTTTAATAAAGAAAAAATGGAAATGATGGTTCAGGAGCAAGATGAAATCACTGGATTTGACAGGATCGATATATTTTCAACATAAATACCTATTGCCACTCCTCTTAGAATCTATTCAATCTGTTTAGATTATGGCCTGATGAGAAATGACCACAGAATCTACAGATACTATTTTTTAATGCAAAGCATTAGGATACATAACTCTGCTGTTATCCAACACACACACACGCACACACATACACACACACCTGCATGCTATCCTTGGCTGCATTGACTTTATATTTCTTGCCTGAAAGAGCTAATGTACATGCACATTTTCTGTTATGAACGGCTTAAAGAGAAACCAAAATTACAGCCTGGAACATTACATTTCTCCTCCCCCACATTCAGTTTTATATACCCATAAAAGAAAACATCAATGGTCTGTTTAATTCCAGCAATCCCTGTTTCACTTTGTAACCTTCAGAGTTAATGTCTGACAGATACTAAAGTGAAATGCTTGCTTTTTCCACAACAGCAGTGCTGGGAGAAATGTGTTAAGTTGTCTGATGTACCATCATAAAAATTCAATATCTAAAATGTTGTATGCTTGAGTTCTTGTTTGCTTTGGTTTTCTGTAGCCCAGATGTCAAAGAAGTCAAGGTAACACTAGCAAAACACCAGCAGAATTTGTTTCTTGTTTTCATGCATTTGCTTATATTGTCATAAACACTAAAGCTTAATTCTATAGTATCACCTTTTTATGCTGAGAAGCTTACCAGTTTGATACATACACGTGGAGGTTTTCTATAAGTTTTATTTACTTTAAACAGAAGCTTCATAACTAAATGTTATTTGAAAAATACATCACATAGACACAGATGGAATTAGAAAAAGGAAATTAACCAACAACTGGGAAGGGCAGAGACACTTCATGGAGCTGCTTGGAGCCTGGATTCAAATGCAGAGCTTTTAAAATGTTCTTAACAGACTGGCTCAATTTGGACAACTGCTTTTCCTCTCCCCTTCATTTATTGCTTGTTGACTTTAGTTCAGAGACCCTACCTGGCATCATGTCACGATGCCCTTTATATCCAAACTGGGAAACTCACTAAATGCTTATTAACAAGCCAGGAAAGGGGAGTTCTGAATGCAAGTTAAAATCTTCACCCCAAACCAAGAAACAGTGGAGGAAAAGGGAGTATCCCAGGTCACACATTTTCATCAGCAAACATCATTCTTTTGGAAAGCCATCTGAACGGCTATCTTTTTTATATTGTTCTTGAATGTTCCCAGGGAGGCCAAATTGGATACGAGCACAAGTCCTATAACAGAGAAGAGATGGAATGTATTCTCATGAGTGGAGGCCCTTTATTGGGAAGAAGAGATTCTGCAGCCAAAATCCCAGGACGTTTCTTTTTCAACATGTATCAGCCTGTCAGTTTCAACAGAAGTAGTCTGAAATTTGGCAGAAGGCCGTCTGGCTAGTCCTTTCCGTCTAAAGCTCCAAAGACACGTGGTGCCAGCAGAACTCACAACTCTGATTCCCGGTTGAACGCAGGTCCAGAACAGCAAGGTTTCCATATATGTACCTTTCTTGTCTGTTGTCTAGTGCTGAGCACAAATGACTTGAAATCGTGGCCCCTCAGCAAAATGTTAACATGCAGAGCATTTTCAGTTAGTGAAATGTTCTGGTTTATAAAGTAACTTTGGCTGTAATTTCTATAAAATCTCATCATTTCTAATTTTAAAATGAAGATCGTCTTTAAAAAAAATATTCTATTCAACTCCTAGAAAAAGAATAGAGTAGGGTTTTAAAGACTGGTGCATCTGATGCTTATTATTTACCAAGCGTCAAAAGCGAAACAGAAACCCACGCCATGCTGATAAATATCTCTAAAGTCTTATTGAAGTGTGGTGGTATTTCATAGCCGAGCAAATGTGTTTGAAGACACTAGGGATTTTAAAGGAGAGGACTCTCCCCCACCCGTTTCCATTTTTTGTTAGGAAACAAAACTACTTCTCTGAAACACCATTCCATACAGGAAGAGTTCAAAAGATGATCTGGTTTCTGAAAAGCCAAGTGACACTGAGTCAACATTCTTTCCGAAAGGAAATGTGTAATATTACTGAGGCTTGTAACACACTGCGAGCTATGGTTGTAAAACCGAAAAGCAATTTGGATGTGACGAAGGGTACTGGGCTGGAGAAGAGAAGTTATTAGACATGTCTTGTATTTGCTGAAGTACAAGAGGTGCTTGAGTGTATTACATCCTTTCCTTTGGTGCCCCAGAGTGTCGTCTCTGACAGCTACATGTAACTTGCCTGTTCTCAGTGAAATCAGAGCCCTTTGTTTCCTCACATTGGTAATGATGAGGATTCATGTTCCAATCAGGCCACCCCATTTTTAGTTGATGGCCTCTCGATAAAGAATTGTGGGCTGGTTAGACCCCAGAAAGAAATAATTGAAAATGGGCCTGCTGCTTAAATGGAAGCATCCAAGTGATTAAATGTGCCTGTTTTAGAGAATGACAGAATCCTAAGAAGTTGCTAGACATGAAGGAAGCAGTTTCCTACCCTTAGTTTGAGGCAGGCAGGATAACAGTCCTGTTCATAAGCTTTCATTTGGGTTAAAAGACCAGAAGGAAAGGCGCAAAGTTATCATGGGCCACTTGGTCTGACTTTGCAGCTCTGGTTCCTATAGTCAGCAAAGGAGGGTTTGCTTTTCTTTCAGTGTGTAGAATCACATTGCTTTTGGCGTGTAGAAGAGCAAACACCTTACTCTCCTGAAATCTCTTCCTCTCCAATCTCTCTGCTTTTGTGGGGGGGAGGGTCAGGCAAAAGAGAGAGTGCCTACAGAAATTGCTTGCTTTTTTCTCTCCATTCCTCTCACAGAGCGAAGAAGTTGGAGAAAAAGAGATTTCAAGAGAGTACTATAAGCTGTTTGTGTAGTGGTCCTGTGCCTCCCAGCCCTGGGCTGTGGTGCAATCGCATTGCTTTCAATGTGTACAAGACAGCGGGCATTGAGTATTCCAAAGGGCAGGGGAGTGGTTAGGAGGCAAACAAAAGCTGAAGGTGTGAAACTCACTAATCTTGTCTCTTTCCAGCCTTAAAGCACAGTTGTGGTCACATGATTTCCCACTTAGTGACCACTTTGCTTAGTGTGGAGTTGCCAGTCCTAATTAGGATCGTTAAGTGAGGACTACCTGTACCTGTATGTTACTGAAAACTTCTCAAAAGTGAAGTTGATAGAAGTAATTACAGTTTAAAATCTTTTCATGTGTTTTGCCCATATCTGTTGTGTAAACCAAAAGTAATTCTTATCTTGTGTTATTAATTATAAAAAATAAATTATACAAGCCTGTTGCTCTCCAATCTTTTGCAAACAACCTTTTGCTAAAGCCCTCTATTGCTTATGGTCTCTAGTTTTGCTCTCCTGAGATTGGTCTGACTCTGACCATTGTTTCTGTTGCAATGATGGGTGCAAATGTCTCTCTTACCTAATGTGTCTAAAAATTCTGAAACCTCTTTTGGGATGAAAGTTTTCTAATGTTCTTGCTTCACCTAGGCCAAATGATAGCTGGGCAGATTCTGATGTGATTATCCCATGACAGTAGTTTGTAGGATTAAATCTAGCCTGGAGCTAAAGCCCAAAATTGGGTTAGAGTTATATTTAGGATTAGGATTATATTTGACCCAACATTGATATATTGGACATCTGCAAACACACACAAAACCAGATGTGTTGGCTTTCCTATACAAATGCCTACACTTAACATATTGATGCTGCAGGATCAAGCCAACAGGACTACATCATCTCAGGGATGGGGAAGAGAGGCAGCCTTGTTCTGTGTTTCTCCTTAAGGAGGTTTTTTTGGGGGGGGGTGCCTTCAAGTCAGTGTTGACTCCTGGTGACTGCCTGGACCAGTCCCTGCAATTTTCTTGGCAAGGGTTTTTTGGAAGTGGTTTGCCCTTGCCTGCTTCCTAGGGCTGAGAGAGAATGACTGGCCCAAGGTCACCCAGCTGGCTTCATGCCTAAAGCGGGACTAGAACTCACATTCTCCTGGTTTCTAGCCTGGTGCTGATATGAAAAAAACTTTGATGCACCATTATCAAAAGATGAAGACTGGAATCATAGAGTTGTGTCTAACTTATGGCCTAAATATACTTTTAGATTCTTCTCACTGTGAATATCTTACAAATTGATTTGTTGTGCAGCAGTTAGAAAAGTTTGATGACTTTTTAGTAGGCTTATGGTCTTAGTTTATCAAGGAGGTTCTTTTTAATATGACGCATTCTTATACAATGCATTTGCAAAGTAAAGCTACAGCATTTGGGTTAACTTTCTGAAATTTTAAAACAGATTTTTCTTTTAATATCCCTCTGTCCATCACTGACATTTCTATATTTCCTCTGAAGAGGAGAGAAAATCTGAATAATGCCATGTGAAAGCAGCAGTGAGGTTTGAAAAATTGGATAAGGCTTTCTGGTGAACTGACTTTAATGCATCTTCTGTTTCTAGTCACATTTTTCTCTGCCACAGTTAATGAAAGTACTTTCAGGTGTATTTTTTTCTCCAAGTAGTAACTAGTGATGTCTGCAGTTAATCGCAGAGTTGGGTTCCTTCGGGGTATCTTGAGGATATATTCCATTAAGAGATGTTCTCATTAAAACAAAAACCTATAGTTAAGATTGCCTCTAAAATTATCCATTTTGTAAGTATTTTCCCACTCTTGACATTAGATAGATCCCATTGTACCCATCAAAATTTAACTGCTTTTTAACTCTAAAATAAGTACTGAATTGGGCCTGATGCATAGACAGGAGAGATTCTTCACGGTGGATGCTTTCAGGATTTGGAATTACTGCTAATTGTCCAGGCAGAAAAGTTGGTTCCTTCTAGGTTATCCTTCTGTCAACAGACAAATGTATGTTTATTTAGGTAGGCTTTTGGTGCAAGGACTGGGTTTGTTGCTGGTTAGGGTGGATGCTTTCTGTAAATGTGATATTAAACTAATATTTGATTATGCTTTTAATTAGTATTTCTCTTTATAATTTAAAACTGTTCTGAGTATCCTTCCTTGGAGGAAAGATAGGACATAATTTTTAATTGTTTTAAAAAATATCAAGCAAACACCGCCTTTTTTTGTTAGATAATATAATTAAAGGGGGGAAAAAACAGTTTGGGAGCAACCATAAATACATTTGGAATCTTAGGAACAGATACATAATTTTAAATATATATAATTCAGTATTTCTGCCCTGAAATACATTTCTAAGTTTCAGATAATGTATTAGGAATTGTTTTGTTGATACAGCTTAAAAAATAATTTCATTAAATAATGGCAGCTCTTAAGTACTGATATTTGCACTATTTAATAGCAGTATAAATTGTCAACTGAGAGCCTATGTTTTTCAGTCTGTGTGTGTGAATCCTATTTCATACAACTGTTTCATGTTTACATGCTGTTAACTATTACATGTGGGAGTAAATCTTTGAAGTTATGTATGCCAGGTCTAAACTATCTGTTCCAAGAAGAATGTGCCTCTAAACTTTTTGATTTTTTTCCATTTCTTAGTTTTAGGATCCCAGTGAAAGTAGATAATAGCATAGACATTATTATTGATAAGCTGAATGATGAGATTAAATGGGAGCACACCCACTTTAAGGGAGGAGTGAGTGGCTTCAGGTGGAATTTTTTGAAAGAAAGAAAAATGAAAATTGGTAACTTTAATAAATGATTAAAAGGAATTCTTTCTAATTCCTTTTTGAATACAAACAGTTGAAGCTTACTTGACATCTTCAGTCTGCTATGCTAAAGAGTGAGATGTTTATACAGGTAGTCTTCTTTTTACATCCACTCGTTTAGTGACCATTCGAAGTTACGACAGCACTGAATGAGGGTACTTATGATGGGTTCTCATAGTTGCGGCCATTGCAGCGTCCCCATGGTTACATGATTGTGATTCAGGTGCTTGGTGATCGGCTTGCAATTATGATGTCACAGCAAACTGCAGTCACGTGATCACCATTTGTGACCTTCACTGCTGGCTTCCGACAAGCAAAGTCAATGGGGAAGCCAACAGAAGGTTGCAAATGGCAATCGCATGACAGTGGGATGCTGCAACAGCACAGGATTTGCCTAATGATGGCAACTGGGACTACCAGAACTGCTGTCGTGAGTCAGCATGATCATGTGATGTTGCACCTTATGACCACATCGCTTAGCAATGGAGTTCCTGGTCCCAATTACCGTCGGCAAGTGAGAACTACCTTTAGTTCATTTCTGCTTGCATTGTGTGGTGTTTGTGATATAGTAGTTCTACAGTATATGCATGGCTACATAGTGTTTTTGAAGAAAATGTGTTAGTTACACTAAATAAATCTTGTTGGAAGTTCTCTTGTTAAATTTCATTAATGCTTTATGCTTCCGCAATGAACTAATTTAATTTTACTCCTGCTGCTAAAGGTCTAGGCATTGTCCCTCCTGCCTCCACAAGTTTTATTAAAAACATACATCAGTAAGGACAAATGCAGCAGAAATTCTGCATCTAAAATTACTTGTAAATTCACTGCATCTGTTGCTTCTTGGTGTAAGTAGATAATAGTTGTGAATGGTAAGCTCCTGATCACATTTCAATCAAACATAGGTTACCAGTTATTTCCTACCTATAATTTTGCTAAGTAAATTGTGTACCCAGCTTCTCCTCAAATTGTTTTTATCCTCATTTTAAATCTAAACAACTCTCTGCTCATATTCTTTTTCTGAAACTTTCTACCCATCGAACATGATGAAGGGAGAAAATCAGGGAGTTTCAGAGGTGCAGAAAGTCATTTGACTTTCAGATATAGTGAAATTAATAGATTTGTATCTCTTACAGAGCCATCTAAGACAAGGTGTTCCAAAATTAATTGGTCTTTCACTCCTTCTTTTTACTATTCTATTAGCTTTTTTAAAAAAGCTGTCAGTAGCAATACATTTTGAAAGTCGCTACATCCTGTCTTAGAATGTAGGGTCATTCCTATGGATATGGCATCCATTTGAAAGCATGTATATCACATTTATAAAAATAAATTCTTCTGTGATCATAGAAACACTTTTGTCATCTATTAGAGTGCCAGCCCTTCAAGGTAGATCAGACCAGGAAATCAAAGTAATGAATGCTAATATTACTTTTATTATAAGGTCACAGTAACAGAATCTTGCAAATCTGAATATGCTTATCCCCTCCCTCCCTTCATTTTCATGAGAACTAGGGAAGGGAGGGTCTTGTCTGAGATGCTTTCTCAAATTACATTTCTGCCCCGACTCAGATTTCTTTTATCTGACCGTTGCCTTGGTTATGGCTCTTCCTCCTGTTCCTCAAGGTTATTCCTTCTGCCTATTACATAGAGATAGGGCAGACTCAGGACAAAGTTCCAAAGTTGCTTGATTTAGGTATTTCTAATTGAATGAGTATTAATTAATCTCTGATTCCTAGTACATCACCTCTCAGCATCTGTATTTGTCATCTTGGTATGCACTGAGTTGCTAAATTTCTAAAATGACTCTTTTTCGGGACTGCATTCAAAAGCCCTTTCAAGTTTAGACATAAGAAGCATAGAAACAGTTTAGCATATTTATATGCCAGAAGTTCTCAAAATGAGTGGGGACCCCCTGTAGGGTCACAAGTAATTTAGAGATCACAGATTTTTAAAAACCTGTTTATGCTTGTACAGGCAAACTGGGAGCTTGCTTCAGGCTTTCTTTTGCCTGTACATGCCCCCCACTGGTTCACAAAGTTGGAGAATCCCTAGGATATATAGATTACATTTTAATTTTTAAAAGTAAGCAGTATATTAATTTCTTGCCCACAGCTAGCTCCAATGCAGTTATTATTGTATTCATAGGGGGAGGGTCACACACATTTATAATTTTAGAGTTCTCAAGTTTAAGAAACCCAGTTATAAGAGACAAATGTGAAGAGTACCAGTATATGATTTCTGGGATGGAAGATAGATCACTATGGCAGAATTGTTACTTTGGTCTTGACATGTCCTGATCAAAGCTCCATTCAGATGGAACTGTGTAGTCCAGCTTTCTCCTGCCCTTCCCATTTTTCCTAATAAGCCATTTTGTTAATATATCTTAGTAATGAATATACCATAATGACAGTATAACTTGGTTCATGTGTAAATGGTGGTTAGCGGCAAAGGAAGAAATTTGCATTAGGATTGGTCAGCACTGCGAAGAGCATGAAACTCATTCAGGTCAATATCAAATCACCTATGTCTCATTAGCTGATTCCTATCTACACAGGAAGAGATAATGTAAGAAGAAACAGTGATAACATAGATGTAGACACTGAGACAGATATTCATTTTCTAGCTTCCCATTTCCTACCCCACATGGTGAGCATATGCAACAGGCAATCATAGGTACACTGTACTATTGAAGCTGTATCTCACCCTAAGTCTTTCTGATTGCCTAAATTTGTACTTGAGATATAGATATCCATCTTGCTTCAAAACATATTGACGGTATGCAAACATGATAAAATAATTCAAGTATAACAGTATAAGACCATTTGAATCAGCCCTGAATCGTTGCTATAAAATTGTTGGAGAGAGAGAGAGCTTACTTCATGTGTATCAGGACTGATGACCTAATTGAGTAAAATTGCTGGACTTCCATCATATACAGAGCCACCAGGCTGGATGACATCAGTGGGCAAAACTTCAGGCAGACAGCATCCCCTCCTTCAACCTAGACACAGAATTCCATTCCTTTGTGCAGAGGAAGATTGAGAGGAATCACTCCCTACCTCTCTTGCCCCAGAAAAAGCCATCTCTCTGATCTGGGTAATATAAAATGAGTGTGAAAGTGGCAGAGTCAATAGAGTAAAGGTGTGTTGCATATAATGAACATCCCCTTCTTAAGTCCTACACTGACATACCTGAGAATTAAGGACGTTTTGGGCATAACTCAGATACCTACTTTCTCAGGGCTTATGAGTGTAATGCCAGCATCAGATTCTAAATATGTTCTACATTCCATACATGGCTAAATCCTGTTTAAAAAAATAATGTTGCTGCCACCTATGAATTTGAATTCTTTCTCCCAATCATGTTAGATGTCATGCACACGTTTACTTAGAGCAAGTTCCATTGGCTTCAGTGAATTACACATTTTAGTTTCTTTTAGAATTTCCATTGATTAGAACTTTTAATGGTTTCTTAAAAGAGAAAAGACCTGGTGTCAGCAATATTTGTGGATCTGTGCTTTCCTGTTCAGGGCTTAACAAATGTTGCAATAGGATTTTAAGAAACCTCAAAGAAATCACTATTTCTGTGTTAAGAGCCCCACATAACAGTTTGATGCCTTCTAGGCTGGAGAGGTGCAGTCAGGTGCCCATTCTCTCCTTTAAATCATCTGGGACTGAAATTTTATTTTCCACTTTGCTATTAGCCAAGGTAGACCAGGTTAGAAACAGGTGTAGAAGTTTGACTGAAACTATACTTCATTGATACACGCTATGGAAACTGAATCTTGAAAGCATGACTGTTTTCCCTTCCCTTTGTCTTGGGCTTAAAGCATGCTTTTGTTTTTATAACCATTTCTGCATAGTTATGGTCAAACCATCCCTATGGCTCTTTAATTTACTTTTCTTTTTTTTTTCATTTTTTTACCACTTTAAATTTCATTTTTGGCTAATGGAGTTCATAAGTAACCTCTACATTTTCACCTATCTGCTGCTGCCATGACACAGTGTTTTCCAGTAATCTTATTTGTTTAAAGCAATTATGTCCCACTTTTACTCCAGAGAGGTCAGCTAAGTGTATACATAAAACCTTGTTAAACTTTACAATAGAAAGTAGAGTCATAGTCATTGGCATCCTTTGGAAACTCCAGTTATGCCATTATGAATATGCATCAGTCATGTCATTGCATAAACATCATGCAAGATACATCATTTGCATGCTCAGTCATGACATACATGATGTCACTCCCCTTCCCATGGATACTCATGGTCACATTTTAAAAGTCAAGAAGTAACAGATACATGCTATAAAGTGATTTTAAATTCTGATATTGTTAATAAAGAGAAATGCAAAATATGAAGATTACTAGAATTCTGCAGTTGAAGCCAAAATTCTGAAGATCTGAATAAACAGAACAGCCGAGGGGCCAGAAGAATTAAAGGTAGGAGAGCCCACTGCCAGAGTTAGGAAAGAACACTAGTTAATTTTCTCTTTGTAAACAGCGCTCACATATCCTAACTAGCTCTGAGGCACAGTCTTCTGTTTGTTTACTGCCATCTAGATAATTTAGTATAGGGAATTCAGTAGCTGAGGCTTGTAGATTTTTGCAGTAACTATCATATGCAATATCATCACTAGGAAACTAGGAAAGTCCTTTGGGGACCTTTTGAAGTTTTTAGTTCAAGTTATGTTAATGTTAATCAAGATTAGAAAATGTTAATGAGTATAGAACCCTAGTGCTAATATTAGTAAGATAGGCAGCTTAAATCAAAGTTGTGTAGCCTGTGATCTTCAAAGGAGCATCATTCTTGATTTTGCTGAGACGGTGGTTAGAATGCTCTTTTCTGATTGGGATACCCAGGGAGAACATCTGGTCAAACCCTTCATAGCTTCTTAGGTACAACTTCTTCCCATGTTCCTAACGCAATTATGTGAATCTTCTTTTGGATTTTCTAACCCCAATCCTTTACCAGAGGACTGATTAATCATAGTTTTGAAGAATATGAGCCAGGAAGTTCCTGGTTTAGATATCAGTTTTGTTAATTCATTGGATAATATTATGACCAAGCTAGAAATTCAACTGGAGATTCATGATATAATTCTAGTCAGGTATTTAGTTTCCATTATATCAGGAAATGCAACAGTGGGAAGTTGCAATTGGGACAGGAAGTATTGTGGGGGCAGATCTGGGTTGGATCAACAACCTGTTCACCTTCAGTTCATTTGGTTAAGTCAGTGAGTGACCATGGCTGCTTTTTAGTGAAAGGAAACCCTCAGGAGATGGTTGCATACATTTACTTTTTCTCCTAGCCAAAGCACAAGAGAATGCATAAACATTTGGCAGAATTAAGAAGGCAAAATTCAAGATACTTGAGAAGACAGGTTTTATTTATAGTCTTTCAGCACTTTGTAGGAGATGTGTTCTTTTGAGCTCTTGCTTGGAAAATTAGAAAAAGAAAATAATAAAGTACAGCTATAAAGCCCCAGACCTTTGCCAGTTTTTTTTTTAAGCAGTTTTATTTAGACCTTTTTGGTTGTCTTAGGTTGTGTTTTTGTTTTCTCTTGCTCCAACCCTCACAAATACTGATCCATTTTGCCGTACTATAAGGAGTAATGACATAGTTCATACAAAATGAATTGGGTTACATCAAGCATCATCTTGCCAAGTTGAATCTGCCTGTCTGGTAAGAACATCACAAGGTGGCCTGTTTGGGTACCTCCTCTACTTAAGGGAAGGAGAACATGGACCAGGTGGCTGGCCTTTTCTGTGCAGTCCTTGTATTTTGGAACTCCTGGCCTCCAGAGGTTCAGGCAGCTCTTCCCCTCCTGAGATTTCATAAAACTGTTAAAACAACATTATTGTACCATGCTTTTAACTAGCATTGAAATAATCTGTTGGCCATCTGGGGAATTTATTTTAATTCTATTTCTTTTATTTTTGCTTTTATTCTGTATCTTTATACTCTGTTGTACCTTACCCAAAGTCTATGGGTTAGGGTGGGTTAAACACACACACACATATACACACACGGAAATAGGCAAGAATTTACAAAGTGTATTAAATGACTCTTGCACTGGTACCTATGTCTACCAGAAATAGATCTGTTTGAGCTTAGTAGGAATTACTCTCACATAAAATATATATATATTGCATCCTTAGAATCTTTACTATATATTTTATATTTATATTTATCTATATACCAAATTTGTCACCGCCCATCTTGTTGAAATGACTCTGGACAGTTTACAACTAAAAATATATATTGCACAACTGCAACTTTTGACAAATCAAGAATTTAATGGGTCATCCACCAGTACCCACCTCTTTGTTTTGAACTTTTGTAGGAAAAGGAAAAAAAAAAAAAGCAGAAGCCAAGAACTGGTGGATGAATTGGTTTCTGAGCTGGTATATCAAGTGATAATAATGTTTTTCTCTTGCTATATACAAGCAGGAAATTCAGTAGAACTCTGTAGTGGTTTTCTTTCTGTCTCTTGAAACACCAGAAGTTGGAATTAGAATGACATACAAGCATTCAGTAGAGAGTTTCAAGTTGATATTGGAGTGTTGCCTATTCTAAAGCAACTAGACTGGTAAAACATAAATTCATTTCAAGAAAAGGAATTAAGTGGGTATTTATGTGTGTATTTATGTTTTAGCTTTCTTCTTCTGGGATGAACTATAGAAAGGCAGGGTTAGCGTTATGAAGATAATATTGTAAAAAGTTGTCATTTTTAAGATTAGGGGGAATGTTTGCTTTGATTTATTGTGTTCCAATGAAAGCACGTTTCAGGTGACACATTTTCCCTAAAAAAGTAGGTCCTCTCACCACACAGGTCACCTATACCTTTGAAGATTATGATTTGTCCCATTCACTTGAGAAATCAGTTGCCAAATTGGGGGAGAGAACAACGTTCCTGTATTGATACAAGTGCAGATTGTCTCGTGAAGGGTTGTCGGCCGCTGTGAAAAAGCAACCCCCTTCCCACCTGAAATTAAAACTTTTATGCTAGGAGAATTTTAAAAAGTAACTAAAATTCATAGGCACTTTGGAAGTTTCATGGTTCTTTGGGGGGAAAAAAACCCTTGTGACTAATGTCAGGTCTTCATGTGTCATGTTGAATTGCTTGTCCTTTTTGTAGCCAAGAGGGCAGTATTGAAAAATAAATCCATTTCTTTATCTTATTCAAGCCACATTCGGTTTGCCATCAGAAACTTTGGTTTCTCCTTTGACTTTGAGCTTTTCTTACCTTCTCATTCATTTCTTGTATCTCAGCATCTCTATTGCCAACTCCATAGAATTTGGAAGGCCTTGTTTTCTTGAAATGCAGTGCCTGTCAAGAATAAGCTTTTCTTTCCCAGCTTCTCTAAACAAGCTATAGCATCTGCCACGTGGTGAAATTTGCCATTGCAGTTGAAACTAGATTTCTTCCTAAGCATTTTCAAAATGCTAGGTAGTAATGATTGCTAATCTGAAGATTTCATATATTGCTAGTTGAGAAAAGTAATCTCCCCTTGATAAAACATTAAACAAATATGACATAGATCTTGCCCGATGACTAATGTTCTGAGTTAGTCGTCGGAGTTTGGAAACCAAAAATGTAGGTTAGGTATATAGGTGTAGCAAAAGCACTGCATACTTAAACTTGTGAGCATTTTCTTGGATTAACAATAGCTTCAAATGTCTTAACTGCATATGCATTTTGGGGAATCTGCTTGTGTTTCCACCTTCAGAGAAGAAACAGGGATGTCCTTTGCATGGCTATTCGTAAGTAAGCCTCATTGAAAAAGAAAGAACTGTTTTGTACACAGAAAATCTTTGCTCAGTCTCAAGCATCTTCAGATAGGGATGAGAAAGACCATTATCTGCTGCTTTTGAGCTACTTTGTGTCAGTAAAGACAGTGTGCTGAACTAGATGGACCAATGGGTCAAATCAGAATAAAACAGTTTCCTGTATTATTACCATCTGCAGCTACTTGGATTTTTTGCATTTCATTTTCAATATGAGCAAAGTTAGCTGTCTTCAGTTAGCTGCCTTCTTTGCTATTTTCCATGATACATGGCACCTCTTAATAAGAACCGAGATACATGGAATTTTCTAACATGACAAATAGAATAATGTTGATATGGGGGCTACAGGGAAGCACTATATCTTTAATTGTCTCAGGAAATAAAACATCACTGTTCCAAAAATCACAAAGGGGGGGGAGGGAGATCAGGCTCCATGTTACAGGGCTCTTCCTGCTATGTTCATGTAGTCCTAGAACTATTTTTCCTGGGTCTTTTCCCTTCAATTTTCAGTAATCTCTTAATGATGCAGTATTCAAGCAGAACATCCAAATGAAATCTAAGAATCCTATCAAAAACTGCCCTCCTGTATATTGAAACCCCAGCTCACAAAGCAAGCCAAAGGAGATTGTTTAGCACTGCTTTTGAAAAGTCCCATTTTAACCGGTATGCCACAATGACATGCAATCACTAGCTATCAGCTTTTACTGATTTTATATCTGTATTCATCCTGTTGTTTTTATCTTAGTGATTACATTTTCTTTGAATTATTGCAAATGGGTGTTTATGTTTATTTCATAAATTGATGTATATCATCATAAGAAGTGTATTAATGTATTAAATGAGTGAAGATGGAACTAAATGCCCAGATTCTGTCAGTGAGATTCTTCAGGGCATATTAAGTTTTGAAAGGAATTTTGACTAACTCAAAGCAGAGCATTTTTTTGTTTCTTTGTTTTCATGAAGTGAAAGTTTCTGTATGTGCTTGATGTTAGTAGTAAATGTTGTATTACATCCAGTGCATTGAATGGTTTCAATCTATGATCAGAGGTCAGAAGAGATAAAAGTGAAAATGCTGTTTCTTGAGAGCACTTTCTCCTTTGTAAGTGATTGGAAGACTTGTCTGCACTGTTTATCTGGCTATAACTTATTGAGAATGGTTCTTTTCATTTGTGTGTGTGTGTGTGTGTGTGTGTCTGTATATTGGTGTGTATGTGTTGAAGCTTAACTGTGCCGATGCTAATTTTTTGGTTATATTTTGTTTTCTTGCAGGTTGCATTTCTGAAACTGTAACAGGACCTGTAAAGAAAAAATCCTCCTAGGCTAACCTTTGTCTGTAAAGAATTGTGGAATGTAAGAACTCAAGTGGAGATTATCTTTCTCAAAGTGACACTGATGATCCTGAATCAAAAAAGAAAGCTGTATATTTCAGCTGCTGTTTGTTGACTTTGGAGTCTTGAGATATTCAGAACATTTGACAGAGGCAAGTTGTTCAAGCATAGTTTTAAAGCAAGAGTTCAGAGAGTGAATTAATTTGAAATGTCAGGAGTCTGAGATCACTGTAACTAACACCCTACCAATTCCCCAAGGAGAAGGCAATTATCTTCTGAAACAACATCAGCTTTACAAAGAAGGCATGATAGCAGCTCCTTTGCCTTTTTTGAGGAATAAAAACTAGCTGCCAGGATTATGTACTGGATATTTCGATGTCCAAATGGAAAAGTAAACTTCAACCCTTTATGGTAAGCTCTGTTTTAGCTATAATACTTTTGATAGCCCATGCAAAGCTAATGGGTTAAAACAAGGGTTCCTAGATTATGGGTTGGGATTTCCCCTCACTGGAGAATCTAAGCAACCTAGAGTGTCACAATGCTGTAAAAAATTTGTGATGGGGCTTGTGCAGGTAAAGTGAGAGCACTGTCAAAACCTACTTTGGGCTTTGCTTTTCATTTTGCTTGAGTGAGCCCAGAGGGAGCAGTTGCTGTACCACAATGTTTAAAAATCTCTGTGATGTATGAAGTAAAATTGAATTATTAAAAGTGATAGATTTATTCCTTGCGCATTCTTAACCCCAGTGAAATCAATAATTTGATTTGATGGGGGCATTCACACAAATTCATTTATCATTTTAGGGGGTGACAAATTTGGAGAGCCATTGGAGTAGAGGCTGCTTTCCATATGCATGTGCTCCAAACCAACTGATTTCTCACCATTTTATGACTGATACAATTGTAAAGGGCTATGTCTGAATGATATGAAAAAGGTGGAGCTGGGAAATGATGTGGTGGACATGCTCTGATATGCCCCATTAGAAAAGATGAAGTTTGTCCAAGAACAAAGGAGATGAAGAAGATGTCACTGGGAATATTTCGTCCTTATAACTAGACATGTCATAAGAAGGAGTGGGATGTTGCAGAGCCATGCAAGCTGTGTGATAAATTTCTGAACATCATGTTAATAAGCTTTTAAGAGTGCCCAAAGTGCTTTAGCCTAGCTATGTGGCAGTACCCAGCCGACCTTGGCGGAATTTGAAAGCTAAGTAGGGTTGACTTGGTTGTTACTTGGATGGAAGACTATCGGAAAATCCCAGGACTTTGGCTAAATTGAATAGCCACAAACAAACTCAACAAACTAGAAAAAGGCAGTACCAAACCATTTCCTACATTGTTACCAAGAAAACTACATGAATTGTGTCATGAAGAAGCCAGGATTTGAACTCAACTTGAAGGAAATTTACTTTTTAAAGTACCTTAGTATTCCCCATACCTCAGACCAAATATTAAGGCTATTTTCCCCCCTTTTAGACAATGGACAATATGAATCCATGTACAGTATATAAAAAGACTGTATGATATATTGTGTCTTGAAATCACATAAATTATATTGCAGAGCATAAGGCAGTAAGCCATGCAGATCTCAGGAGCACTTGAATTCTTAGGCTTAGTTGCAAAGATAGTGCCAATGCGTTATCAAATGGAACAATGAAATGCCTTATTGAACTCTCATGAAAGTGGTATAGAATTGATCCATGCAAATATGCAATGATTTCGAGAAATAAAAATATGCACCATAGTCTTTAGTGAATTTTCTTAATTGGCTTTCTTGTTAATTCTATATAAACAGTTAAAGACTGCACTGCTATATACGTCGTTAAATTAAGATGACATTTCTAATATGCATAGTTGTGTCCTGCCACTTGGGTTTTTTTTTTTTTTTTTGAAGTTTTACTTTATTTCAGCCAGCACAAAAACAAACATAAAAACAGTTCCATTGCACTGACTGTTTTTTCAGGTTACCAGACTTGGCCTTTAATAGACTTTGATTTATGTGGTCCTAATAAGAGCAGAACAGGCAAAAGCCTTTATTGGAGCGTTGAAAAGAAAGTAGATACAAGACAATTTACAGTGTGCTTAGCTGCAAAATGGTATTGTGCAAATAGCTGAGGAAATATATCCCAGGCACTTTATTAGGAGAGCTTTAAAAAAATAAATGGCATCTTAAAGCAGAAACTTGAGCAGTTATTATCGTTCATTCTTACTTTCTGTTAAAATCCTAGTATGAGGCTGTGACTTATAAACATAATTTGGCTGTTACCCATTCTGCTCCTCAGTTTGTGAAGTAAGATGTCCTTTCCCATCTACAAATGGGTTTGTAGCAATCCAGGCATGTTGGCAGTTCTCCATTTATTCAGCAAACAAATAATAGGAAATCCCACTAATTCACTATCAGCCAGAAAGCAACAGGAAAAGTGTCAAATTGGCTGCTTCCCATGAAGGAAACAAATTAACCAACCTTCAGAAGAAATATTTAAGATCTTCCCAGAGTCTCTGCAAAGTAATGTGTTCTTTGTAAAGCTAACATCAGCAATGGAGTTTCCAATAGAAGAGAATATCTGTAGCTCAGGGTTGAACTGTGGAGTCCTTGGTGCTCTCTGAGCTTGGCTGTTTGCTTGCAGACGTTTCATTACCCAACTAGGTAACATCATCAGTGCAAGTGAGTGTGGGGTTTGCTCCCTGTTTATATACAGTAGCTTGGAGTTTTCCTTGCTAAATACTTTTGTATGTTTATCAAATGCACACACTTACAGAGGGAGAGTGCTGTAAAGGTACCAGCATTTATGAGTCTTTTTGTTAACTCACTGTATTATTCTTGCATTTAATTTTGTGAAAGGAAAATCCAGAAGCGTAGTAATGTATATTTTAAAGCTGTCCTACAAATTTTATGAGTATAGATATTTCTAGCCTGGCCAATTCTTGGCCCCAAATATATTCCAGTTAGTAAAAGATATTTACTCCAGATTTCGGCATATATTCCTTATTCCATTGGGAAATGGTATAAAAATACAGTTTCTCTCTGTGGTGGAATCCTATCCATACATTCAGCAACTAGAAATCTGAAAAGTTCACCTTCCGGGTGGGAGAGTGGGCAGCTGGGTGAGTCTCTTCCTTTTCTCCTCTTCCCTGCCAACTAACAGCCAGTGGATTTTAGTTTTTTTTTTTTTTTAAAGATCTCCAGATATGCATCTTCTTATTTAATACAAATCATTCACTGCCCTGACTGTGGGCAGTTACTTACTTAGAACAATTACTTATCTGTTCTGTAGTTATAGTGTAATGTTGGGTAATGCCCTGTATACCTAACTATAATTTCTGGCTTCTCTTCAGTGATGATTACCAAAAAAGTTCATTCCTAAATCATAACTTTTCATTATGGAGAAAGAAAACTAAAAAAAAATCCTATGATTATAAGATTCAAGAGATGGGAAATGTTATCTGATGGAAATAACAGAAGTAAGTTGTCCAGAAAGAGAAGTCTGTGCTGATTATTTGCTTTACCTGGTTTGACAGGTGTCACTGATTCTCATCCCTTGTCACCAGAGTCTCAATAACTGTGTGTTTGCACATAGGGGCAGGTGTATCTTTGCCAATACTGCAGATTTAATTACTGCTTTGCCTGCTCTGCTTGCCTGAAACCTAGCAAATGAGGAGCATTTAACCAGCATGCCACTAGCACTATCCTTGGTCGTCTTATGTCAAATATGACTAGAATGGCAAATGGCCATTTAAATTTCTCAGAATGCCATGATAACTTTACCTGGGGTCTCTGCAAATAATCAGCACAGATTTCTCTTGTGGGAAGATAGCTGTTTCAGCCACCTAGGAAGAATTGCTGTTTTGCTCTTATCAAATATGCCCCGAAAGTCCCATCAGCATAAAATGTCTGATGTCCCCTCAAACATGGAGCTTCTGTGTATATACTTTCCAACACAAATTATGTGGGATTCGGAACAAAGGTACACTGTGAGGACAAATTGCAGCATCAAAGTCTGCTGAGATAGAAATATCCCTTTCACCAGGTTTGCCAAAAGCTTATGGCTAAACTTTTGAGACAGAGCCAAAAGTACCACTTACAGGCTTCTCTGTGTGTGTGAATGTGTTTGTGTTGATTTCATTGCATTGAAAAGCTTTGGGCTACCTATATCTCTTCCAAAAAAAAAAGATATTTCTTCAAGAAAAGAGTTTCAAAATATACATACCGGATGAACAAGGCACAAATGTTAGAAACAGATGGAATTATATTGAATTATATTGCTTGTTTTGTTGGTTGAATGAAATCTATTGAGTGGAAGGAGTATAGGTTTAGTACTGTCACACTGTAGTTATTTCATTGGATTTTAATATTGAAAAAAATAAGTCTCCTCAAGCTTTGGAAATTCAGATGTACTGTAAAATCTGCAAGATTAACCTGGCCTTCAGAGTTGAGATGTAATCAGGAGTTGCCAGGAAAGTTTGAAAGTCTTCCCTTACATGAGCCTACCTCTAACCTTAGATTTTTGTCAGAAGCTTAACTGAGTCCCTCTCACTCATTCTCTCAATGAGGACAAGCTTTCTCAGCAGCGGTTATGTGTTATTTTCGAACCTTATTCCCACAGCAGAGTTTGTTCCATATTATACACATACATCCATTTTGACATCAAGCTGAAAGAGTTTTATTTTCAGAGAACTCAAGAGCGCACTTGGCTATTCTTTTGACATATTTCACTTTCTTTGGTATCTGATTTTAGTTATGCTTCTTTTTACTATTTAATTATTCTATGTTTTATACTTTACGTCTGTTCTCATTGCTGCCCTGTAGTCCCAGAGTCAAAAGTTGGGAGATGGATAAGGTCCGAGTGTACTTCTCTGGGAATAAGTCTTTAGGAGAAGTAGAGGAGGAGTCTAATAAGTTTTTAAATGCTTGTGTTTCCTTGTGAACAGGCTCTAATCTCTATACAGCCACAGTTCATTCTTGTATTTTAGAGTGTACTTGGCATATATTAGAGAGCTTGTTCTACTCTTATCTGCAGGTATAATCTTCCCATGCATTTAGTTCTGCTAAAATATTTGTAATGGATGTGAGGAAGTATATTGGCCATAATCCGATGGTAACCTAGAGTTCACAGACATGAGCCAAGCAAGAGGCCCCTGGCAGATATCCAAATTTCTTAAATTCAGAATCCTTTTTTAGGCTTATCCAGATGGGCTGCTAACTAGCCCAGATTACTACAGTAACTCAGTATTTAATTGGATAGCCTTTTCAACATTTTTATTGCTTGCATAATTCACCAGGAAAGGGAAATTTTTGACCTGACAAAATCTGACAAAAAAAATTCTGCAATCTTGATATTATCCAGTAAAGAAACAAACATACACAACACAAAGCTCATTAATAACTTGTTTTTTTTTTACTGTGATTATAAAGAAATGCAAGCATAGAGCAAAGCATCAGGGCGCTTTATTATGAAAATGAGGGCCATCTGTCCTGACTAGTCATTCATTTTTCTTTCTGTGATTTATTTTAAGGAAAACAATTCTGCAGAATTAGCATGCTTGATTATTCTCTCTATTTATTAGAAACTCCGTGCCCGAATGCACTGAACAAGTTAAAGCTGCTTGGCAAGAGCTGTCAGATAGGAGGGCTGCAATGAAAAACGATCCCTGTCAAGTAAAAACTGATTTGGCATCATTAAATTTAGGCAAGGTTTTCATGCTGCACAGCCGGTCAGACAAACTCCCACATTCAGGTGTGCCCATTATACTCAGGGAGCTGTTACCTGCCAAAAACATCTTGGACTTGCATCTAGGAACACTTGTTCCTTGTCAAATTATATCCAAGTGTACTGTATTACAACTTTAAGCGCTTTTTTTAGCCCTGCATCTCCTTGTACCAGAAATCTCTCCTTGAACCATAAATAACTCATCACACCAATAGAAGCGAATATGCGTAGCTCAGGGTTGAACTGTGGAGTCCTTGGGGTTCTCTGAGCTTGGCAGTTTTCTTGCAAACGTTTCGTTACCCGGCTAGGTAACATCTTCAGTGCAGAAATGTTTGCAAGAAAACAGCCAAGCTCAGAGAACCCCAAGGACTCCATAACTCATCACACCTTTGCATTTTTTTTCCTTCAGAAATCAGTGTTGCTTGATTTTTATGTTGCCAAGACACACACATGAATATATATGTTTTGTAGGTATACGTTGTCCATGGAACTAGTTCAGGTATCGTCAGTTTTCAAGGTAGGGCCAGGTCAGGAAATAGACGCTGCAAGGACTATTGGAACTTTATTGTTGTAGGGTATAATAACAGAATCTTGAAAGCCTGCCAGACTTTCCTTCTCTGTTATACCAGGCAGAAGCAAGGGAGGGTTATTTTGAGTCTCTTTCTCACACTCTTTCTTTTCCCAGGGCTGAGATGCCATTTACGGTTTCTTGTATCTGCTAATGGTTTTTGCATACCTTCACCAACTTTATCTCATCTTTCCTCTACAAATAGATATATTGGACAACATTATTCATATGAGCAGAAAAGCAGCTATGCTGCTCCCCATTTACCACTATGAAGATAATGTGAGATTTGAAATCTTAGTATCTACATGAAAACCAACAATGTTACATTTTGCATTCTCCGTTAACGTTTGACCAAGCACCCAGTGACATTAGGATTAACAAGCTTCTTAAGTATAGATAGGATGGTGTTAAGATTTCTACCTAAAAGGATGGTAAATACACACATTACATAAATTGGTACTGGCAGTGTCTTATGGTTTCTGATAATGTTGTTGTTGTTGTTTAGTCGTTAAGTCGTGTCTGACTCTTCGTGACCCCATGAACCATATTGCGCCAGGCCTTCCTGTCCTTCACTGCCTTTCCAATGATAATTTCTCAGATTTTAAATGCTCTAGGAGCTAGCATGTACCTCTTTCCAATCGTCTGTAGATGGAGATGAATTTTTTTCTGATGGGGAAGGTAGTAATTATGAACAATAGACCAGTGTTTCTTTAAGTTGGCATTGCACATAGGTTTTTAAAAGCAAGACAGCTAAATCCAGGGGGACCTTCTTTGCAATGAATTAATTATTTTGGTGGTTCTGCATTCTCTGAGAAATTAGGGAACTATTCTTGACTACCCTCCAACTCTAATGTGTATGTTGACCTTTGAAAAATCAATAACATATCTCTTAATGATCACAGGGAAGTTTTTATTATTTAAAATGGGTGAAGAATGGGTAAGTCTGAGTAAGTCTCTTTTTTAAAAAAATGTATTTAAGCATTTATTACTAAGAAAATTAAAAACCCTTCTTAAGAGATCTGGTTTGCTTTCATTTTTAATAATAGTCACCACCACCACCACCACATGAGTAATTGGTTTTTACTATTGCCTAGTTTAGCAGTTTCCTTCTTAGACCACTGTGCTCCTTCTGAAATTCCCTTTCATAACAGAGCACATATTGGTGTGATGAACTGAACTTACTGCATACATTCTTCCGACTTAGCTTCTTTTCCACCCATCCTGATGACACAGGTCCACACGATTTGCAAGACTACATACTGCCACACCAGGGATCCCCAACCTTTTTTAGTTTGGTAGGCAAATTTGGAATGCTGAAAACAAATTGTGGATGCTAGAAAGCCTTGCCCATTCACCATATAGCTGGTGTATATATATATATCAGTGTTGTCCAAACTTGGCCACTTTAAGATGAGTGGACTTCAATGGCTGGCTGGCTGGGGAATTCTGGAAGTTGAAGTCCACTCATCTTAAAGTGGCCAAGTTTGGACAACACTGATATATAGCATCGACTTATTAGAATGTAATGTAAAGATAAATAAGGGTTAAGAGGCAAACACAACCCTCCAATACAAGTACAGCAGCCTGTCATCAAGTTTATGAGGTCAGTTTGGGGCCCAGAAACTTTCTTGCCAATAAAGGTGATGCTGGGGCCTGGCACTTCGCTACACAGCCACCTGCTTCCTTAACATATTTTTTTTCAAAATGATTTTTCCCCCTTCATTTTGGAATGGGAAGTGCCATTGGCACATGGATTCCCCCTCTGACTATGCTTCACCAACTGAAATTTACCTCAGTAAATATTTTCCATCTCTCATTTCCAGGGATTATAATGTGACAACAAATACTTATGTAATCCTCAGAGGGTGATTTGCAAAGCAAGCAATTTCAAAGAAATGCTTAGCATTAATATTACTTGACTGTAAACTGAAACATGCTGATCTGCATTTTTAGAAGAGATTGCAGTCGCATACTAAACACTGAATTCTGATTGTTCAAGTATCTGCACATAGCCGTCGGGATGTCTTTTTAAAATTAAGAAATGCAGCTTGCAATAATCTTCTGTAAGTACCAGCGGGTCTCATTTAGCTGTAAAGTCATTATCTTATGCAGAGGGAATACTGTATGCAGACTCTAAAATCACTGGATGCAATGCTGGATTCTCTGTAATCATTTCACAACTTAGTTTGACAGTTTCTCTTTTAGAAAGAAAAATTCCGTGGAGAAGGATCTGAAAGAGGAATGTAAAACCATGTAGGTAAAAATCAGCAGAGAAAAAGAGAGGATAGATTACAAGCTTGGAAGAGACAAAGTTGCTTCCTCTTTCACTGCTCTTGAAATGGCCAAAAAGAATGTCCATCTGGTCATCTGGCAACAGATGGTAGAAGAGATTGTGTCATTCTTTGTGTATGCAGTTCAAACATGATAAACAATATGAACTTTCTTGATTAGTTCAATTGCTCGGGATCTGTGGGTATGCCAAACAAGGTCTTTGTTATTGTGATGGCCCAGTTGTAAAATCTGCTTCCAAAGGATTCCTGATTTCATCTTGTTACTGCCTAGTTATGGGATAACAACTTGGCATTTGAGAGAATTACTGAGGCATCCATGGCTGATTTGTAATGACTGGAGGGCTGTTTTTTACTGTCACAGTCATTTGTTTCATCATCTCTTTTTAAATTGTAATTATGTTAAATATGTGTCTCTGATTTTTTAATTTTAATGTTTTGATAGAAAAAAGTAGGACTTTATAAGCACAACTGTTGTGATCAAAGCTGCTGTTAAAATTTTAGTCTAATACCTAGAGATCTAAAGTTGAAAAACACTGGTAGAGTAGAAACCTTTGCTTTGGACGGATTAACCAGGAATTCCTCAATGCAGTTGTTTCTATTTCTGTATTCCTTTAATAAGCTGAACTTCACTAGAAAATTATGGTTAACTCATAAAATGGGACTACAAATGGTTTGCGGTTGTGGAGTATTGTGAAAAAGAGAGAGAGAAAGAGAGAGAGCGCACATATACTAATTCAGTATTATTATCTTCCTTACTGACAAATTTATTTAATGCTGTGTATGTGTGTGTTGCTTCAAGAAAACATTTAATGTTCCAACCAATCTATTTCTTTGGCAAATACTGTTTGATAATATAGCTACTTAAAACAGAACTTTCAAGTTGGTATCCATGTCTAAGGATGGTGAAAATTGTGGTTGATTCAGTTCCTAGAAGAGAACTGATAGATAGGGCTATATATGAGCTTTGCTGGATCCAAGCCAATGAAAATTAAATCCATCTGTAGTTGGTGGAATATCTGATAAATAAATTTGTTTTTATAAATCTTCAAACAGGAGCTAAATTATAAATAAACCTGAGTTATCTAAATTATCTAAAATTATCTAAATCACTCTTCCATATACTTATTTGTGATTTTTAATGTGACAACTACAGTTATTCAACACTGGTAAAAATACAGATTTATAGAATATTATTTTATATAGTCAATATCCAAAATATGCTGTTCAAACAGGGAGCCAGAGTAGTTGCTACAACAAGCAACTTTCTGGATTCAAAGTTTTGTAATAGGAATGCTTTTCAGAAATTTTGGGACAGAATTTTTCTCAAGAAAACAGAAAGCCAAACTGAAGTTTCAAGCAATTGACAGCTGAGAATCCTTTGAAGTCTAATCCAACTTTAACATTGTAAAGGTTATAAATGAATTCAGATTCATGTATAACCTTTACAATGTTAAAGTTGGATTAGACTTCAAAGGATTCTCAGCTGTTTCTCCGTCTTTCCTCTGGAAGTCAGTTTAAAAGTTGCTATGACTCTTTTCTGAGTTTAATTCTTTATTATAATATGTGTTGAGCATAGAAAAATCAATACACAATAAGGTATATAATGTATAATATCGTTCTAATGAAGACAAGCTTTATAACCATTGAAATCAATCAATACAGGTCTAGATGGCGATAAGAGGTTATACATTTATTAGCTTCTTAACAAATCAGGGGGAAAATCTCAACTATCTGCCTGCTATATTTTCCTTTAATTAAGTCCCTTTCTAAATAAAGAAAAGTTTGTGTACCTGTAGAAATGGTGAATTCTTGATGTCTATAAAACTGATTTATCAGTGCCTTTGTTTGTTTGTTTATATATTCATTAAAGGCTCCTGAAGCCCAGAAACTCTCAACTATCAGTCTTTTTCTCTATGTAATTACTAATGTGACCATCTCAAGAACGGTAGCTGGCAGTTGCCTGCATTTGACATATCTTGAATGTGCATAAAAAGGTTGCCTACAGTTGCAATTCAGTAAATTTTAGTGTCCTATGCTACAGAGTTGTTACGGAAGTTGTTGTGACCTTCAAGTGCTAGTTTTTATGGCATTGCCTCATATATTATAATATTATAAATGTTGTTATGGATGCTAAGGATTCAGTCTATCTTACTGTTTTCATGCATTTCCATAATCTGGAAATCCCTGACTCAGCTCTTACACCTATTGTGCCTAATGCTTTCCTCTCAATTACAATTTGTCATGTAATTCAGAGTTTATGCCGTTTATGATGGAACACCAAAATAGATATTGTTGCATTTCTCTTTTGATGGATTCCAGTAACATTCATAATTTGATAAAATGTAGGGTACCTATGGACATACATTTTCTATCAGAAAAAATAACGTTCCCAACCAGTGGAGAGTTCAGTTCCCCTGATAGACTAATTCCCCCTCCTCATCGCAAAAGTGGCAAAGGAACTGAAATTCATTGTGTGAAGCAGACAAGCTGAAATCCTCTAGAAGATTTCATACCGTTGCTCATGGATTAAATACACACCAGAGCTGCTTACCACATTTGATTGTTTTCCAGTCAGTGCAAAAATGTGTCTCACTAAAAGACAAAAAAAAGAAGCAGCTTTAGTGAATTCCAAGGCAGTTCTGTATTTTCTCTTTCACCATTTCTCCCCTGGGGAGCTGGACCCCTCTGCAGCTAGCAGCTATGGGGCGTGTGGTTCCCATTGGTGGGAACTCCTACCCCATTGGGCCTCCCAGCTCCTGCCATTTCCTGCCTTACTCTGGTAGCTTTGGCATTGAATAGCACCTGGTCATTACCCTCCCAGAGGGTTTGCTGCTCTTCTCCAGCCCGGTGGCTGGTCATTCTCTCCTTCATTTCTCTTCTCCTTTTCTTGCTTTGCAAAGCCAATCTGGCCGGGGAAGAATTGTGTCCATCTGGAGGAAGCACTGACTGACTCACTTTTGGGAATCCTCTCTTAATGGATGGTAGGGAGGACCTATGGGATATAGGGGATAAGAAAGGGTGGGAATAAGGACCCTTGGAAAGGATTGAAGGCAAGGCCAAGGAACCTATGCTGGTTACTATCTTGATCTTGGTAGCGGAATTCTGGATAAACACAAAAAGAACTATTTATGGTGGCAACATGGGGGTAGGGTTTCATTATTGCCTCCATTCTTCACACTTTCAGTATGTTTTTTGCATAAAGTCTGCATTTTTACACTGAGCAGTTCATAGGGATAGAAGGCCTGCCAGCTAGGTACACTAAATTTGTGTATGATTGGAGCATAGCCTGATGCCCCAGTTCTCCCCAGTTGTTTCTCATCTTGTCAGGTTTTCAAAGTAGACATGCTAAAAAAAACAGGCTTTGGAGGGATTCCAGGAATGTTTTATTGTTGTAGGGATAATAATAGCATCTTAAAAGCCTGTCAGAGTTTCTCTCTACCCTACCTTGTACTAAACAAAATGGGGGGGGGGAATTTTTAGCTTCTTTCTCACATTTTTCTCATAGGACTGAGTAATCTTTTCTCAAAGCCCCTCCCCCCTTTATAGTTTGCTCCTTCTTTCCCCATTCCCAAAGCCAGGTCTACATTCCTTCATTATCTGTAGATTTGAGTCCAATTATATTGCAGGTAGTCCTCATTTAGTAACCACAACTGGGATCAGTACCTCCGTCACTAAGTGAAGTGGTCACTAAGTGGGAAATCATGTGACCGCGACTGTGCTTTCTGGCTCGAAACTGACAAGAGTAATCAGTTTCACACCTTCAGCTTTTGTTTGCCTCCTAACCATTCTCCTGCCCTTTGGAATGCTCAGCCCGAGCTGGGATAATTAGCAAGAAAGGAATTAATGTTTGCATTTACATTCATTGGAGGGGAAGAGATTACAAAAGAGTAAGCAGGCACACAATGGGAAATACACATTGAAAGCAATTCACTTGGGCTGGCAGCCGTGAGCATACTACGCATACAGCCTGGTGTAGTCCCCATTGAATGCCTGCTTATTCTCTTGTAATCCCTTCCTCTCCAATCTCTCTGCTCTGGGGGGGGGGGGGGGGGTCAGGCACAGGAGAGATTGCCTGCAGAAATTGCTTGGTTTTTTTCCCCCTCCCACTCTTGCAGAGGGGAATGGGGAATACACCGGCAGTATGGGTAGTATGCATTGCTTTCAATGTGTATTCCCCATTGTGTACCTGCTTCCTCTCTTGTAATTCCTTCCTCTCCAATCTCTCTGCTCTGCAAGGGGGAGGGGAATAAAACAGGTCAGATTGCATACTGACTGTAATGGTGATCACGTGACTGAGGGATGCTGCAAAGGTCGTAAATGCGGGCATTGGTCCTACAGTTATTTTTTTCAGCACTGTGGTAACTCCAAACAGTCGCTGAACAAAGCAGTCAGTAAGCGAGGACTATCTGCACTACCAGCCTTCATGCAAACCTTCAAGAAAGAATAGAAAATCCTGGTTTTCAGTGGCAGTGTTATAAGCGAGTACCATTCATCTAGCCTTTCTTTCCTCATTGGCAGCTGATTCTGTGATGAGCCTGTTCTCTTGTCAGCAGTAACAGCTACTATCCCTCCACATATGTGAGACCTGCCTTCAAAATATCTCAAATGCTTACATGCTTTCTGGAACATTTCAAGTTTAGACATGGTGCAGCCAGAGTTGCAAGTGGATCACAGTTACCTTAAATCAGAATTGTAAAGTTGCACATTTTTTGGTATCTACCAATATATTTTGTTCAGAGCCGATGTGTTTTCATGTGTGTGGATAGGTTGTCCTGTGTTTAGCACTGTAGTTCAACTGTGTGCATTTGTGCAGGGCAGGAACCCTGCCCTCTTCAAAGAGAAAGAGAAATAACGAAAATGAAAATCACACAGATGATAAGGTGGCAAACTCAATGACTGGTTGCACAGAACATTTTAAATATCTAGGCTAGTAGTCAAACATCACATTGCATCACATTCTTACTCAGAGGTAAGTAGGATGGCAGCCTGAAATTCATAATTTTAATGAATATTCTTCAGAATATATTCCTTTATCCACAACTGCAAGTGTTCTGTTATGTCAGAGCTGTTCCTACAAGAACCAGGACATTATTCTGAAGCTGAACTCATTATCCATAAGTGTGAGATCTTTTTATTGACCTGCCCTGTTTCTACAGCTAATAGAACTGTCACTTCTGCTGTCATTCTCATATCATCTGTTCCGGAAACCTATTAGAAACTTTGAAGGAAACACAAGAAACAGCCCTTTCGAGGACACAGAACTTCCCAAAATAAAATGGATTTCTACCTGAACTATGCATTGTGAACTAGTCTTTATAATTAAAACTTTTTAAAGAGTATCTAAAATTAAAATGTTAAAATAATTTTAAAATAGTAACATTATTTAATCTTATTTCATATGCTATCCTGGAAATTCTGATACAAACATCTCAGCCCATTTCAATTTATTAAATTTATAAGGCCACTAGCGTCCATTATAACTTTGGGCAGTATACAATGTTAACACAATTTAAAACAAAACAAGACTCTGTGTGTGTGTGTGTGTGTAGAGAGAGAGAGAGATCTGGAGCTATTTGTTTAATAGCAATTAATGTCCAGACTAATTAATTTTGTAATTTAATTAATAGTACCTGGCTGATGTTGTCTGGGCTCAAATGCTAAACAGGATTGGGTCTGTTAGTACTTGGATGGGAGACCACCAGGGAATCTTAGGGCTAAAGGCCAGACTGTGAAGTCAAGAAAACACCCCAGAAAAAGGTGATATACTGCTGTCAAAAAAGCTCCATGGATAAATCCATGCAATCACCAGAAGTTGTGCTATACTGGAAATAAATGTTACCCTCTTTCTGTTAACAATTCTAGTAAAAGTACTTTACATTTTCCTAAAGTTGGCTGTGATTTCAGCTTCTTCATATTTGGGAGCCATTTTTAGTTTGGGCTATATTCAATTTTTTTACACTCCAGTGAATCATTTTTATGTAAATAAATCACATCAATTAAATTAAATTTATTTTGGAGTGGAAATATCTGAATCACTCTTTTAAAAGCTTCTAATGCAAATCTTCAAAGTTTTGCAACTTATTTTAGGTTATTGTCTAGGGGAGCACAAAAATTTAAATATTAAAACAGTTTTTTTTAAAAAAAAAAAGGTTAATGTATTTTTTTATTTATCAACTTTCAAGGCTGCCCAACTCCTTAGTGAATCTGGATAGCATACAAATAAAAAGACAATACGTACAAAAAAGAACACAACTGTAAACAGAACATACCTACACGTATGATAAATTGTTCTGGATGTTCTATCACCAACAATCTGATACCCACCACGCAGATATTCTCCAGGTAAGGATAGTGTTTAAAATGCTTTACCAGGCAAAGCATTTCTGGTTTTTATTCAGTGTGAACAAAACTCACAAATCCACAAAATATGTGGATCAAAAGTGTTGATCTTTGCTGCTTAATGGATGGAGTAATGTTTGAAGAGTAGTGTTTATAAAGCTTCTATAGGACAACTGTAAACTAAATCCAGCTGAATGCTGTAGAATCTATTTACTACACATTTTTATATATCACCCATTTCCACTGATTTAAGGCAGTTTCCAAAAAATACATTAAATAAAATCAGACAGAATCCGAACCAAACACAAAAGGCCGCTCACCCACCATTTGCATGGGCCAGCCATAGAGAAGGCATATCATTGGGCCCTACCCCGCCATTTCACTTGGCAGGGAGTGGGGACCCTCAATTAGCCCTCTCTGCAAGAAAGCCTGGGGTGGGCCGAATCTTGCTGGAAGACGCTGTTCTGTAGATACCTGAAGCCACGCCATTTAAAGGGATAACCAGTCTTTGAAGATCAGCAGGCAGTGCAGTGACCATAGCATAGAAGTTATATGGCTGAAACTACTACCATCTATTAGCTGTTAGGCCGCTGTTCTCTGGACCTACTAAAGCTTCTGAGTCATCATCAAAGCCAGCAGTCTAACCATGAGATGGCGTTGCTCCCAGGTAACTGTGTTTGGATTGTAGTCTCACACAACCAATGTTTAATATGTGAAGAATAATAAATATTGGTTGCACCTCTGTTACTACAGCAAATCCTGGTTTACTAAGCCAGAAGATACGTAAGTCCCATATTCCACTCTCACTCTGTTGGCTACTGCTTTATAGCATTCTCTGTGCATGTGACAAAATACACCAGAAAGTGACAGTAAATCAAACGATCATTTGTTTTGCATAGGTAATCAGAATAGCCAATTAAAACAAACATGACTGCTAATCGGACAATGTAGCTATGGCTTGTTTAATGTTAATTTCTGCAAGTATTCCCTAGTGAGCTCTGGCTGGAAGTATTCCCCATCATGAATTTATAATTGTGTAGGGAGCTATGATTAGTGGCTTCTAAACAAGCCAGACTAGAAAGACTCTAAACTGTCCTGATCGTTTTTGTTGTCCTTTTCATAATTGTACAATTTATGTGATGCAGAATATACATACTGTTCAAGGATGATCACATGATCAGTTAATAAAAAGCCATTGCAGTATTGGAGGTTATATTTTTGATCCTTTTCCTAAATATCCAAACATGGAATCTACCAGCTTCTACACATTGAGTCGATCGTTTTATCAACTTCAACGACCCTGAAAGCTTATGCCTTTTAATAAAATTTGTTAGTCGGAAAAGGCACTACTAGACTCCTGATTTTTTTACTCCAATCCCAGGATCTCTCTCCTTGTCAGTCACTACCACCAGAAAATCCATGCATATGTGTATGGTAAATTGCACTCTTAACCCCATTGTACCTCACTTTGTACCTCATCTAAATTTGCCATGTTATTACATCCATGAGCAAAATCCTTTTGGAGCTCATTTTTTTGTTTAATGACCCTGAATAATTTAAGAGTTATCAGCAAATTTTACTGCACATCTCACTGCAAATACTCACTGCACATCTACAGCTCCAGATCATTTATGAGCAAATCAGAAAGAGTCTTCATACAGATTTCTGAGGACCTAACTGTATTTCCTTCCCTAGCAAGAACAATATCTTAATTTCTTCTCATGTCTTTTTGTTTTTTAACCAGCTCCAAAGCCATACAACAATCTATCATCTCCCAGCTATTACATGTATTCTCCTTTGGTTAGCAGCTAACAATTTTTAAAGCGCAGATATATTTCTGAGGGTTTCTGTTGAAACGTTACTTAAGAGATTTAGAAAACTGAGTGGTCAGTTCTAATCAAATGCTTGGCAAGCTTATAATTCAAATGTCCAGTTGCTGGTAGAGTCTTTTAAAATAACAAAATCCTTATTTTCCCTTATGGCACTCATATCAGTAATCGTTATATATCATTAGAGTTTGTTTTTTTAAAAAATTGAAAGTAATTGAATTACAAATAAAACACAAAGTCAGTCAAAATATAATCCATCATCCAGATCATTATTTTCCCTCAAGTACCCTGCCCTAATATTACAAATGAAATTAATGAACAAGAAAAAAGACTAATCACATGCCTGTCCAAAAATATTAACCAACAATACTCAAATTTTAATTATTTCAAATAACTTTATACAAACGAGATCCAGAGAAAGACTTTTTATGTTGGTTATTGCAAGAAACAGTAATACTATTCAGTAAACTAATTATTTTTGCTACTTAAACCTTTAGCAGTTTATATCATATATATTATTTTTCCATTAATGCAATGATTTAAATTCTTTCTCATAATGTTAAGAATGTATTACAGTCATTAATCAGTATGTAACAGAACTAACATGTATAAAAAGGTGAACCATCATGTTTAGTTATGAACATTTAAGTAAAGTTGATCAAATATGCAATTTAGCTACTTGGAGTGCTGGGAAGGAGAGTGGGATCAAATAATATATAAATAACATCTTTTATTCTCTTTATTTGGGAACTTGTCCAGGATGGAGGAAATTAAATCTGTCCTCAGGTCTTTAGAAAAGGTACTGTGCAAAAGGAAATGGGTGATATATTCTACTGTCCTCTCCCCACAAAGACAATGATGTCCCACATCCAGTATCTTCCCAATATCTTCCTTCTGTTACCGTGGAGATACAGCATTATAGCGGGCCAGGATATAAATCCTTAGGAATTTATATATGTCCTTAGGATATTGATAGGGAAGAACAATAATCTGCTGTGGTGTCTTTGCTTATATTGGCCATCAGAGGGCAGCACACGACTGGTTTCATTCTATTTGGAACTCATCAGGTGTACATAGCCACAGGTCTTACTTTATAAAATCTTGTAAAATAAGGGCATGACAAAATATTGCATCTATACCTCTCTGAGAGTTGAAAAGGAAGGTGGACTACATATACCATTATCTAAAGATAGATAATAAGCTGCTGGAGAACTCCTACTGCTACATTTAAATATAATGGGAAGCCATATTCATTGCCCACTCTCATTTTACATCAACTCTACGCAGTCATAACCCACGGCCACAGCAACTCAGTGAACAGACCGTAAAGCCAGTTATGCTTAATGTCCTTCTTCCACTGTGTTTCATAGTAACAAGATCAGTGGGATTAAGAATTACTTTATGGCAATAATTGACAGTTGCGAACCATGATATTTTAACTATGTGGCGATGCCATGTGGAAGATGATGATGAAGACAGTGATGATGAAGATGATGGGGGAAAGGAGCTTGATTGTTATTTTGCTGTCAAGAATATAATAGGGACATGTCCATGTATTTTTGATGGACTGCATGGCTTGAAGAAGTAACAAACAATTTAGTTATGCAAGCAAAATTGTCATCAGCCTGCTCTATGCAGGCTTTAAAATCATAGAGGCAGGTTATTAATAGATTTAAGCAAATCACTGTTAAAGGTAAATCATAAAGCTTTCCATAACTTTGCATTAAAAGCTTGGCTTGCCTCCATTTTGGGTATCTCTCCCAGCCAGCTGCTCAACATTGTTTATAATTCAATTGCAAGATGACTAATATGTATCTGACAATAGGTAACCTCTACACAATGAAATGTTTTTGATGAAAATGCTAGAGAAATGTCCCTTAAAGGACATCTTGAAATAGTGCGTGCCCACTGCCATCCACTAAGCACTTAACTGAGACTGCTGTATTGACAGGAATGACACTTGCTTAATAGTTACTGGGTGTGAAATATCCTTGGTTAGCCTTTGTATGATGATGCCTCTATCAGCTTTATCATCTTTTAGACATTTCTTGGTCTGCCTTTCTGTTTTCCAGCAAAAACGCATCCTAATAGAGATTCTGAAACCTTGAAAACTCAAACTTCTTAAAGTGACTTTAATCTGATGAAAGCTTCCTTTGCACTTGAGATTCCATTCAGTGGTAAAAGGATAATGAACAGAGGCATTACAGAGAGTCCCTGGGTTAAGAGTGCCCAGTTTAAGGATGACCCATTGTTAAGAATGAAGCCTATTGTAGCAAAATTTGAATTAAATACACAATGATTCAAGTTAAATACACAATGGTTCAGGTTCATTACCCAATACTACTTATACAGTACTTATACAGTATAAGTACAGTACAGTACTTATACAGTATTATACAATAGTACTGTTCCAGCTTACATATAAATTTGACTTAAGGACAGACCTTGGGTATGGAACTCATTCTTAAATTGGGGACTACCTACACTGCCAAATCTTCTTCCTCTTCTTACCCCCCAGAAGAGGACAAAGGTGGACACTATTTGATACCTTACAGCTTACCCTCATGGGGAAGGCTGTGGATATTTATCACTGTGCTTACAGGTAGTCCTCGCTTAACAACCCCAATTTTAAGGTATAGCCTTAAAATCAAATATTGTCCAGCTTTTTGAGTGTTTAGTGTTGGGACTGTTGTTGTTCTGGAGTGTTTTCACAACGGTAGTCATTTAAACTTTTATGTATTGTGACCTTGTAAATTTTCTGCTCCTTACTTTCCCCCACCTGTCAACAGACTCAACAGTCTAGATTAACGTTATTTAATTGATTCCAGCAGTCGGCTTCAATCCAGCCCCTTCAAATCTGTGATCACTGTAGTCTGTAGATCACATGATTCCTCATACATTTCTATGGTGAAATTTGAAAAATCCATCTATATTACGGTTAGCATATGTTCTTGAAAATATAGATTTGTTGGAAAAATATTGCAATTGAAAAACCAACAGTAAAAACCAACAAGAACTAATATTAAAGAAAGAAAGTAAAAAGAAGAAAGAAAGATTAGAAAAAAAAGAGTAGTCAAAGTCAAAAGTGCAGAAAACAAGAAAAGAAAGGAAAAAGCAAAGGAAAAAAAAGAATTGACTTCTGACCCCCCTCACAACAGATATAAGTAGCAGTATACATCAAACTCTTGCTCTAAGTTTACAACATAACTTTCATTATTTCTATTTACCCATATTATTTCTAATCATCAAATCCATACAACAAAATTTCATATATTTTTTTTCTGTTTCCTCGAAAAAGTCCAGAAAAGCCAGTCTTTCTGATGCTGGAAAAAGTAATTTCATATACATGTAGGCTCAAGTACTTTTTGCGGGGGGGGGGCAATTTTTTTGCTGCAATTCTTTTCATGGATGCCAAAAAAATTAAACAGTTACTGTGTCCTCCTTTCCCCCTATCTGTCCTCCTTCCTAATTGTCTGTGTCCTCCTTTGCCTCTTCAGATATCTGGTAACCCTACACCTAGCTGAGTTTGGCTGACCTCAGAAACCTCAGGGGCTTATAGGTTAGGCCTTGGATGGGCACTCACCAGAAATCCCATGGCTCTAGGCTAGGGTGAGAAGGTGATAGCAAGCCACTTCCATGTTGCTGCCAGGAACACAGTGTGGGCTATTCCGATAACCCCCAGAAGACAAGCTGGACTTCTGGGAACACCTTTCCTTCTTACTGCAGAGTAGGTCCCCTTTAAGGACAACAATTTATTCATAACATAAACAGGCACCTGTCTCATGTCAGTGTTTCTCCTTCTCTTTACAACTGGATCAATCTAATGTTGAGCCTCTAAATTGCACCTATAGTCCTTCAACCAGCCTCTCTTAATCAAATGTGAATATAGGCATCTACACAAAATTGGGGGAGGCAATCATACAATGTGAAATCGTTCTGGTGTGGTGTGATGGCCAAAGACCAAAATCTGAAATTAAAAAACCCAAAGTGGATAAACAGGTAGGTAGCTTAAAAAGCAATATGGAACATTTTTTCAACAGATTAAAAGGCCATCATATATATTTTTTCAGTATGTATCATTTAAATATTGCATTTAAGTTGTCATGCTCTGCACGGATAGTTACAAACTAAATGAATTAACCTTTTCATTAACAATGTACATATTTGTATCATACATCGGATTCTTTTAACGTATCTCTGATGAATCAATTCCCTGGACTCTAGCAGTAAGCATACCTAGTAAAACAAAATATTATCTTCTTAATACTAATACTTAATACTATTTTTGTCATTTTTTAAACATTTATTTTCAACATCTCTTTCAAAATTTTACCAAATGAATACCTATCCATTTCCAGCAGAAATCTAGTATACTACAAGCAATTTAATATATCTGCAATTCTTCCTGTTATCTGACCAGTAGATTTCTCAAAACCTTGAATATCAGTTTATGTTATAGGCTTTCAGTATACTTAATTTTTAAAATCTAAAAATCTAAAAATTAAAATTCTTGTTGCTATGGTCCATTTCCTTTATAATTACAATTCTCACACTCTGTTAATGTTACATATTATAGAATCTAGTCCTGATGATAACTCCAGCTTTGTCTAAGTTCAGCCCCAAATTTGTGCCAGGTCTAATGTCTTTAGAAACAATAATAAAAAATGTGGTGTTTTATCAGCTGCAGATCACATGCTTAGGTTTAATATATATACACAAAGATTTGCTATTATTGGTGGATTTTTCCTTGCTGTATCTTTTTTGAGGTGTCAGCTGCTGGCATATTGTCTTGCATTATTCAGATAATGCAAATATCTTTACAACATTCAAATGTGTAATGTAGCAATAGTAAAATGAAATTATATGAAGAAATTTAGATGAATTATACGAAGAAATTTAGAAATCAAATCTCCAATTGATAGTTACTGAGAAGAAACAAAAGGTGGAACAGGTGGAGAGCAAAGGAAGACTCCCACATCCTCAGATTCAATAGAATGAATTGAAAAAAGATTTCTACTACTAGGAAATTCATGAATCCCTCTTACTTGATATGTTGAAAAATGCTGTGGGTAATCTATTTTATTTTTATGTATTTATTTTAATGGGTTTATATGCTGTTTCAGTCATTGACCAACTGTGTAGTTTTCAATGCTACAATGCATAAACAGAATTAAAACAAGTAGGAACTGAACCAGATAAATAACAAGCATTCCATCCATGGATTTAATACAATAATTTTAAAATATAGATTTTTAAGTGTTTTGAGTTGACCATTGTGGGATGACATCATCTTTCTTGTTCCCATTATTGGGAAGAGAACAGTTTGTTTTTAAGATAAAAACCAATTAATTTTATTAAGAAACTTAGTGATAACAGAATTATCTCTCTATACTGAGGACAGACATATTTTGTTAGAATGGTTATGGCTTTAGCAACAGTTTGGGCAAGTAACCAAGGCACTTGGCAAGAAGGATCAGTCCAACTGACAAGGACACTTGTCCTAACCCATTTTTCCCCCTGCCAGGAGCCAATCTCCATCTCCCATTGTGTGAATGATTGGAATTCAGTGAGACTTTTCCTCTTTGCTTTTCTGCTACTCTTCCTTTTGCTTTTATCTTGCATTATAACCAAGACAACTAAAGTTCACAAGGAGCTCGTTCTGTCAAAGTTTTTGCACATTCACAAATAATAAGTTTAAACAGAGTTGGCTGAGGGGTGGGGGAGTGGGAAAGAGAGGGACTGAACTCATTTGCCTTTGAGCTATGGAGCCAGGAAAGGGCTCTGCCAAATCCTGAACCTATTTACAGTGAAAAGAAAGTCTTGGGTCTCTTCGCCAGATTCTTGGTCTCCATCTGAATGGTTTGGTGAGTGATAATGTTGCTAACCCTTCAGCTCTTGCTGAGTTCAAAATGTGGGTCTCTCCAAATGCTGCTTCAACAGTTATGGGGTGAAGTGTCCTGTGTGAAAATATTTTTGGTGAGGAAGGAGCCAGATTATATATTAGTGGCTGGAGTCTGCATTAACTGAGGAGGGTGTTATGAGGGCCACAGAGGGGCAGTGATGGTGCCTAACATGGGACTGGGGCTAGGATTTCTGCTTTTCCTTTGGCTTCCTTTTAAAAAAACAACAACAACTAAGCCTCTCATACGTCAAAATGCTAGCACCTAATGCTAATTTTATTCCACCGTAGTTAGCAGGGGATTTGGGAGCTGCCCAGAAATGGGTTCTGAGCCGGGAAGTGAAACTGGAGGCTCAGGTTGCTTATCAGTTATATAATATTATCTATGAAGTTTGGTATGCTTTTTATTTCATTAAAATAGAAAAAAAGCTGCCCAGGTGAGAAAAGCCTACCAAAGGAAATTGTCCTAAGTGTCTTACCTCAATTAAACATCTTCCAGGATGGCCTAATGATGTTTCTAATATTATCTGTGCCAATAGATAAACTTCTGGGTAGGAGTTAGTTATTGCTTTAATATGTAGGAGAAAGTCCTGGGCCCAGTCTTCTGATACCAAGCAGCTGTGCTCTTTCTTTGATTTTTATTGCTCATGGCTCAGGTGCTTCTGGTGGGGAAACAGGAAGCATTAAAGTAAAATTACTTACTTCATCATGGTGCATTACAGAAATTTGTTTAGAAGAGTGTGTCAGTATTTGGTTGAGGTTGGAGGCCTTTGTGGGTTGATAATCGTGTTATCAGGATGGGATCTGGGCCAGATACCTGAATGGCTGCCTATTAGAGCCAATTACATTTCTCATTTCAAATTTCCTCACATTTGTTCTGCATGAAAGATTGCTAAAAGCAGTCCTGGTTACCTCTAATTAATTTTAATCTCACCGCTTTAGGAAGCCACAGATGTTAAATGCTCACGGAGGCATTCACTTTTTCTGCAGCTCTCACCAAAGGTTCGGGGTAATTTTAAGATCCATTTTATAAGACTGGGGATTACACAAAGTCAATTCCACTAAGATTCATTGCAGGGAAATCCTTAATGTTAGGCATGTATTCATGTTTATATTCACTCTGGAGTTTTTCACCCTGCCTTCAAGGCTATGGGGAATAGGGGTTATGATGAAATTGGGAAAATAAATGGAGAGTCGAATCTGTCTTTCACTCATAGTCAAATGGCTATTCAAGCTTCCTCTGAGTATGAATGGATCCTTTTTTTGTTGGAAAGTAACAATAAGTGACCTAGAATGCAGGTAGTCCTCATTTAGTGACTGCCTCATATTAGCGACTTTGCAGTTACAATGGTGGTAAAAAAGTAACTTTGCAACCAATCCTCGCATTTACAACCTTTGCAGTTCTATAATGCAAAAGAAAGCTGAAGTAAGATCATAAGCCTAGTTACGGTTTCATTTAGCAACCACTTCGCTTAATGACAGTTGCCAGTCCCAGTTATGGTTGCTAAACGAGGGCCACCTGTAACTGAAAAATATCCAAATGCATATTTTGAGAATATATATATATATATATATATATATATATATATATATATATAACACTACAAAAAAAAGTTCCAGTGATGTTTCTAATGCAAGAAAACTGTACAGTGTTTTCCTGCATAATGCAAGAGTTTTTTGTATAATGCATTCCTATTTGATTGAAATCTATCGATGTCTCAGTAGATACTCTAATTTTTTTAAAAAAATAAATATATAATGTTTCCTCCAGCATGATTTAAATTAATCATGTATGGGCAATTACGTTATCTTCCCTTCAGGAAGAAGAGTGTAAACTATGAATGAAATCCTCTAAATGCCTTTTGGATTTTATTACCTGTGAAATTTGGCAACAGTTCAGAAATGTGTAAACTTAGCCCATGCTGCCCACTAAGAATATTGGACTATATTTAGCCTTTCACAAAGTTTCTATGGATGTTTTGCCTTTATAGGTTTGAAAATCCACCTTAATGTTTGATTTAACGGAAATTAATTGGCAGCTCTACCTAAAATGCTCACAGATGTAAATATTCTGCCAAGTCAAGCCAGGTTAGTGACAAATTATGAACTAAGTGACATGTGGTTGCCAAGGGCTCTGCTGAAGTAGATAATTATAAAATAACATTGCAATAGCCTAGCTATCCATGTCAAGATATAATGCATACCATCAATAAACAAAAAATGTAAGCTGCAAAAATAACTCTATTCTATTCCTCTTCCTTTGCTGATTTCTAATATCATAATTTTTAATTTTCTGAACTGTTCCTTGTAATGTTATTGATCTGAAAATCAGTATTCAAATATAATGAATGAATGAATAAGTAAAAAAAAAAAAGTTTTCACTTTTCATGTGACTAGAAGAACAACCAGACTAATTCTCTTCAATCAATTCCCATTGCCTATTGTCAAGTCTTACATTGCTGGCAAACCAAGGAAGCAAAACCACATGGGTTTGAGGAAAGCATCTTTAATGTGCTAGCCAGACATTCATGAATTAGGGGGAGTAGGGGGAGTCTCTTTGAAATGCTTGCTTTCTACACTGCCGCATCTGGGCGGTGTTTGTTCCCTCCCCTCCTTTGAACTGCACTCTTCCTCTGCTTCCTCCCCACAGTCTTTCACACCCATAGCCTTTCTCTGCTTCATGTCCTTCCAAGGCATGGGAACTCAGACTCCCAGAATTTCCAGACAACACAGAGAAAAGCAGAATAGGAAGTGGAAGCTAGAAGGTAAAAGCTGGGGACTCATTTTCATCCTTACCGAAACAACAAAACCTATAGACCCATTATGATCATTTCCAGTGGTGTCTGCAGGGTGTGGTCAAAAAAGTCAAGATGGAAGCTATGATGACACATATTAAAAAGGGCTTCAATCACTTTGTTGTAATGTGCATTGTCACAGCTACCATCTTGACTTGACTTGACCTGACCATACCACTTGGACAACCCTGATCATTTCTGTTCCTTGAAGAAACAGAAAATCAACAAGAGAGGATGACATTGTAACATATGAGCAGCATCACAAAAATGTTTTTATAAAAAGGGAGGAAACGAGAAAAAATAGGGATAAGAAGAAGCAGAACTATGTGTGGTGTGGGGGAGAGGAAAGATAGGAGGTTCATTACAAGTAATAGTTGTGAGTTATTTTTGTTGTCTTTTCCACTTTGCATAAAGCAATATTATAAAAGTTAGTTTATTTATATTTATATTTATTTTTATTTATATAGCAAATTTGTCACCACTCATCTCATTAAAAAGCGACTCTGGGCAGTTTACAGAAAAGATAAAATCAATTAAAATACAATATAAAAGTAGTCTTAAATAAATAATAGGTTCCAAGATTATCCATTATCCATATTCCAAGTTGGATTATCCATAGATTTCCTTACCAGTAATTTTGCTATATTCTGGAAAAAAAATATAAAGCAATATTTATCAATTTGGCTTATTGCACAATTGAAGATGTAGATAACTGAAATTTTGGATTTGCTAATTTCTTATAAAATGAGATGAATTTATATTAGGCGCTGAGAAATAATAAAACGAAGAAGAAGAAGGAGGAGGAGGAGGAGGAGGAGGAGGAGGAGGAGGAGGAGGAGGAGGAGGAGGAATTTTTCCTTATTCATTTGTAGCTTCTTGTTGCTAGAAGTACAGTGGGCCCACTTGTCCCATGAGACATTAATTCACAGTAATCAACCAGGAATGGAATAATTCCTGGTATCTCTGTGTCCACACTTTAAAAGAATTATCACAGCTCATTTAATATAATTATATTGAAGAGAAAAATATATATAGAAGCTATCCTAATACCCCTAACATCTGTTTCATTAAAACATTAAAATATGAAACAGTAATTAATTTCTGGATATTAAAATGTTTCCTAATATTCATTGTGCACCAGCCTTCTCCTTTTAGCTCCAAATCATGCTAATTGAATTCAGGGTTTAATCTGAACACACACATACGCACACACGGTAAATCTGAGTTATTGGACAGCCCAATTAAATATTCAGACAGTGCTAAAGTTGATTTAACTCTTTATTCCTGTGCCATAATCCCAATGAAAATTGTCCTTTCTATCAATGGTATTTTCATTGCTGGTTGATGACAGTTTCTATCCCCATGCAAATAACAGCTTTACTGTAGGAAATTTAATTAGGGCTGCAAGAAAGAAATAAAGAAAAGGCTCATGGGTATGGTTCTTAATCCTTACCACTCTGTGACTCCTTTTTAACTAAAACCAAACAGAAATACTTGATATGCAGCTTGGTAACTACTAAATATTCATAAAATATGAAAATAATTCCAGAGTGACAATGATGATGATGATGATGATGATGATCCATCAAATTGTTGTTGATGCTTAGCGATCACATAGATAGATTTTCTCCATGTTGATCTGTCCCTAACCTGGTCCTTCAGGTTTTCCACTCTTCCATAGAGTGTCACAGAGAACACTCATCACCACTGTAACTGAATTCATCCACCTTGCTACTGGTCATCCTCTTCTTCTCTTTCCTTCCACCTTTCCTAGCATTAGAGCCTTCTCCAGAGAGCTAGGTTTTCGCATAATGTGGCCAAAGTAGGATAATTTAAGCCTAGTCATTTGTGCCTTGAGTGGAAACTCTGGGTTGATTTGTTCAATGATCTATTTGTTCATTTTCTTGACTGTCCACAGTATTCTTAGAAGTCTTCTCCAACATCAAACTTCAAAAGTGTCAATATACTTCCTATCTGCCTTCTTCAAAGTCCAACTTTCTCTTCCATAGAGTGTCACAGAGAACACCATGGCTTGCATGACTTTGATCTTTATAGGTTTAGACACATCACAGCATCTGAATATCTTTTCCAAGGCCTTCATGGCTCCTCTACCAAGTGCTGGTCTGCAGTGTATTTCTTGACTGCTTGTTTCTTTACTGTTGATGGTTGATCCTAAAAGGCAGAAGCTATCCACCACTTTGATATCTTCATTGCCAATTCTAAATCTGTTTGTTTTACTTGTTGTCATTAGTTTGGTCTTATTTATATTTAATTTTAGTCCTTTTTGTTCACTGTGTTCCTTGACTTTTATTACTAGAGCTTGCAGATCCTTTGTATTTTTGGCTATCATGGTAGTGGCATCAACATTAGCAGGTTATTAATGTTTCTTCCTTCAATTTTATTATTTTTTTAATAACTTTATTTCTTCCTTCCTTCTTTCAATTGTAAAGCCACACTCATCTTCTTCCTATCAAGCTTCCATTTATATATATGTAGCATAAGTAGAGCAGATTAGTCAATAATGCTTGAACTCCAGTTCAAGGTTTTTTATTTGAATCTCCAGTACAGGTGAAAGTGCAATAGCCCCATTATAAATAAATGAGTTTCCATAAAACATCGTAGTGTGAAAGTAAGAGAGGAATCATGTGTTCCTGTGCTTGTCTGCCTTCAAATCAGAGTAATCTTGCCCATCATGCTGGATATTTGAGTGATAGTCCTAGTTTGGTGGCATTTGCTGGTTGATCTGAGCTAGGAACCAGCTGATGTTTTTGAAAAGGCAAATAAATTCATCCTATTTACTTTCTCTACCACTCTGAACAATCAGTTCCATAGCATTTCAGAAGGGGCATAACTGTTCTTCTTGAACATGTCTTCCCTTTGCACAAAACCTCTATCTGAAATTTAGGATAGGTGATTGGTACCAAATATTGCTGCAATTTGCATCACTTTCTGCCCCAGACAAGGATATTCCTGGAGCAATGCATCAGATCCCCAAAGTCAGTCAGATGGTTTCTACAAACCTCTACTATTTTATAACCACCACATACTATTTTACACATAATAAGATTCCACAAACAGCAACACAGTTCAGAATACCCAAGAATATATGCTGATGACACCCACATTTACTTGAAACATTTAAAAGGTTAACATAATGTTCTAGTTTGTGCTATATCCAATCTCTTTCGGGGCTGCAGGTCATTCCATAGGAACAGTGTTGTGGAGATGAATTGGCCTGTTTGGATGAAATGTTTAATTTTAGCTTCACTTTATAGATCTATTGTTTTCCCTTGGGTAAGACAAACCTATCCAAAAAAGGCAACATGGATTCAGAGGCAAGTTCAAAGAACTAAACTTTGTTATAGCAAACCGAGCATTAAATTAAATGTTTGTTAGGATATTCAGATTGACAACTAAATAAGGTGAAATTTATCCACGACTCATACAAAGATATGGGTAATTAAAAAAAACCCAAACCTTTTTTCTTATCAGGAACACTTTATTTACATATTTGTAAATGCAGAACGAAACACACACAAAAGCAGTTCTCTTGTCAATCCTGCCTTTTCACAGGAATTTACCTAGGAATTTAATTCTAATGCATGAATCCCAATGCCAAATGAATGGCCTTCAGTTTCGGATTATGCACATGTTGTGAACATAATGTAAGTTTCAAATATAACATCACCAAAGAGACTACATCCAATAGTTCGGATGGCTATCAAATCATTACTAAAAATATTTTGCTTATCTATGGGTGTCCATAGGGAGGGGCTCCAAAAGTCAACATGGCAGCCGCAACCATGCCATGAAAGCCCTGCCCCCTTTAAAACGTGTGTGGTGGCACATATAAAAAGGAGTGGGACTTGGATCACATAGTTGAGGCCACTATCTTGACTTTTTTGGACCCCTGTCCCTGCAGACACCTGTATGCCTTGATCTTATTCTCTCTTTCTTATACCATCATTTATTGTAACCACCATATTTATTTATTTATTAATCAGATTTATATAGCTGCCCATCTCACACAAGGTGACTCTGGGTAGCATACAACAATTAAAAAATAAATACATAAAAACAACTACATATAAAAACCTATAAAAACATACAAAACAGGAAGGGATAAAATTAATAAGGGAGCCATTGTAAAATCTCCCCAGTCCCCTGGGAGCCCCAGGCCTGATCACGTAGCCAAGTCTTGAGGGACTTACAGAATGTTAAGAGAGATGGGGCTAATCTCACTTCCGCGGGGAGAAGATTCCACAAGGTGGGCGCCACGGCCATATCCACAGCCATATCCAATAAAGGCTAGTCTTTCTATTCCTGAATAGTGGGTTAGTGGGTTTTTTTCTGCATCACTCCTCTATTCTTACAGAGTTGAAATAACCTCACTCTTTGCACTCCCCCAATGCCCTCAAAATTTATTGCAAGCTCCAGCTTTTAAGGGCATTACTGCCTTATTTTCCTTCCTTCATAAACTGTCCTGAAACCTGCTGTCTCTTCTGTTTCCCTTGGCACTAGCTAAGATGTTGTTACTATTGTTTTGAAACTATGCACCTGTGTGAGGGTTTTTTTTTTAATGAGGTGTCTGGTGAGAGCTTTTAAAGTCTCTTGCCTGTGAAGATCGTGATCTAGAGTAAACAAAAAAGAGAAAGGATGCTACTCTGTATCCCTCAGTCTTATGCTTCGCAGGTGCATCTTACAGTATACATACTTGGAATCAAGTCCCATTAAAGACAATGGGCTGTTTTTTGTATATAAGTTTGCACTATCCTACCTTTATCAATATAAATCTAAGAGTTTGCATTGCTCCTAGGGTCTGTGTAAATCCTCCTTCTCTTTACCTTCTATTTTCCTCAGAGATGCCTCCACATGGTTATCAAACTTCTGAATGGACCTCACAACAGTACTTCATGCCCTCATCACCTGGACTACTGCAATGCATTCTACATGGGGATGCTCTTGAAGATTACTCAGAAACTTCAGTTAGTCCAGAATGGAGTGACCTGTTTATTAGCTGGTACTTGCCACCATGTTACAACGTATTACTTGTACTCTGAGCCCTGCACTGGTTCCCTGTTGACATCTGACTGCAATTGAAGGTGCTGGAAATTACCTATAAAGTCCTATATAGCTTTGGCACCGAAGTATCTTCAGGACTGGCTTCTCTCGTTCCCCACTTGATTTGCAGCTTGACATGCCAAGAGAGCTTGTCTACTTCAGCCATGCTGAGGCAGAAAGAAAATGCAGACAAGGAAAACCAGCAATGTGATGGACTGATACAATAACAGCAACCATGGAAGCCATTCTAGGAATTATTAGCCACCTGACTGAAGATCAGGTACACTTCAGGACAACTATCCACAGGACTGCCATGAGCTGATGTCTTGACGGCCACTAACAACGACAATGTAACACGGAGGCTTGTAGGTGCTGCTTTTCTGTGGCTGCAACTCTACTTTCAAACAGCTTCCCACGTGGCCTGATGTTGGCTCTCATAGTTTCAGTCTATGAAACTATTTTCTATTGAAAATAGAAAGCCTGTGGTGATTCATGATGCCTAGGAGGGCTTTATGATTTTTCAATTATGTAAATTTAATTTTTTTTTTTTTACTACAGATCTTTTATTTCTTTGCTTGTTTGATCAATTTGTATGGCCACTGAAATTGCAGTTGTGATTCTGGATGGCTAACATGTTAAAAGGAAATAGAGAAAAGATAACAAAAATAAATTAAAAGACAATCACACCCAAGGCCAACCTTAATTACTCTCTTAACTCATACAGAACAGCCTCATCTAATGCCCCACCTTAGTGCCTCACGGGACTCCCACAGGGTGGGGGCCATCTAAATCTTAGGGGCGTATGCTGTTCCATAGGGCAGGTACTGCAACAGAAAAGGCACACCTCCTGAGTCCCGTTAGATGACAGTGTTTTATAGAAGGGACTCAGAACATGCCTATTCCATTGGGATCCATGAGATGGGCAGAAATGATCAGAGATAGGGGTTCCACAAATAACCCAGCCTTGTGCAGTGTGGGACATTATGGGTGATAACCAGAACCTTAAATTGCCCTCAGAAGCCTAGTGGGAATCATTGCAGCTTGCAAAATAGTACCTTTGAGATAGGCCAGATGAGGAAAGTGACAACACAAGGAATACAAGAATGCTACTTTATTGTTGTTGGGTATAATAATAGAATCTTGAAAGTCGGCTAGAATTTCCCGCTGCCCCTTCTTATACCAAACAGAATCCAGGCAGGGTTATTCTGAGCTTCTTTTTCATGAAGCCTTCCCCTTTCCAGGACTGAATTGACTTTTATTTTCCCTTAATTATTCCTGCATTACTTGTCAAAGTTATCTCTGCATTCCTCTACGCCTGGGCATATCGTGGTATGCCCATAACTACCCATGCTGCTGCATTCTGGACCAGTTGTAACTTCCAAGTGATCTTAAAGGCAGCCCCATTTACAACACATTGTAGTAGTCCAAATGGGAAGCAAGCAAAGCTTGAGTGACTGTAAGCAGGATCTACTGATCCAGGAACAGGCACAATTTATACCTATGCCTGATTGTATTTACTCTTCATTCTCCACCATCATCATTCCATGTGTTGATTCTGACACTTCTTCTCCTGGAGTTCCTTAGTTTTCAGAATAGTGTAGAAATAGATTGTACAGAACCAACTTATCTGTAGTCATAATGTTGGCCAATAATTCAATATTGCTTGTTCCTCCAGTGATATAGGTTACAGCTCCTCTAGTCTCTTCTCATTGATTCTGCTGGCTGGGCCTGATGGGAATTGAAATCCAAAACTTCTGGAAAATATCAGCTTGCCTAACCTTGGTTTGCTCAGATCTCAGGCATGGCTGTTACTCCCTCTGCAATCTTTGGCTAAAATGGTAGGGTTTGCACTGAAATGGTCTATGGGCAAATTCTATCCTCGGTCATAAATTATGGACCCTAGTATTCTATTATTTTAAAAATTCATGGAAAAAGCTTTGCCTTGAAGTTGCATTCTAATTTTGGCCCCAAATGTCAACTTTTAAAACACCTTTGATTTCAGAAGCCCTTACTTAACTACTCTCCAGTGGAATAAATAGGTTATAGATGTAGTAGTCTCAGCCCTAAAAATTTATTTCTTTTAAAATCGTATCACAAAACAATTTTAAATTAATACCTTTCTTTTGTTCAACTGGGAACTAGTAGAGGAAAGAGAGATATATCATTATGCTACTTTTCATATTTCATTTGTGAGTTGTGAATGTGAGGAGATTTTTAGTATTATTGGAAAACAATAATAAGTTACAGTAGAAATGAGGAAATACATCTCCAGTGGAAAATTAGTTCAGGTGAGGAGGGAAAGGTTTAGGGAAAGATATGGAGTTAATAGGAAAATCTTACATTATTTTTCATCAGAAGACAATAGGGAAAAGTTGCTAAAATCATTAGTTGAAGTTATTAATGAAGTGCATTCTTGTAAGTAAACAAAACCATTTCAGTTTATTACAGCTACACTGGAAATAATAAATCATTTTGTTTAAAAGAGAGGGCTCAAATCATCACTGAGTGCATTTGATGCTTTGATTTAATAGCAGCATTAATGTGTCAGAATTCTGTGTTATATAAGTGCCATAACCACATATTTCAGAAAAATACATACACTCTTATTTTATCTGTGATAAATGGAAAAATGCCTTTAAAACTAAAGAGAAATGAATATGATTTTCTTAAAAATGTGTGCTTTGCAAATGGAAATATACATTAAATAGAGTATAAAAAGGAAACATCATAGGCATTTTTATTCACATTTTTGTATAACCAGTATATGTTTGTATTGGTACACAACTGATAAGGTTTACATATGTATGCTTACACCTATATAAGATATAGGTGGGTTGAATATTTTGTGAACGTGCCATCTCTCTACAAAGAGTTCTCATCTCCATCTAACAGCTGGCCTGAGACCTGGAAGCTAAAAGACAACTAGAAGATTGTAGTCTCTATCTCCCAGAAAAAAAGAGCGGGGAGATGTACCACTCCTTCCATTGATCAGATAAAAGACAGTTTCTGGGAGACAGAGTTACTTCTCCAATGCTTGTTAGTGCTTAGAAAAATGTATACATCTTTCAAGAGTCAAATAATAAAAGAAATGTTAAGACAATCTCCAAAATAAATAAATCATATTTCTAACCTAATCTTAGCATTGGTGACATGGCATAACATTTAAGACTACTCTAATACATGCACTAGTATTAGACATGGACTTAAAGTGTGTTGGTCAATGGTGGTTAAGGTGCTGGGCTAGGATCAGGTAGACTTAGGTTCAAGTCCATTCTCAACTATGATTTGGGGACAGTCACTATCTCTTAACCCACCAAAGCAACTTCATTCCACAAAATTATTGTAGGCGGAAAATGGAGAAGAAAGTACAATTTTGTTGCCTTGAGTTCCTGGTAGAAGGCAGGATATAATTTTAATTTTAAAATGGAATGGTCTTCAGCCTCTTTTCAGCTGGGTTAATTTTGAAGTCCAAACATGCATGTGAGCACTCCCCTCTTAATTTGGATGAGGATGGAAGGGCTGTGGTTTGGATACACTTTAGATCAAGCAGTGAACCTATAACCTGTCTGCTGAAGACCAATGCATTATATTCTACCTTTGATCCAGACCTCATTGTAGATGAAAACATGACTCCTATTTGAGTAAGTCTCCCATTCGCTTTTGCGGGTGGAACAAATAAACAGAAGTGTTTCTGTGCAATTGAGGGTGCTTTGAGCAGAAATGTATGATAGGATTAAACAATGATTTATGATTCTGTAGGCCTAAATTATATCTTGTTTCCCCTCAATTCTTTGAATTACTGCCTAATTGAGCTCAGTGCTATCTGATTCACTGAGTAGCTATGGAATTTGGCTGTTACAAGCAAAATGCAATAGCAGATATATTATGAGCTGTGCGGGCTTTTTCCAAATAGCAAACAATGTCCAAACTATTGATTTGTTCTTATCTTGGATGACTCACATTGCATGTAAGGGAGTAAAAAATCAAGGCTGCAGTGACAAAAATAAACACAAGTGACTGATACTTTATTGACTTCTATATAATCCTGTGTAAAGCAAGTGATTCTCTATAAATTCTTTTCAGTTACTTGAAAGAATTGGAATCTTCAAATCACAGAAGTAAATTTGATTGCAGTTCTGCATAAATCTGGAAGCATAAGTTTAAACCAAATGCATAATTTGACAAACTGGGTGCTAAAAGGAGACCATAGACAAAACAGTTATTGATCTGAAGCTTTGTTAAGTCCCTCCTTGAAAGAGCAGTAGCAAGATTAAACACTTTGGCTAAGGAATAACTCCACAAAATAAGTGAGAAGTAGCAGGCAGGCTCTGAAATATTTCAGATTATTCTACTTTCTCCTCTTCATTTACTGTATAAGCATATTTGTTGCTAATGCAGGCAGCCAAACAACATACATTTCAGTCAAGGTCTTTGCCATCTCTTTTCATTTCTATGTTAATGTTTCTAGAGATGCTGTTCTTCATCTGCTATTTTGTACTCTGGACAAGGAGAGCAGGCAGTGAAATGGCTTTGATAAGAAAGCAGATTCTTTTCTTCTTTCCTGCCAGTCATTTTTAGACTGTCATTCCACTCTTTCCTTCCTTCTTTCCTTCCTCTGTCTTCCCACTACTACAAATATCAAAGTAGTTTAAAATGAAAACAGTGGAATTAAGCCAGTATCAGTCAGTACAGAAAAGGCCATAATGAATTTAAAATTGAGGAAAAGGAGGAGAACCAAATAAAATCAAAGCCCTACATACAACATTCATATATGGAAGGCCTTGGTGAAGGCACTTATTTGCAGGCTCTTCATAGCTGCAGTTAGAGGGTCAATGTGGTATAGCAGTTAAGGATTGGATGAGCAGCCGGGAGATCCAGATTCTAGTCCACCTTCAGCCATGGAAGCTTATTAAGTGTCCTGGAGCCAGCTATTCTCTCTCAGCCCATCCTACCTAACAGGGTTATTGTTGTGAGGAAAAATAGAAAAAGGGAGCTGTTGGCAAAATCCTCAAGATCTGGAGATGGTATCTTCAGAGGTGGGCAGACTATTACTTCATTCAAATCTAATAGCACCTTTCCATCATTGCAAAGATACATTCTCCATCCTCCATCCTCTGAACCTGTCTAGTCCGCACCACCTCCTTCAGTAGCCTGAATAAACCTAGTTGTGGTAGGGCCCGTATTCTATTTTAGGTACCCAGCTGCCTCCTCCTCCTCTTCCTCCTCCTCCTCCTCCTCCTCTGATGCAAGGCCACTCTTGATAGAAGCTGAGTCAAGAGCTGGAGTCTAACAGGGGCAGTTCTGCTGTTAGACTGGGTTAGGCAGCTGCATCTAGTAATAGATGATGGAGGACAGAAGTGCAGTCTTGGGGAGCAGACCTATGTGGGCCAGCAGTGTTCTTTATATGCCTGTTGCCTTCAGGTGAAATGGAAAGTCACCAGCAAAGAAGCAAGATTCCACTATTGATCTGGTTGGCTTTTTTACATTAAATAGGAAAGGATGCCACTTGGACCTTTACCTCTGGCAGAAAAATATCTGGCAGTAAATTATCTTGGGCGGCTTCTGAGGCTTAGTCCTCAGCAGGTTATCTAGACTGAATTTCAGACACCCCTATTTAAAGAGGGGGGGGCTGGCTGAGGCAGTGATAAAGTAATAGAAAAGCCAGGCTGGCTTCCTGAGAGCTGCCATCTGTCCTCTCCTGTAGTAAGGATTAAAGCCACTGACGTTCTCTCCCACAGAAAGAAATGGGGTATCAATCAATCAAATCTTTATTATGGTCATAAACCAGCATAGAATGGGGTATAAAAAGTATGTACTTTGTCTTGGAGGGAGATACAATCATGCCAGTTGCAGCCAAACTGAGAGTTGTTCTGTGCCACAATAAAGAATATGCTGTATTAATTCAAAACAGTGTGATGGGGAATCACATATGGTTTGTTCAAAAATTAAATCACAACAGGAGACCTGGATTTCAATTACTAAATTTTCTATTACGATGACAGATTAGTTAGTTTCACAAATTACATCAGGTCTCCATCTTTCATGCACAGGTTTTATATTTGTGGAACTTGAAAAATTGGTCAGGGAAGAGAACTACATGAACATGGTTGAAGCACCCCCCTCCCCGATAATTTGTCCATGACAAGTTGGAGCTGTCCCACTTTCTCAAAATTTCCTGAAGGCTAGCCTTTAGCTGCTTCTGGAATAACCCACGGCAAACCCTTTAAAAACTTGACAGGCAGGTTATTCACACTATCTCCTATTATTGGAGATAAAAGCAGTGCATTTAATGCTTCTCCAATATGTGTTCTCCAAGTTTTATCTGGATGTTCTCCTTATTTAACTTTTTTTTTTTTTTTTTGCAGACAAGCAAGAGAGGACTTTGTGGTTATCTTTGTTATTTACAATTTTTTACATTTTGATCCAATCTGCATTTACTAGGTTTTCAATCTGTTCTCATAATTTATTTCCTCTAGCAATGTAACATCCTGGAGTTTTTCCACAGCTGTATTGGTCTTCTTTCTTTAAATCATCCGTTTTTAGAGCTTGCTAAGAACAGATTCATTTTAGCAACCTGAAGTAAGCAGTTTGGTCTGCACTTTAAGATCCACTGATATTTTTATACTTCTGCATTTTAAAAAATTGCTCCTAAATTTATGGAAGCTTGTCATAAAATAGATACCTTTTAACTACAACACTGATAACAGCTGGGTGAAATGTCTGGGAAGCAATTCATAAATTATGAGAAATTAAAATGATTTGGTGAAAGTAAGAAGAGGCTGCTAGATCAGACCAATGGTCTATCTATGGATGGATGAATCTATGGATTCATCAGCCTGTTTCCCATAGTAACTAATCATATAATTCTGGGTAGTCTACAAGCAGCACATGGAAGCAAAAGACTTATCTTGTTGTGTCCAGCACCTAGCTAGCATATTCTACCTCTGAATCTTAAGTCTGCATGTAACTATCATGTCTTACAGATACTGGTGGTCTTATTCTTTGTATTGTCCCCTTCTAAAGCTATATGAAGCTAATGACTATTCCCACATCTTGCAGCAGTGAGTTCCATAAGTTATAATAGAAATACCAACAATGTCAGGTCACTATCTATGGATCTATGCTCTGTTACAGAACAATGCTATGCTATGTAGGCAGAACAATGTGTTTAATGCTCTATCACAAAACAAAGGATGCATCTAAGATCTTTTGGGATTTGGTAACCATAACTGGTTCTCATGGTGAAAATGACATCTGTAGGAACACTTAAGACTGGCAAAATCTGGAATGTTTTTCTTCAGGATTGAAGAGGACATACCAACAGAGGAACATACTAGAAAGTCTGAGGTTAAAATAAGCTGAACTACTGTAGTTAATTTGCTAGTTGCCATTGAGTGAGGTTCAGCTTTTGGGACAAATCTTTATTTTGGGCAACAGTTTCTACATTGAGCCTCCTGAAGTTAAATGCCTGATTTTCCCATTTTACAAAACATTCATCCCTTTTCCCAGTGATTATACAGACAACATTTTTAAAGGTTGCATAGGTTTTATCCCCATAGAATAGCTTTCTGCAGTTTGGGGTTCTCTAAGTGTGCTTGATGGTGTTGGCTGTGATTACGAGAGTATCAGTCTAGAAAGGATAAAGGGCAGTAAACTGGGAAACCTCAAAGAATCACCATTTAATCTATTCCTGACAAATAGATTTGTTCTTTGGCCATTGAAGTACCAAAAGAAGCATAGATTAAACATTATCATGGACAGTATCAATCTGTAAATACTTCAGACTGATAAATTACAAATTGTTGTACACCTGAGCCATGGTGGAAACAAAAGCATACAATGCAGGTAAAGCTACAGGAGCTGTTTAAAATGCCCAAAGCTTGAAACCAGAATAGCAAAAAATTGGTGGTTCAAAAAAATCACCCCAAGGAAACATTTCCATGTTATATTTTAAAAATGAATGACTCTGTTTAGCAAGTTCATCAGTTTTATTTTCAGGCTGAAGAAGCAGCCTGAATTGTTCAGAGGAACTCATGGCAAATGTCAGCATTGAATTCAGACCAATTTTATAGACTTCCATTTTAAATGCTTTTGAGCTTCTGTGCTTCTGGTGTGCTTGTGGAAAGGACAGAAATTCAGTTGTAAATACTTTTATTAGACTTTAAAAGATGGATTTACAGAATACTGTGTTGGAAGCTGCCAACATTTTTATGTATCTGATGAATCTATGCATCTTTCTGAAATGAACAACTGTTCTCCTTTCCCCACCATATTTTCCATAGAGCTCTACATATTTGGGAATAACTTCCTCCCTCCCCATCCTGTATTTAAATTGCACCTCCCTAGAGAAAGAGATAACGCTTTAGTTATCATAACAGGTACAAAATGTGTCCTTGGCCCTTGGACTCTTTTTCAGGGAGCATGGGCTGGCCCCTGAATTTATGAATTGTGTGGACAACACAGGTGGAAATAACATGACTTGTCAGTTTCATCAGAAGAGGAAGTAGCGCTGGGTCAAAAAGGGGAAATACGCACAGGCTGGCTTTGTATGTTATACTAAGCCATAATGAGATTTGTCTGGAGGTATTTGAAGCCATCTATTTTGGTTCATAAACCATAGTCTGTAGCTCAGCTGATCCTACATGAATCAACCAGCTGTGGTTTATTGGGGATGTGCAAAATGTTTGGTGCACAGAACTACTGCTATTGAGTGGCCATGCCCAAACTGAAATGTGTGTTTTGCATATTTTGGTCCACGAAGGGAAAGAAACAGGGTTGTTTTGTTCTGGATAGGGAACAAAACGTGGTGGTTCTGGGCCGAAGCAGTTCAGAGGCCTGCAAATGGGCAAAAGCCAAAGGTGAGTGGTTTCCTTGGTAACTGCCAGTGTGGCAAGGATGGGGGAATATCCCTGCAAGCCAGTGGGATGTGTGGTACTCTGATACCAGCAGCAGCGGCTGAAGGTGGCACACAGGAAGGGAGGAAATGGAAGGCACTAGGGGGATTGAAGGGCAGGTGGGACAGTGAAAAATGCCCCATAAAAATCACAGGGATGGCTGGAGAATTCTGGGAGTTAAAATCCCCACTTCATAAAGTTGCTGAGCTTGAGAAACACTGGAATAGAACATCAATTGTAGGGCTACTAGATCCAGGCTACAAAAATCTGAGCAACCATCGATGGCAGGAAAGAGGCACAGAAATCTCTGCCATTTGGTGATTGTCCAGGGGTGGGTCACCTTCTTGATGCAATTACTCTGCAGTTTTCAGAGCAGGTGATGGGCGCTCTCGCTAAGTGACCTCCAGTCACCAAACATTCACCAGATTGGAAAGATTGGTCCACCCTTTTACTCCCTCAAGGTGCTCCTTACCAGTCCAGTTTACTGTAGTCTTTCTGTCTGGGTATTTCAAACAAAGCAAAGGACTTCAGGCACCAGTTGTTTTTATTTTGTTTAAAGGAAGCTTAAGGAGCACATTTGAGCTCATTTGTGGGGATAAAGATAGTGCCGGAGGCTGATGTTCCTCTTTGCAACATGCCAACTTCAGATCATGTTTTAAAAATGTGTTGTTCGGTCATTCAGTCACTTCTGACTCCTGTGACCCAATTAACTTTTTTTTTTTTTGAGTCAGGATTGTCTGTCACTTACCGTTCTTTTGAATTCTTGTAAGCTGTTTGTGTCATCAGGGATAGTATCTGACTACGTTGTTTTCCATTGGCTTCTTTTTTGATTGCCTTTGATTTTTCTGAGCATCTACATCTTCTCAAAAGTCTTTTGCTTTTACAGGACCTGTCCAAAATATTTCAACTTTAGTTTCATTATTAGTGCCTCCAGTGAGCTCTTTGATTCACTTCAGGAAGTATTGTTCTCCTTGAATCCAAGGTATTCTTAACATTTTTCTCTAGCACCACAATTCAAAGGTATAATGTTTTTCTTTGTTCATGTTTTCTGAATGATCCAACTTTCCACAGCTGTATGTTATAACTGTGAAACTTACAGTCTTGACAGCATAAACCTATATTGTCAGTGTGATGTCTCTTCACTTTTTATGGCTATAATCACCATTTCTGTGAATTTCTTAGCCTAGGAAGAGAAAGTCTATTACTACTTGAACTTCTCTGCCTGTTTGGATTGGATTGCCTGTTGATATGATCATAGGCTTTCTTTCCTAAAAGCTGCAGCCTGATTGTGCACTCTCTTATTTTACCTTCAACAAAACATTCCTTAAAAGTCTTCCTATCAGGCCCAGCCCAAGAACATCAGGGAAACAGTCCATCCAAGTTCAGTTCCTTTATTGCTTACACCATATAGACAGAATCTTGCCAGACTAAATCTGTATCACTCTGACCTAGTGGCTATACCCTGGGTGATTCTAGGGAGTGGCTATCCTAAATGTCTCCTCTTCCCACGCTCCTGCTCCGGACTGTGCTGACTCTTGTCTTGCCCCCTTCCTGGAATGTGCTCCCTCCTTCCTGAGAACCTGCTGTGCTATTGCATCTCCTCACTTCCAGCCATCTGAGGTGGTTGATATTTCTTCCAGCAATTTTAATTGCAATTTCTATTTTTTCTAGTCCAGCATTTCTCATGATACATTCTCATGATAACATTAAGTAAGTAAAGTGACAACATGCAACTTTGGCGTACGCCTTTCTCCATTTTTGAGTCATTTAATTGCTCCTTTTCTGTTCTAACTGTTGCTTTCTGGTCATCGTACAAAGTCTTCAATAGGCAGGTGACATCAAAATACTTAGTTTAATCAATAAAGCAAAATTAGACATCTGTTTGCAACTCCTTTGCCTTTTCCATGTGTTCTTAGATCCCTCTGCCTCTTCTGAATCCAGCTTGTACACCTGACAGTTCTTGTTCCATGTCTTGTTGAAGTCTGGATTCCCAAACCAAACATTATCCTCCTAAAAGAACCTTCAAAATGTCAGATGAAGCAAGAAAAGTATCCTTGAATATCAGGTTGTTACCCTGAGTTAGAATAAGTATATATGTGCTAAAGTTCTAACCCAAGAACAAATAATTCTATTATTGTTATGTGTCTAAACCTATGCACTCAATGTAGATCTGTCTTTCATGAGTGATCAGAAACTTCAGCTGATGCAGAAAGTGATAGGCTGCTTCATGAGTGGACATGTAGGTATCCTTACTTACCCCCAAATGCCTTTCTAAAGAACCCTGCTTTTATGGTTATCCAAAAATATAGTGAGAAACTCAGTGAAACCCAGATGGGCACAACTCCCCCCTTAATATTCAATAAATGTATTAATGCTTACCATAACTTGGTTTGTTTGGGTATATAATATCTAATTAGTTTTGTGATGATCTAACATGCTTAAAAAGACACCTTCTTTTCTTGTTATAAGATCGTGATCAAACAAGAGACTCCATTTAATATTGTGACATGTAACCTTTTTTTTATAATGTATTAACTTTCTTAATGTGCCTCATAAACTGTGGGATTGTTTTTTCCCCAGAGATTTGCCATAGTTTAGGACTGTGTATTTTATTTTAACTGTGTTTCTGCTATTGGGGATAAGGTGACAGAGTAAATCCCCTCCCTAGGGTTCATTTCTTTTTAATTTGCCTTAATTGCATTGGCAGACTAATATTCATAAACTGATCGCCATTCCTTTAAATCTCCCAATGAAGTTGGAGATTCAGCCAGAGGACCACGATTCACATTTTGGGAGATGCAGTTAAGACAACAAGAATCAGTGGTACTATCAGTGAAAAGTTTGTACAGTACACAGAAACTATTGGCAAGAAAACTTTACAGTAGATTGGTATTTGGAAGTGAGCAACAAATATTCATTCATTAGGAAATACGCTGGTTTCCTTCCCAACAAACATTCTCTTAAGCTTTCCAGCATATGACATATTATTTCTGTCTTTGGAACATTCTGGACTTTTTCAGTATTCCCCCTGAGTCATTCTTCTAGCTGTAGAAGTCACTGTGTTTGCAGTTCACTTCCCTTTCTTTTTTGAAACAAAAATCCCAGTAGGAAATTTGGCCTATTTACCACATTTTGCTTGGTACTGCACATTTGTGATTTTTATTGAAAATTGGTTAATAAATAAAACCTCTAGATTCTGATATTAGGGCATAGCTTCATTTCCCCTGCTTATCTATCATAGTCACAGCAGTAAAGATCCTGTACAGCATAAGAGGGTGTGCTCATTTGCAGCTAGTTTACTCATCAACTTTCCATATCTCCCTCAATTAGTTATAAAATGGCAAAAAATAAAAATATCAGTAGATAATGTAGATATTCAACCAGAGCACTGCTACCTGAGGGGGAACAGGGGAGTCAGGTGTGCAGCATCTCCTGATCTCTCTCTCTCTCTCATACTCTCTCTCTCTCTCTCTCTAATCTATCTATCTATCTATCTATCTATCTATCTATCTATCTATCTATCTATCTATCTATCTATCTATCATGCATACAATTTATATGCCACTCCATTTCCAGAGACTATAAGTGGCTTATAGTATTAATATCAGAAGATCTTAAATCAATTAATACAATTATAACCTATCAGTCTGATCATCATTTGGATTAACATCTGGAGTAGCATGATCTTACTTACCCCCAAATACCTTTCTGAAGAATCCTGCTTTTATGGTTATCCAAAAATATAGTGACAAACCCAGTCAAACACAGATGGGCACATCTCTGAGCAAAGAACATCACCACGACCACTAGTCTGAGTGATAGCTGCCAGATCTACCCTCTCATCCAAGACTGAATCATGGATGAGAATAGGCTTATTATAGGCAGACCTGGCATGCAATAGCATCAGCTAGAACCCATGGTACAATTCTCCTCCCCCTAGGATAACAGAAAGGAGCTGGGACCATTTTGTAAAACCAGTCTAGAAAATGGACTGGGGGAAAACAGAGGTTAAGGGAAGGGAGAAGGCCAAGAAAGAAGAGAATGACTAGAGGAACAGGACTGTTATAAAACAGCCTTTCCCAGTCTCGCTTTGAATCAAGCCAGCCTCAAGAAAAAGAAGACTCACATCAGTGCAAGGCTGAGGATAGGGAGTTTAATACACCCCTTGTACTGCTTTCTTGTTAGGGTTAGGGTCCACTGGGAGACATGTACAGTTACTTTGATGAAGGGGAGGCAATACTGATGAGTACTAGCCCTTTTTCTTTGAGTACCATGATTCTGATCTAGTATGAAGTCTTCCCACTGCACGCAAGCTACTTTTTCTTTAAAATAACAGGAGACCCAGTTTTTCTGGATTTCTTAACAGATGTCTAGCTGACATTGGGTTTCTATAATTAGAAAAGAGATGTGGTGAAAGTCTTCTCAGTAGCTATAGAGCAAAGCCAAGAGCAAACTAATATTACTAAGTTAAAGTTTCTGAGCAGCCTACCTAGGAGATGGGTGCGTACCAATCCCAAATCTCTAGGGGTAAAAAAATGCAAGAGGAGGGGAGGGAATGAGGCAGTGACAACAGGCAGATAGATGATTGCTGAATTAGGGCTTACACATTCACACGCCAAAGAGTTTTTGTCCTATTGTTTTCTTTGTCTGATTTTCAAGAAAAGACATTGATGGGGAAAGCAATTTCAAGCAATGGAAGCACAGGCAGCAGGGGTTCACTCTGATGCATTTTATGAACTCTGCCATTCAACCAGCTATTCCATCTACAGTACAAATAATTCCCAATGTTCTTTAAATCCAACCCACATTTTTCCAACTTTATCCTCACCAATTGTAGATCAAAAGCATGATATTGTCTATAAACTTGCAAGTCTGGAGTTTGCAGATAGCACCTTCAGCTTATCATTGTTCAGCCCAAGTCAGCCAATAATTGAATACAGAATGCAAACCCATCAGTGCTGGTTCAGCTTCAAACTTGCCAACTGCTGAGTTGTCTCCCTTGCAGCTTAACAAGGAACCATTTCTCCAGGCTTTATAAGAAAGCAAAAAAGTTTCTCATTCCCTTTGCACCATGTAAGCATTTGCTCATATATATTTGTAAGTGTGTATTTGGTAATCTGCAAAAGTAGTGTTGCCTGCAAGGGAAGTTTGAATTGTTAAACTTATCAAATACAGAGGAACCTCAGAAGGGTTCCTTTCATCATGACACCAAATAAGCTAGCCCTGAGAAGCCCCCAAACCCTTCCTTCCTCCATGATGTCAGATCTGCAAGCTCTGAGCAGAATGTTGACAAAAGCCAACTGTGACTACGATATTGCAGATGACCAAGTATAGGAAAAACCTGATGAATGCACTTTTCATCTCTTCCTGAAGCACTGAAAATAAATATTTTTAAAAAAAACTGGTCTTCCAAGGCTGGCCAGGAACATCTGTTTGAATTATGTTACTAGGACTTTCTGCTGGCGTTGTGCAATGGGGCATGGGCAGGGTGCCTGCAGAAAGTGTCAACAGCATCAAAATGGCAGGTGTGACTGGGGCAATCAAAGCTCTGCTCATTTTTACATGCATGCAAACACATGTTAACACATGTTAAAAAGGAGCAGGGTTCCCATTGACTGGTCACGCCCACCACTTGCCTCTGGAAGCATGCAAATTGTCATTTACACACATGTATAAACCATGAAAAATTATGAGTATTTGAGTGGCAGGATAATACACTCACAATGAAATCACACTGTTTTTAATATTTGGGGAAATACCAAATAATGGAAAGTTAACAAGCGCAACAAATATTAAATAATGGACATAAACATAGCTCAACATCCATAAACAGTAGAGAAGAATTTAATTGACACACTGAAGCAAACCAGAAAGCACAGGAAAATCTTCATTAGATTTCTAGGGGAGAAAATGGCTGGGTTAGCAAGTCCTTCCCACCATAGGGTCCAAGGCGCTGATTCTAATAATCCAGACCTAAGGAACCAAGGCAATAGGAAAGGCAAACAGCTAGGGAATTAATGGAAAGCTTGGCTGCTCTTTAAAATGAGGGACTCAGTGACAAAAACTGATAGATATAGAATGGGGAAATAGAAGAAACAGAACATGTGAAATTTAATTACCTCCAAAGGAGCAATATGGATTACCTAAGTAATCAATATGGATTACTTCTGAATTCATAGAAGGATGGCCGGCATTATTTCATACCGGTTAGCCTCTACAGTCTAAAACCAAATTGTATGTGTAATATATCAAACTATGTTGATATATTAGGGAAAGCCATACCAATAAGATAACTTTTTCCTAACAACCTTTCCATGGCAACCATGTAGAAACCAAATGGAGGCTATCTATTACCAGGGACTCCGGAACTCCAGTTGGTTAAAAGTAGATTTGTAAATACAGGCAGTCCTCGTTTAGTGACTGCCTCGTTTAGCAACTATTCACAGTTATGATGGTGATGAAAAGGGAACCTTAGGACTAATCCTTGCATTTATGACTTTCGCAGGTCTGTAAAGCAAAGGAAAGCTGAAGTGAAATCATAAGCACAGTCGTGGTTTCACTTAACAACCACTTCACTTAATGACTGAGTTGCTGGTCCCAATTGTGATCACTAAACAAGGACTACCTGTATCCAACAGTTACAAGTTAGCCCAAGATTTTTGCAATATTTTGCTGATTGTGAGCAGCCATTACCTCAGATGCAGCACTGAAGAGACAAGCAATTATGAATACCGCTGTGCTATGCATGCAACTGGGCTGTGGATTCAATGGATACTTGAAAAAACCCATTTTGGACTGATTTCTCTTAATAACAAAACAACAGGCTGATTGGTGTTGAAATAAAAGCTTACATAGTACAAATTAACGAACTATACATGAGGAACAAAATCAATCACAGGTTAATTTTTTTAGCCAAGATTTAGATGATGGTGGTGATGATAAGGATGATCATGATTTATATTCTGTACTCTATACTTTAGAAATAAAACCCGTAGGTAGCAGTTCTGATTGGAGAGTGGATAACGGCTGGCTTAATGATTCAATGCTAATCTCTAGACTGTTAAAACAGAAAGAACATTGTGATGGCCTGGATTAGAGGCCTGTTGGCTCAGAGAAATAGCAACCGAGGGCACCTCTTCTCAGTTTAAATTCCAGAGGCAGAGGGGACCAAAAAGAGAGCAGTTTGGCTGATGTGGGTAGAGATTGCCTGGGCTGGGGAGCAACCTGTTTCCATTTACCAGTGGGAGACGGGTGGGCCTCTCTTGCCTGCTTGCAAGCACTCCAGAAGCATCTGGTTGGCCACTATGAGAACCTAAATGCTGGACTAAGACGGGCCTTGCCTTGAACCAGCAGGGCTGTTCCTAGGTTCTTACGGATGTCCTCTCTATCAAATGCCACGTTCACAGGAAAGGCTAAATGCATTTTAAATGGCAACTATGTTAACAATGAGTCACACTGAGTGCCTTCGGCTGTGATAGTCATAAACTAGCAGCCACCTATTCTTAACGCTACAGATTAATGCTAACACAAGCTACAAGAACAGGATAGGTAGTTCAGTTCCACCTCTGCGGATTCTTACATTACTTACCTAATCTACAATTATGTTGGCCACCCAGTCTCCTTCACTGCACCTATCCACAACTCATTTATCATCTGCAAAATAGCCTTTCCGCTCCTTCCATGCAGCAGCGTGAAATGCGTTGATATTATTCTTACATTGTTGTGCTAAAATTACTGCTGTCATTGTGGTTGAGATTTTCAGCAAATAGTTCCCTCCATGTAAGCATGCCTTCTAAGGCTAAGGAAAAGATGACTGAAGATAGGGCTCGACTACTGTGTTGCCCACTTTGAGAAATTCACTCCATTGACATGTTCACTGGGTGTTAAAAAATCTATTTTCTTTGAGGTGCCAGGCAACGTACTTTTTGCATTCCGAAACTTAAAGAAGACTTTAAAAATATTTAAAAACCTACTATTTTACCTGCTGGCCCTGTTATTTTTATATTTTGGATCAGCTCCAATTGTCAATAATTTTCCCTATTTCTGTTGGTAATAAACCACTTTGAGGTACCTTTGTCAAATACAGGTAATACATCATATATGTAAAAATCAAAAAGGAGATGCCCAAAGATCTCTGTTCCTTGCCAGAGCCACAGTTTGTAGGGTCAGATCATATATAGCCTTGATTCCCAAGTCCTACAATGACTTTGGTATCCTCTGGAAAGCAAAAAGGCCCAGAAGCAGGAATGTGATTTAAAGATGATCTAACTCTGCTGGAAGAGACAAAATGGTATCCACTCTACTTGGAATCTTACTGGGCCCTGCAACATCTCCAATCCTAAAATACATTGCAATATCAGTAGACAGAATTCAGTATTTCTGGAAAAAATATGCTTCAGGGAACCTCTGATTTATAAGACAATCTCAAAAACATCCCAAAGATATGAATCTAGTTATTTTACATAAAGTCTGTTCCAAAAGAATGAAACTGTTTTATAAGTAGATTAATAACATGAATTTATTCATTTGGTTCTAAAAGGTACACTCAATTCTATTGATATGAAATTTAAACAAAGTGAAATCAAATCTATTGGAGATGTTAATCCATAAAATATGGGATCGTATGTAACTTTACTTTTCTCCCATTTTTCTTCAAAACACAAAGCACTCTCTAAAATATAAATTAATTCTATAGCTTGGAAAAAGACCGTCTAAAAAAAGCACATATTCATAGGGAGTGGGGTTGTTCATTACATTCATATTCTGCTTTTCGTGCAAGATTTCAAGTGGCACGATATCTTATCATGGCTACTGGGGCTACACAGAGCTTTGGGTACCATCTCCATCAAGTGCTTTGGAATGCAGGAGAGGGTGAACATGGCATCTATCTTCAACACCTTAAGGGAGCTGCATCTGTTCCTGGGATCATCTATGAAAAGGGATGGTTACTTGAAGGTGCTGTGTTTGTGCTTTTGTGTGCTCCAAAATACCTATGAAAATTGAAACCATAGCTTTTGATTGATTGGTTGATTGACTGATTGACTGATTATATGCCATCAAGTCAATATCGACTCTTAGCGACCACGTAGATAGATTTTCTCTGTGACGATCTGTCTCTAACCTGGTCTTTCAGGTCTTCCAATGTTGGACCCATTGCCACTATACCTGAGTCCATTTGCCTTGCTGCTGGTCATCCTCTTCTCTTTCCTTCCACCTTTCCCAGTATTAGAGCCTTCTCCAGAGAGCTGGGTCTTCGCATAATGTGTCCGAAGTAGGATAATTTGAACCTAGTCTTTCGAACCTTGAATGAGAACGTTGGGTTCATTTGTTCGATGATCCATTTGTTGTCTGCTTAGCTGTCCACGGTATTCTCAGGAGTCTTCTCCAACATGAAACCATAGTGCTGTTCTAGTAACTTTGACATCTTCAGCTGATATTTTTGTGATGTCTTCTTCTTGAACATGACCTACTATTATTAAGGACTCCAACAAATAATGAACATTATAAGAGGTTTACAGTATATTACTTTCTCTTGCCAAACTGTCCTACCACATGGTATATATGGGTGAAATGTGTTTGAGTGATGGGAGCAGGAGCTGCAATTCGATTGGAATGTCAGTGATAATTGCAAAGCATGACCTCATTTGGTGAAATTGCAATTTTGAGCTGATAGACTTTTTATATGTCACTGGGACTCTATTAAAGCAATTGTACTTGAAAGGAAGATAACCCTAAATTTAAGGAAGAATTATAAAGACAAACAAAATCCTGTTCAATGCTCAACTTCTCCATTTGATCAATCTATGAGTGCCAGGTCTAGCTGAATCTAGTCTTGCATGACTGTTATCATCACCAGTTGACCCATTGCTATTCCTCTAGGGAGCCAAATAGCCTGGGCAACATTGGAAATTGGCACTGCAAAGTACTTAATTCTCCCACAGCCCTTCACTGAGGGAAAGAAAGCCTCCAACTGCTCAGTTGTCTCTACCAGATACATTCCCTCCCTGAAGCCCCCCAACCTTCTACTCCTTAGAGACACCCAGGAAAGATCATAGTATTCCAAGTCGGGCCACTGCTTCTGTGGATCAGGGCTGCATCTGTGACCAATCAAATTATGGAAGGGAAAAAAATCCAAGAAATTTCTTTTTGGGAATACCCCAAAAGTGCTGTGAATCACAGCACAGGAGGTCAGAAGAAGGAGAGGAAAACAGTGTTGCTTCCCATATCTCCCCCTCTTCTTCTCACCAGAAGCCTCCTCTCCAAATCTTCATTGCAAGAAGACAAACCAAACAACCAAATGGAGTAGAGCAAACAGTCTCCCCTCCTCCTATCTTATGTGATTCAGATACTGGAGTAGATAGATAGGGAGGAGGGTGTCAGCTTTTTCAGGTAGGCAAGGTCAGGAAACAAGAATTACTAAGAGTCTTGGAATGTACTTTAATGTGGTTAGGTAACAGAATCTTGGAAGCTTTCAAAGGTCCTCTCTACTTTAACTAATACCTAACACAACCAAGGTGGAGTGTTTTGAATTTCTTTCTTACATTTTCTATTTGCCCAGGACCCTTCTGCAGGATGCAGCATTCCCCTCCCCATTCTCAAAGTCAAACCCACATTCCATCATACCATCTCCCCTGTAAGAGTCAGTCCTCACTCCTGTGTGCATAGACAGGCCAAGCAGCTTAGTAAGATCAGTGGATAAGTTTGAGATAGAAAATTTAGACAAAATTGAAATGTGCCACCTCCCTTGTTGCCCAGCCACAGCAACTGGAGAGATCAATGACAGCAAGGAGTTCTTTTTTTTTCTAGTGATAATTGTCTGGTGAGTCTGGAGGCAGATTAATAACATGAATGTATTCATTTGGTTCTAAAAGGTACACTCAATTCTATGAAATTTAAACAAAGTGAAATCAAATCTATTGCAGATGTTAATCCATGAAACATAGGATCATATGTAGCTTTACTCTTCTCCCATTTTTCTTCCAAATGCAAACCACGCTCTAAAATATACATTAATTCTATAGCTTGGAAAAAGACAAACTAAAAAAAGCACACATTCATAGGGGGTGGGGTTGTTTGTTACATTTATATTCTACTTTTCCTGCAAGAGTTTCAGGTGGCATGATATCTTATCATGGCTACTGGGGCTGCACAGAGCTTTGGGTACCATCTCCATCAAGTGCATCAAGAATCCAAAATATACTCTATCTCATATTCCTTTTCCCTGTCTAAAAGAACTGATGAGGGAGGGGAGGGTGCTGAAAGTAAAGGACAGGAAGGCTGATCCTGCGCAAGGAGAAAGTGGTGAAACACCAGAAATACTTTCACTGAGGTGGGCAACTGCAAATGAAAGGCCACTAGGTTGATCTATCTCTGAGAAGGAATGGAATCATAAATTTTGAGTCTATGAGTTCCTTGGATGGATAGGAGGAAGGTAAAAACTTAGTATAAAGTCATACCAAATCCCCTATAGCAGTCTTGGTGCCTTCTTGCCTATGCACATGTGCTATATGTCCGTACTCAGTCTTGGCTAAATCTAATTGTTCTTTTAAGAGCAACTGTGCCACCTGTCTCTCTTGGAGAAAATCAGAGACTTGAAGAACCACGAGGCAGCAATTTTAGAGGGAAAAGGTGGGGATTATAGCCATAAACTGCTTGAAAGCAGAATATGGTAACTGAGAAATGCAGAAAGTTGTTGCAAATTCTTCAAATGACAAAAAAAAATCAGGTCAATTGTCTTGTTGGTTCCTATCAACTAACAACTTAAAAATTGCTCCAACATATCATTAATTTTCTCTGAGTGCTCATTTTATTGCATGGTGATGAGACAATGACAAATGAATAGGAATATTTCAGCAAGCAGAAGAAAGCTTTCCAGAACCTGGATGTAAATTGAGAGCCACAATCTGAGATCACATGATTGACTAAGGCCCTATGCCAGAAAATGTGGTCTGGAAGGAGTTGTGGAGTCTCCAGAGTAGATGGTGGCTGCTTACATGGAATAAAATGAGCCATCTTGATAAACAGGTCCACTACCACCAAATGGTCATGTAACCTTGCACATCTGGAAGATCAATAATGTCTTCCATGGTTTTGCAGGAGAGGGGAGTGAATGGAGCAAATTGGTCGAATTAGCAATGATGGCCTTGACCCAGCAATAGACATGACAGGATGATAGATAGTCATTGATATCTACTCTCACCCTTGACTACCAGAATTGTCTGAGCAAAAGATGCAACATTTTGAATACTCCCCAAGTACCGCACATGATAAAGTTGCACTATGTCTTCCCTTAGAAAGAGAGGAAAATATAAACAGCAAAACAGCTATCCTGTGGGGCTTCCTGCAGGTCATCCATATGAAACTTGACGTATTGGTCTTGTTGCTGTAAGCCAATCGTATTCAACAGATTTCCTGCTTGCTTCTCCACACCTAGATTCTCTGGAATGTCCCTTCTGGGGGAATGCTAACTCTGTCTTTGCCAGGGCTTCAGTCCTCTAGGGCAAACAGATGCTTCAGCTCATCCCTTGAAACATAGAATACTCCGTCAGGAGATGAATGAACCAGCCAAGACTGCCATCTTCATTTGGCAATGTTCAGTTCTTAACCAGAGGCTGGTATTTAGAGTGGCTTCTAGGAGACAACTACAGCTGAAGAATGGGAATGTAGATTCTAAATCCAAATTGATACCAATATCAAGCCCAGTTAAAGAGGGCAAACTGAAGAAGCCCTAATTTCTTAATGTAGCCTCCAGACTTAGGATTTCCTGGTGATTTCTCATCCAAATACTAACTAGGACCATCGTGCTTACTTCTGGAAATCAGCCAAGGTCACCTAGATGCTGCCAACTAGTTGAGTCTTCAGGAATAATCTTAAGGAATGACCAGTTCTGAGGTTCTAAGCTACATAACTCTTTATCATGTCATTCAGTTGTAACAAATCTATGTTTACCTTTAGGCAGTCCATATTATAAACATTATTCTATTAATTTTGCAAGAGCTAGGGAACCAAAGAATATTTCAGGACTGATGTTTTCATGGATGCAGACCAAAAAGAAATGAAATATGGATCCTTAGTCCTCCAAAGAAAACTAGAAAATTGGTGAATAAAAATATGACCTTGGATAAAGCAAATGTCCACAATGTAGAGGTTTGCCAGAAAAATAGTGTTCCCGGAATTCATATTTCTCTCATCTGAGTTTATTTCCTCCCTATGGAGATAAAATCTAGACTCAGGGGAGGGACTATAGGGCAGTAACAATGCAAACCTATTGTATTTGCAGATTGTATGGATGGGATGTGCTGGCAAAGCTGCCTATTCTGATGTGGTTTCTGCCATGCCTCTCCCAGACTGTGACATGAGGATGGGAATTTGCATCTATATGCTTATCACATGCATTAATAGAAATTGGTAATAAGAACACTGCCCTCAATTTTGATACAGATTAGACTGTGTTCCAGCATTATGCTGTTGAAACAGATAATAATGAAGTTGCTTGTTTTTTCAAAAATGTTTTTCATATTTTCCAGGCTTGGCCAGGTTACATTTTCATTAAACTTTTAATGGGGTTATTTGATTTTGCCTTTTGATTGATAACCTCCCTGAAGTAACTCTATGCAATCTTTGGGCAGTTCTTTATCTAATGTTCTGTTGTGATAACTAAGCTGTTTATTCAGGGGGTTCCTCCCTCCCCATTGGCAATCACACAGCACCAATTTTATATGTAGCTAAATAAAGTTAATTTTGCAGAGGTATGCAAAATCTATAACACAGTAGGTGCTAGGCCTTTGATCATGTTTTTGTAAGAGGATAACACAGCAGGCAAAAGACAGGAGTATGTGTGGTGTGTGTGTCTGTGAAGTCAAGTATTATACAACAAATTTGCAAACCAGCATCCTCTAGCACTGGGTATAGGATTTAAATGGTTTCAGACTTTAAATTCAAGCATGTGGCTGGTGTCAGTACAGGGAACACTGGTGGATTTACAGAGGTCCTATCTGGAATATTTTTTGTTTCTACAACACCTCTCTATCATAGCAAACCAGTTTTCAATAGGAAAACTCCCTCATCAAAATGCTTTTTAGAGTTTTACCCATCCCTCTATCACTATCTGTCTCACATATATTCTATATCTTTAGATAAAAGTGGTTGCTGGATATATTGGACTTTCGGGGCAGAAATGGAGAACTGAAGATGGTTCTGCTGAGAGTGGAGCTGATGATCGCAGCAGAGTGAAGAGCCAGTGAATGGATTGACTCTTTGTGATTCTCTCCAGACAAGGAGAGGACTTGGGATCACCCACAAGTGCTCCAAACAGTTTTCCTCATGAGGAGACTGCTTGTCCTGGGTCAGTCCCTTCCTCAGGACTCCAGTGAGGAGTCAGCAGATGAGCTCTCCCTGTTGGACTCTCAGGAGGCTGAGGAAGAAGTGGCAACAGAAGCACTTCAGCCTCACAGCTCATCCCCAGCCCTCAGCCAGCATCCAGCTGAATCTACTCAAGCCCTCAGCTCTCTAGAATCACCTGTGGAAAGATGCAGGCATCGGCTGAGGGCTGAGTTAAAGGAAAGGTGACATAGTGCTAGGCTTACATCTGACATCTGACACAGGACTCTGAGTCTTTTCAGGATGCATCTGACAGTCTGCCAGCTGAAGATAAACACGAGGAAGACAGAGAGCCTGTTGTGGATGCAAACTCATGCATTCCTGAGCTGAACTGCTGACACTTTGAATCTGATTCCTTGGCTTCTTGACCTTTAGACTGGACTCAGACTTTCTGACTTCTGCATTCCTGACCCACAGCTTGTGTTTGGACTACACTCTTTGGATGCTGAATCTCAGCAGCTTCTGGCCTTGCAGCTGCTGCAATCTGATCCCTGGCCAAGCCAGCACACTGCAAGACAGTGGTCTCCAGCAGGCTTAGAGCTCTGGGAGATGAGGGAATGCCATCTTAGACCAAACCATAGTTTGGTGCCTTTCTAAAGGACACTGGGTTTGCCTGCTTCCTTTTCTAACCACTTCTGGAAATTGCTTGTTAACTGCATTTTAACTATTAGGAACCTTCCAAACAACAAGTTTTATATACCGGATGAGTTTCCTTCAATCCTTAGCAAAAGAAGTTTTAAATGCAAGTTTAAGGACTTAAAAAAATTTTTTTTTGTAGTAAACAGCAAAAGGGTGATTAGTACATTGATTTTGGAAAGTTACAAATGGACTAAGGGTCCAGATGAATTTGAAATAAGATTTTGAAATTAATTATAAGAAGCCTTCCCATGGGAAAATGCTCTTGTTTTGAATTCCTAAGAAAAAATATGACAGGATGGGACTTTGAAGGTTGGCCACTAGAGGGAACCAGAAGGAAATAAAGATTACAATTAAAGGAGAAGAACACTTAAATTTGACTTACTAATATAGAATGGAACAAAATACTTTAACACTGGAAGACATTTGTAAACAATGGGCCCAGAAGCTAATTTTAAGAATGTCTGCCATTATAGATAGACTGTGTTTAAAAGATGTTATGGACGAGGAACAAGTTTTACTGGACAAGACTGAGACTGATTTGAAAGTAGATTTGAAAATGACTGAGACTGATCTGAAAGTGGACTTTAAAATGACAGGCTACAAGAATTTTAAAAAATGCTACACTGGATATACAAATGAAACTGGCTGATGTCTTAATGATTAAAAGGGATATGCAAATAATAAACCAAAAGAGTGATCTGGATAACTTTTCTATATTGGATTTACAAAAGAGACTTATTAAAGTTTTGAACAATTTTGTGAGGAGGGACAAATAAAAAATGAAAAAGAAATCAAGTTCTAGGACATTATTTGGAAGGATTAAAGATTAAGATTGTTAAAGTAAAAGGAAGGAATATAAAGTTGGTTTATTTGATCAAAGTTAAAATAGATACTATGTTGTTATCGCTGGTAACCCTTAATGGACTTTTGCTGATCAGGACTGAAATGATGAAGCTTTAAGGATTTGTTTATAGATAAGAGATGGGATATGGGAAGAAGAGAATATTTGTTGTATTTTAAGAGGTGGTAAATTACTAAAATTGTTTATATTTGTTGTGATGAAGGGGGAAGTCATTTCTTTATATATTTCTTTTCTTTTCTTTTTTACTATATTTTTCTTTTTTCTTTTAAAAATTTAATTATATTTTATTTTTTTCCTTTTTTCCTTTTCCTTTTTCTTCTTTTCTTTTTCTTAGTTTGTATTAATTTTATCTTTTTAATTGTAATGTTTAATAAAATTACTATATTAAAAAAAAATAAAAGTGGTTTCCTTGGCATCTCACTCTTTGTTGTGTCTTCTTCTCTTCCCCATTGGCTGTTTTGTGGTTTAAAAGGAGGAAACTGATCGAAGCATCTTTAGTCATCAAACTACACAAACCTGACTCACCAGTATTTACCTGGAAGTGTTCCAGGAGATAGATCATAAGTCTTGGCTTCCTTGTCCAACCTTCTACATGGTTCTTTATCAATAGATATCAGAACAACATTCATTTGGGTATTTGGGCCCCAGGCTGTTTAAGGACCAGACTGTATGGCATAGTCTGTTGCCCGGTCCAACAGAGGCCTTAGTCGCTGCTTGGAATGAGAGGGTGGCTGTGGCCTTGGATTGGATTGTGCCTTGTGACCTCTCCCTCCCTGTGGATCTGGGTGCTCTCCATGGTTTACAGAGGAGCTGAGGGAAATGAAATGGGAGAAGCAGCATCTAGAGCGCCGCCGGGGTCAACGAAAGATTAACTTGACCAAACATGGGTAAGAACTGCTGATAAGGCCTACCTTGTGGCAGTAAGGGCGGCAATACTTCTCTGCTCTTATTGCATCCATGGATTCCCATCTGGCAGCCTTGTTTCAGGTGACCTGAGCCATTTTAGGCAAGGGGAACCTGAAGATTCATCTGCAAGGCTGGGTGGAAGAATTTTGGGAGTATCTCTCAGACAAAATTGCTTAAATTCATTTTCAGTTAGATGTCAACTTTGGTACAGGTCCGATGGAGATGCCTGGAGCACAGTCTTGCCCTATTATCTGGGAATGGTTTGAACTTGTTCGGCCTGAGGAAGTGGACAAGGTCCTTATGACTGTGAGCTTGGCCACCTGCTCCTTAGATCCGTGCCTCCCCTGACTGGCGAAGGCCGCCCAGGAGGGGACATGGGGCTGGGTTCTGGCAGTGGTTAATTAATCCTTGGGAGAGGGGTTGGTTCCTTTGTCTCTTAAAGAGGCACGGTTTGTCCCCTTCTCAAGAAGCCATCGCCGGATCCTACCATCTGGACAATTTTAGTCTAGTGTCCAACCTAAAATCTATATCACCCATCAAACGGTAACTGAACTTTCTAAGATTTTCTACATGCAAGAGATCACTGGCTAGTCTATGGTGTGTAACTGTAGACCATCTTTTGCTGGAGAACTGTCTTTGTGGCAGAGGCGTTCCATATCCTCCAAGTTTTACATTATCTGGGCTTTCAAAAAGAAAAAAAAACAAAAGAGAAAGAAACAAACAATTTCACAGCTAAAATGGAACAGATCATATTTCTTGGGATGGATGCCTTTTAAAGCCATAATGGCATTTTCATAAATATCTATGCAAATTATCATTCATTTCTAATCCATTGCCAGACTGACTTTTGCTATAGCACTGTATCTTCCCCATTTTTCCCCCTGAATGCATAGCATAATTGTGTATGCATGGAAGCACTTTTTTTGTAACAGAAGTAGAAATTACAGAATGGTTATTTTCCATGGATCATTTAAATAAATGTCTATCCAGTCAATTGAATAACGGGGACAAAAGATCTTTTGTTACTATTATCATTTTTGTTTCATTGATTGGGCAGGTTTGCATAATGCCTGGCTGACACAGCTGTTCCAAAAAGGACCTTTCCTGCATTAGACGGGCAGCTCCGGAAATAGTCATGTGTGATCAAAAGAACCACCAACAACCTCTTCTATGGAGAATTACTTGTCAGTAATGCTACCGCTGCAAAATGCCATTTTCTCAGGTTGGAAATAGGGAAGAGAGTATTTAAAGATTTTGCTCTCGACTTGTTACCCAATGAAAACCACTGCCAGGGATGCCATTTGCCTTAGCGGAAAGTGGAAGAGTGTTTCGGCATGCATGTTCTTCTTTTAGGATAGCTAGCAATTTGGAAGAAATAATTTAAGTGTCGTGCAGAAATGATTCAACTCCCTGGACCTCACGACTTTTCCTACAAACAAAAAACAAAAACACCCAATTCACAGTAGCTACCTTTCAGTTTTTCTAAAAAAGAATGTTTGGAAATAAAATATGGATCTCTTAGATGTTGTTTAATGGGGCACCTAGAGTATAGGTCAGAATTGCAAGGGAGTCTGGAGTTGCATTCCTGCTTCCAACCCGAGCTATTCTTTGCAGAATTCAAACAGGAGTGAGGAGAATGTGCACCTCTCTGCACGTGCCAAGAGCACTCAGTGCTGTACTCTTCTCCAATCCACAGATACCATTCTACTGTATCTCTCTAAACATTTCTGAGAAATATTCTTGCCCCATTCCCAGGATTTCAGGATTTGGGTGAATCTGATGCATAACCCTAGTACTTTGGTATTATTAAAATCACAATGGTGGTTGAGACTATTTAAAAGATTATACTCAAATCATGGGAGCATGGTGTGACAGTGAATGTATGCTCAGCTCCTTGGGTAGCCCTAGTCTTGCCCCTTGAAAGAGACAGAGGTATAATGCTGTGGATTGGGAACAGAATATAGAGTTATGTACATAGTACACATTTCAATGCTATATGCCTGAACTTTTGTTAACTTAAAAAATGTCAGGATTCACACACACACAAACATGTATCGCCTCAAAAAGAGAGGGACATCAAAGGAGGAGGGCATTTTTATGAGGTTGACCAGATAAAATATAACAATTATATTTAAAGGCTAGATTTAAATTGTTCAAGTTCTTGCAAAACACATGAGGCTCTTGGAAAGTTAATTATTGATGTTTTTTTCTTTTAAAGATTGATGCCTCAAGGTCAATTACAAAATCTTTTCTCTCATAAACTTCAGGCTGTATGTAGGACCTCACACAAAGCATTTGGTATGCCTCTGAGAAGTGTCAAAAAGTGATTAATTACAAGGGTTAAAACAAATTTGAATCAGTAGATTGTTAATGGCATTCTTCAGCCAGGTCTTTTCAATCTCCTGCTCTGGCAGATGGAAATTTATCTCTTAGTGCTGCTCATTTTCTAGAACACCGGCTACATATTTTTGGTCTGATTTTTTTACTTCCTTTTTGTTCCTGTTTTAGTTGCTAAATAGAAAATGTCTTATTTTTTTCATGAACCATGTTCCATCATACCCAAACCATTTCTCACAGAACAATTCTAGAATATTTTAAGATACCTCATATTGCCCTAAGGCAGGTAAGGGGCTCTGAATTGAAAACTCATCTCCAGTTATTTTTAGTCATTAAAATGAAGATTTCCAGAAAGGTTTTCCATCTGGTACTATAAGAAAATGCTATGGTGAACAGCCTGAGAATAAATTCTCCATTAGTCCCTGTCATGTTTTTAGCAATCTCCATGCACATGTAGGCTACAATTTCTCAATGGTGGTACTTTCCAAGAACAGATGGAAAATGGTTTTTCAATATTTACCTTACCTTGCGCTGTTGCAAGTCCTTCTGTTTATTGCTTGAGCATGCTATATCCCAATTGTCTGAAAAACTTTCTTCTAAAATTCTGTCCAGACTTATATAGCCATTTCTGACGGGGTGATTCTCCACCATCCTTTTAAAAAGGCAATACTACTCAGCTCTGATTTTGCCAAAGTTTTCTCCATGAAGAGGCTGAGTATTCAGCCCCAATTGCAAAGAACAGTTTGAAAGGGCAGAATGGAAAGTTGAGAGCTGATAGAAATATAGTCAGAGAATATTTATTTATTCTGAATGCGTTTAATCTCCAGGGGCAGATGAATGGCATCCCAGGGCACTGAGGGAATTTATGTAATATATAAAACGTTTTGCATTATCCTTGAGAAGCACTGGGGAATGGGTGAATTGCCAAATGATCAGAGGAGGGCAAATGTCCTGATATTTCAAAAGAGGGAAAGGAGAATCTAAGGAGCTTGTCTTGTATCTACACGTGAGAATATGTTGGAGTAGGTCATAAAAGTGTAACCACCTTGAAAACAATCAACAAACAGTGGCTTTGTCAAGAACAACTCTTACTAAAGTAAGTTCATTTCCATTTTTTAATCAGATAAATGTTGGGGATGCTGTAGACATAAAGAGGTTTCAGCAATGCATCTGACAAAGAACACCATAAAATTCTGATTACCAAGCTAGTTAAGTGTGGGCTGCATGTCATTATAATGTTATAATACAAGTGGATGCATAGCTGGCTCATAAATCATCAGTAGTTCCTCAACTGGAGGAAGGGGTCAGCTGGCTGCCGCAAAAGTCAGACCTAGTTCTTCTACTTTTCAACATTTTATTAATAATTGGGATGTGGATATGCTAATCAAATTTGCAAATGATACAGAATTGTGTGGAATAATTATCTTGTGAATAACCATCCTGCATTCAAATATTGCAGTGTTCTTGCCCATCTAAATGCTAGCCAGTATCTGGCTTTCAGTCAATACGCAGAGGGAAAGATCCTCTTTCTATCATGTATGCAGAAAGCATATTCCTTCAACCCCTTACCTCCTAGATAATTTGGTTCATTCTTTAAAAAAACCCTCCAGGGACATGGAATAAGATGTTTCTGTGCCTGAGCTAGGAAGATTATTCCTATTTCTCTGAGCAAGTAAGGCATTCTTAACATTTTAGGCTAAGTTCAAGAGTTACTTTTCTCCTTAACTTCTTTGGAGTTGATACATACCTGAAAGCCATCTGTTAGCCCCACTAGGTAGACCAGACCAGAAAATCAACTCCATAGGAAGACTATAATGATACTTTATTGATATTGGCTATAATAACAGAATCTTACAAGCCTGATTGTGCTTTACCTCCCCACCTTCTTATAACCTAGTAAATCAGGGAGGACCTGCCTGAGGTGCTTCCAAGTACTATCTTGCTTCACAGGACTTAAACAATGTTTTGGCCCTCTTTGCTTATATAACAGTTGTAGAATATTTCTTTCAGCGTAATCTCCATGATGATGATTGGTCAACTCAGGTTGGTGAGTTCCTCCTCCTCCTATTTTCCCCACAACAACAACCCTGTGAGGTGGGTTGGACTGAGAGAGAGTGACTGGCCCAAAGTCACCTAGCTGGTTTTCATGCCTAAGGTGGGACTAGAACTCACAGTCTACACCAAACTGGCTCTCCTACTATCTACACCATCTCCCCCCTGATCAGTACCATCTTATGTTCTGCTGAGAGTATTGCGTATGTTTTTATAAGTTGGGCTTCATATATCATATATTTTAATTTATTTTTTTTTTAAAAAGTTTGATTTTGTTTATATATTGTGAGATTGTTTAATCTCCCAAAAAGAGGAAGGTTGAAATTGCTAGTCATGCATCTTTATGCTACATGGCCCGCAGGTCGTATTATAGAAATTATATCTAAAAGACTGAAATATAATAAAAATGATTTCAATAGGTTAAAGAAATAGATTTAAAAAATAACAGAATGAAATTTAATAGAAAATTCTTCATTTAGAAAACAGAAATTGAATGCACAGTTATAAATGAGGATATCAGGCTTGGCAATAATACCTGAATTAACAATAATCCAATAGTAGTTGGTTACAAATTGAGTATGAGTTGGCACTATGACGTGGTTGCAAAAAAAGACAAATACAATTTTAAGCTGCATTAAAAGGACTACGTTTTCTATAAATCAGTATTCTACTTTCTTTGGCCTCAAAAATTATGTTTGCACCTTGAATATTTGACCTCACTTCAAACATTATATCCAGTTCTGTCACTATACTTTAAGAAGGATTTGGACAAACTGGAACAAATTCAGAGAAGGGGAACAAGAATGATCAATGGAGTAAAAATTAAGTCTCATGAAGAGAGTTTGAAGGGATTGTGGATATTTATCCCTTAGAACAGAGGACCGAGGGGAAACATGATAGGATTTTGAACTATAGGTCAAAACTATTTTCTTAAACCCTTGAGTTCCTAACACTGCAATAGATTTCAGTTAAACAAAAGGATTTTCTAACTGAATATTAGGAAAAAATCTTCCTAACAATAAGAGCAGTTTAGCAGCTGAAATGGAGATGATGAGCTTCCCTTCAAGTAATGTCTTTTACCATCAGTCAGGGATGTTATACAGTGGTACCTCTAGTTACGAACGCCCCTCCTTATGAATTTTTCGAGATACGACCAGCTCCGGCCCCAAAAATTTACCTCTACTTGCGAACTCCGCCTCGAGTTACGAACCGGATCTGTGGCCATTTTCCCTGCTGCCACGTGGTCGCGGCTTCCTGTGGGTGAGATCGCAGTAGCAAGGAGACATTCGGTGAGGCTTGTGGGATGTTTTGTGGCGTTTGGAAGGTTTTTGGTGTGCTTGTCAGCATGGCTCCAAAGAAAATGCAGAGCAGGCTGGCAACTGACTTTAGACAGGTTTTTCCCCAGAACTGAGCCTGCAGCTAAGAGGCAAAGAAGAGAGGAAACCCCTGAAGGAGATCTCCCTGATGTCCCTTTGGAGGGGGACTCTCCCTCCAAACAATAACTGCCTCCCCACCCCATTCTCCCTCTTCATACTGTGCTGTACTGTACTTTTTTTCATGTTTTTGAGGTTTAAAAATAAAATGCATATGTTTCAGAACTGTTTAGCCATATTTACATTGAACCTTAGGGAGGAAATTTACCTCGGGTTGCGACCAAATTCGGAGGGCGGATTAGCGGTATTTACATTGAACCTTATGGGGAAATTTGCCTCGTGGTGCGACCAAATTCGGAGGGCGGAAAGGATTAACCGTATTTACATTGAACCTTATGGGAAACTTTACCTCAACTTGAGACCAACTCGAGTTGCAACCAGAGTCACGGAACGGATTAAGTTCATAACTAGAGGTACCACTGTAATTTGGATTCCTGCACAGAGTAGAAAGTTGGATTCCATGCCCTAAATGGCTGCTTCCATCTCTGTGTTTCTATGGTTCTGTGATCTGTGGTGTGCTAGTAGCTCATGGATCAGTCTTGCGGTTGAAAGAAAAAGATCACTGTTTCTGAGCACCCTCTTAGTGGACTGTTCTTTCTAGTCATTGTCACATTCCTGAAATAGAAGCCATTCTCTAGTCATTGTCACGTGCCTGAAATACTCAACAGAAGACTAAATCAACTTTTCTCCAGTCTTTTATCTGACAGTTGTCAATGATTACATAAGGGTACAAGAGTTGTCACTGAAAATAAGGTTACAAAGGATATTACTGGATAGAAGGCATTTTGTAGTTTTTAACTCCTTGTGACTATTACCTACCCCCCCCCCCCCTAATCTTCTTGTGTGGATCTGAGGAGAAACATGAAAGAAGTTGACTGATGCTGTCAAAAGAAACTAAAGGGTTCAAATATTTTCTGCATCTTTTTGGTTGAGGAAGAAAGGCTTTGTTTTTTGCCTTTGTAGAAAGCAATTCTTACTTCTTTTGCTGTTGTTGTCGTCACCTTTTATGGCTACAGATAAATATTTCAGAAATCTCCATCTAATTGTCCTGCAAGAAACAGGAAGCTGATGTTTTGAAGCTTTCCAAACATAGTGGGCTATGTTGATACAATATGCTTAACTTGATCAGGTAAAGAGCTTAAAAATGCATTCATGCAACATGGTAAGTCTGGTTACTATTAAGCTCAGTTGCACGTGTGTGTGTGACTTAGTGAATTGCATAAACCCAGCTCAGAAATTGAGTGAATTAAGAATGAACAGATGAAGTCTGTTCTGTGACTGCAGCCATGCAGTAGATCTTTGGAGCTGGGATGGATCCAGAAGAGTGAACTGATTATTTCACACTGTAGAGAGAATGAGGTTCAGTCTGCACAGATGGGAAGGAGTTTGGCAGAGGCCTGGAAAATAAGGTTACAATTGCACCAGCAGGTTTCTGTGGTTGGCAACCTAATAAAGAAAGCAATTATCTAAACACATTCTTCCCATTTTGCTTCTAATTACTGCTAACTACAAGCTTAGTTCTGCACTTTAGGTGCACTTTAATTACTCTCCTCAGTGTTGACTTGCTACATTATGATCTCTTTTACATACACTGGAGGAAATAGACATTTAATTAACCAGATGGCATTCAATAAATCTTAACTGATACTCTCTGAACTGGAGAAGAAAGCCCTAGTTATTTAAAACCCGGAGTGGGCAAAGGTAGAGTTTTGTTTATGTGCTAAGTTAATACTTGTAAGGAGGACCACCTGGGGGTTACACTGAGAAACTGGGGGGAAAAAAACATCCTCAAAGAAGGCAATGGTAAAACACTTCCAAATCAACTGCATGGATGTGTCCAGCTAGTCACCGGAGTCAAGCTACATTTGAGGCTGCTTCATCTTTAGAGTTCTTTAAAGGCAAAGAAGTTCATGCCTGGGAGGCCTGAGAACAAATTGCAGACATAAATGTTCATGAGCGTATCGTTAAAGAACCTTCCTACTGCTGGTATCACTCTGATCTCTTGGAATTATAGCTGTCATCATTCCTGACTCGGATGGCCATCATGCTGGCTGCACGAGAGAGAAGTAAATTCTGAAACAAATCAGAGTCCAACGGATTCTGTTTTTCAGCTGCATCTCCTATAGGGAAGAAGAAAAGATGGGAAAAGAAAAGTCACAGAACATGTAAAAGGAAAAAAACAAGCAAACAAAGCAAAACAAAAAACCTGGAGGCTGTAATTGCTAGAACAGTAATCTTATTAATCTGTGGCAACATAATAAACAAACAAAGCATGAGACCTCAAGAACTGATATAGACTGAAAGGCACCTAGATAGTCAGTTTCTTTTACTACTAATGAAAAAACAGTATGCACATTTCCCCTTTAAGAGTTTTAAAGTAAAAAGAAGGAAGAGTTATAAATGGAAGATGATAATGTATGGATTCTTGAGACATAGCAATTCTATATTAGTTTTGTAATATAGAAGCCACTTCCAAGATTCCAGTCCTGAAATCCTCTATTTGTCTACTTAGCCTATTGAGTTCATTGGCTCATACTCCCAGGTAAGTGGGTATAGGACTGCAGCCCCATAGGCTATTTTTTGTTTGGGATGCTGATGAAATTTCAACCGAAAGGAACAGCAGCAAACAATATAATATTCATGCAGATGATCTCATTTTCAATTTTGGTCACCTACAATTGAATAGATAACAGGTAATGGAAAATAACTATTTGTGAGATCTTAGAAAGCCACTGTCAGGGTAGATATTAGGTGAGATGGCTGAGTTCATACATTATCACATACTATAATGTGATTTTTTTTTTTTTTGGTTTTGCCTTACTACATTGTGTGAACCAAACTATTGTGATTTGTGGACCATGATTTATGGCTCAACAGAATATGTGAATCCAGGATACTGAACCTTATTCCATATGGGTTATAATATATGAATTCAGGTCTGCTTGACTATATAATTAAATCTCCTAAATTTCAAATGGGACTTTAGTTGTTCCTAGCTTTATAGCCAGGTTCCACCACTGATAAAATGTTAGTCAGAGCTACAGTACAACCAACTTATAAATTTCTGGATACTATATGTTAAACCTGCATATTCCAACAACACATGTCTCTATCCTACAGAGACATCATATACATGAAAAGAAGTCCTGAACAGGTTGGTTCAAGAATCAGAACTGTTATTACTATGAAATATATACCAGTTTTACAAACATTTTATTGGCATAGAACACATCATTTCTCTGTCCTGGATTATGTTCCATAATTTCCTCACTGATTGCACCTGAATAGCTTCCCAGAAGTCCACCAGATTATATTTAAAAGGAGAGCTGAAAGACCCATCTTCTTGGCAAAGTACCTAGAAGTCTGTCCTGTTTTCTTAAGCTTTTGATTTCTGAAAACTCTTAGCTACAACTAGTTTCCAACATTTCATTTGTTTTATGCTTTGTTTCTCTTTAAAATTACAGGTGGTCCTCATTTAACAACTACTCATTCAGCGACCATTTGAACTTATGACAGCGCTAAATGAACGGTACTTACAACTGGACCTCATAGTTACAGCCGGTGCAGTGTCCCCATGGTCACCTGATCATGATTCAGATGCTCAGCACCCAGATACTGATTATGATGTTGTAGCATCCCACAGTCACATGATCATGACTTGCGACCTTCCCTGCTGGCTTCCCACAAGCAAATTCAATGGGGAAGCCTGCAGGAAGTCAGTCATGTGAGGTGCTCACTTAAAGATCTGCATGGTCCTTGTTTAACAAAGGCAACTGGGATTGCTGGAACCGCTGTCACTAAGTGCTGTGATCATGTAATTTTTCGACTTACGACCATATTGCTTAATGATGGAGTTTCCAGTCCCAATTAGCATAGTTAAACGAGGACTACCTGTATTGTGTTTTTAAAAAGTATATGAATGGGGAAGAAATATTTCTTTTACAGTAATATAATGGTAATGACTTCTACAATTAAACCAATTACATGGCAGCTTTCAGATAAAGTCAGTATCTGCCTCATCAAGGAATTTCACTTAGGGCCCAAACAAGGCATTTTCTACCTGTAATCCTCCTATATTCTGCACTGCTTTCTTTCATTCTCCCATTTTCGAAAAAGGTATGAAATTGGTTGCAGAGAAAAACTAGAATAGCAACACAGATTCTCTTAATTGGTGGAGCTGGGAGGCCATCTGCAAACACTCCATCTTTGGTGTCGGTATCTACCTATAGTAGCAATATAGATAGAATGGTGGCCTCTGTGCAGAAACAGGAACGATGCCCCTTCTGTTAAGGATTTTCCCCATTTATACTTTGTTGTTACTGTCACTGCAGGAAGCAGCCACCCGAGAATGCCCTACATTCATTCTGCTCTCAGGAAATCATCTGCATAAGAACATACCCCCTGGAAAGGTGCTGGAGATCTGCATAGTTCATTCGTGATCATATGCCTCTGCTGGGCAACTGCTGGGAGAGAGAATTTGCCTAAGAGGGAATTTATTCTGCATGCAGTCTTAGATTAAAAGAAAGAACCTTATATTTGGAAACAGCATTTGTCTTGCTGGCACTAGGCTTTTAATATTGATGTACTGATACCAAAATGGTACAACGTTTGGATCATTTTTTATAAAAGGGGGAAAATCAGCCTCAGAATTGCTGAAGTTGAGTTACCGTGTTGTTTTCTTCCCCAGTAAAAATGAACTATTTCTGATTTAAACATTTTTTTACATTCTTTAAAAATATTTCTGATTCTAAACACGGAATGGTGTATTCAGAACTCTACCTGTATGAGAGCGCCGCTAGGCATTATGGGAAATGCATGGCCGTCGCCTGCTTCATATTCCTGAGTTTCGACATCTTCACAAATGGATTCCAGTCAAGAGCAGGGGAACAACTGCACCTCAGCTATCCTTAGCTCTTCTTTTGTTATGGCCTTTGTTAATTTCCATTGCATTTTTACCATACATCACTCTGAGACTTCTTATTATAGTTAGATTAGCAAATGTTGGTAGTAAAGTAAAAATAGCATTTTATTTTAGCTGGAAGCTACTGTGACTATGGGACAAGACAAAGTTTGTATTATAGTGATACTGATGGCTGGATTAATTCCACCTAAAGAGAAATTAACAGACACATAGAAATATTCCTGACACTGTGCTTGAAAACATTCAACAGCATATATCCTGAGTCCTCATTTTAAAACTTTAAAACATAATCTGCTTTATTTTTTCTTGGCTGAGTGCAGTGTGCAAATCCATCTTTAGCTTTTGGGGTAGTGTTGCATGTGAACTTAGCCATTATGTTTTTTTTTTTTTTTTAACAACCAAGGTTTTAAAAACCCTAGATTAGCATTGTGTGAATATAACCTTTGCAACCTCCAATCATCTTCCTTTTTAAAAAAAATAACTAGTGGATATGGGAATTTCATTTTTCTAGGGCAGCTGCAATGTATTATTAGCTTTTTTTTTCTTCACTAAACATTTGCACTTTCATTGATAAAGGAAAAAGGGAGTTAGATACCCCAGTGGTATCCTCTCCTGGAAAGGTTGGATTATCTTTGGAAACATCCTTCAATCTTTATTATGATAAAAATAGAAAGATTCTTGAACAGAGATTTATTTATTTATAATTATATTTAATTATCTGTTGACCTTCAAAAGGGCCCCAAGACTGTTCACATAGCTCACATGACTTCACTTGTACCTCTGCTTCCATGAGTGTCTTTCCATTTTTGAACCCAGTTTAAACTGGAGGCCATCAACACCTAGTTTACCTTGGCTGATCTCAAAAAATTAAGTTAATTTGGATCTGGATAGTACTTGGATGGATGACACTAGCACATCCCAGAGCTGAAGGATAGAGCGGGAAGTTGGAAAAAAAATCTCAGGAGAAAGCAATGGGAAACCATTTCTAAATTCTTGCCAAGCAAACTGCGTTGGAATGTGCACAAAGTCCCTCAGAGACATTAAGTGTAAAGTAGGGATAATCAGAGTCTTTTTGGGATGAGGCCCATAGTGATGGCAGTAGTAGGTGAGGCTATGAATCACCCAAACAGTCTATCCCCCCCCCACACACACACACACACCACTTCAACTTCTCGGTGATGGTTGGGCTTAGCAAGCCTTTGGTGACCAAAACCTCTATTTCTTACCTGAGAATAACAATTAGAAATAAAAGTTTATTCCCCCTAATCTCTTATCATTACTGCAGGGTGAGGCTGCCATTTAAGTCTTTCCTCTCTAGAGGAGGGTAACAAAATAGCATTCTCACCCTCCCCACTCCCAGCAGTCAGAACTGCTGTTTCTTTCCTGCAGAATATGCTGGGGGTGGGGGTGGGGAGTTAAATATGGGCATCTGAATAGGATGGGCTTAGGAGGGGGCAAGGGGAGATTGAATCTTCCCAATAAGTTTCATAAATATAATTGGTAAGATTTTTTTTCCAGGGCAGCTGAAACATCTTGGGCGGAGGGCATTCCTGATCTAGACCCAGATGCACATGTGTTTAGCTCACCTCACAAATGGAAATCTATCTCCAAAAATCATTGGGTTCAATAAACCCAGTTTGAGAATCTGTATTTGAGGATACATCTCTCTTCTGCTCTCTTTGCAGGTGAATATGGTTTGAGACAGGGAACTGGATGACTAGGAGGGAAACTAATGATTCCCTTTTTGCAGATGATTCTGCCTGTCTGAGTTTCATTATCAAGAATTTGATGGAGATAGGACAAGGCCTTCTTAACAGTGAATATTTGCCACAGGCAGTGAAAATCTGCCACAGGCAGAAAATCTGCCACAGAATCTGCCACATTCAGTCACATGCGATAGATACTTCAACTCACTTTTTCTGATTGTTCTTTATTGAGATTTCTGTGTTGTATGACAAAATGTTCTGTTTTAATTCTTTTTTTAATTGTTGCAGCTTTATTTTGTATGGAACCATTGATGAAAAGTGCTCTTTGATTAGGGGTGAGGCTATCACTATGCCCTCAGGACAACACTTGGCCGCAATTTGAAAACTGCCAACAAAAAGCTAATGCCTCAAAACTGTTGCTTAGCATTTTTTCAGTGGAAGAGATTCCAAAAGATTTCTGAAAAGGCTAAAATTTTCTTTCATTGTTTAATGATCTAAAACATTTGTTATTAATCTACTGACAAGTCTGTTAAAGCTTTCAGGGCTTTTTCAAGTCGATTTTGCTGTTCTTGTTAATGCTGTATCAAAATCTGTCTTGTGATTTTCTCAAAGGTTTTCTTCCTCCTTTCTTTCTGTACCTTATTCTCAGGATGTTTGAGCTTTTATGTTTTTCTTGGTGATTTTTTTTTGGGGGGGAGGGCCAAGGTCATGACTGCCAAGGGGGCCAAGGTGAAGAGGGCCAAGATCATGACTTTTCTGTATTCCTTTTCCCACCACTCTGAAGTGTCCCTGAACTTCCCAGTCTGAACAGACCCAATGTTTGAGTTCCATCATGAGGCCTTCTTTTGGGATTTAACTGAAATATGAGAAGCCCGGGAGTCTGCAGACTGCTAGGGAGATTATTGTACAATGAAAAATAGTACTTTCACATATCCATTTTGACCATTTAAATGAATGTACATTCCACTTGTGAAAATGTAACTGATACTAATTTCTTCTTTGAAATAACCTTGAAGAAAATTCTCTCAAGTGGAATGAGAATTGGTAGGGAAAAAATGCATAATAATGTTTTGCATTGCGACTTCCAATATAAGCCGTCTCTCAGACAAAGAAGTCAGGATGGAGGTACATCTAAACAGATACAATGGCTCGCTCACTCACTCACTCACTCACTCACTCTATCTATCTATTATCTATCTATTATCTATCTATCTATCTATCTATCTATCTATCTATCTAATCATCTATCTATCTATCTATCTATCTATCATCTATCTATCTATCTATCTATCTATCTATCTATCTATCTATCTATCTATCATCTATCTATCTATCTATCTATCTATCATCTATCTATCTATCTATCTATCTATCTATCTATCTATCTATCTATCTATCTAATGACCACCCAACTCCAAACCAACTCTGGGCAGAAACCATGTATGTCCAGAGAAGACAAACTGCATATACTACAAAATACTACAAAAAAATACACCTGACAGGGACTCAGCAGCCACCCTCTTCCAAAGCCTGGGGAAACAGCCAGGTTTTTAAAGACTTCCAGAAGACCATCAGTGTGGGAGCCACACCGGACCCTGGAGATGGAGACATCACACAGAGAACTGTTCTGCTCTTGTTCAGCTAAGTCTGATGGAGAATGACCAAAAACAACTTGTTATATATGATACCTGCCAAAGATCTTGAAGTCTTTTCCGAGTAGCATACTGATGTTGTGATAGTACTAATATCTGTAACTGTTTTGTTTTTCATCCTATGTTAAGCTATACCATTTTTTCATAAGCCTTTAGGTATCAATCCTAATCATATAAAGAAAAAAAATCTGGGAATTAAGATATTATTCTTGAAATGTGCAGTTGCAAATTGGACGGGTGTTATTCAAATTGAGAAGCAATTTGAATTGGTGGAGGAAGGAATTCAGGGAGCAAAGTGATGCCAATGTAGATTCTGTAGATCTTTGTACTCTTTATACTCAGCTATTGGCATTCTTTCCATCAGCTTTCTATCTCTGAGGCAATTGTCTCCTCTATCCACCCTCGCTTCGATGAAGAAATTCTGAGGCATAAGCAGTCTTGTGTTTTGTTTTTTAATTAGTACAGATATTACTGGGCCAGTAGCTGGGGTACATTTCTGAAGCTCAGTAGTTAGTTAAAAGTTTGCAATGTAGTCTTTTCTGAAGAAGCAGATTCATCCAATATGAATTAAATACGGATACTGTACATATTCATCCAATATTTATTAAACCAAATGCCATGATGGAATTTGGGTTAGTATCACATCATGCTAAGCCAACTAGATTTATTTAGTGTTTACTGACAAATGACATTGTTTGTATTGCAGTTGTTAAGCTCATTACATCTTTTCCACTTTCCTACAACGTTAAAAGAAAGAACGCTAATGATGATTATTAGATTCATCTGCTTCTTCAATAACGCCTCAGGACTTAATTGCTGAGGTTAATTATCTTCCTTCTTAATTGATTGCTTTGGATAACACTGGAAAATAATTTCAGATAATTATACCAATCTCTTGTTTTATGTCAATTCTGTTTTTCAGTGTCCTTTACTAAAGTTGTGCAAGTGCATATATGTGTCCTTGGGAAACTTTTCCAACCAAAAGTATCCAAACGGCCACTTCCAGTTCTGTGAGTTTCACTCCCAAAATATCAGGACAGCATGATATTGGAGACGTTCAGAGTAACCACCCAGTCTTTCTATTTTATTTCCTTTCCAAAGTAATAAGCGCATAACCGTAAACAACAACAAAATTGTCACATGTAAATTGCCTGATATGGCTGTCCCGGGTCCCTTTTTAACCCATACCCAACTAGACTGACCCAGACTCAGGAGAGACACAAAAGCATTGGACCCTGGACCAGGTTGTGTCTTTATATCGCCCTGCAAGTGATGGGGAGACTTTTTATTTTGTAAAACAAAGGTATTTTATAAAAGCGATGTGTAAAACTTACAAATGTATCTGTGAGTGCTTCCTATTACCTCTGTCCTGTACTCTATTCTATTGCTATTACTTCTACTGTATATTATTACTATGACAATTACAATTACCTCTGTGCTATATTCTACTATTACTTTAGTGCTATTACTATCACTATTACAATTAGCTTTATACTATTACTTCTATACTATTACTATTACTATTGCCTCTATACTATACTCTATGCTATTACTATTATACATCTGTGTGTTGTTACAGAGCCTGTTCTGCTTAGTTCCTCTCTCTGGGCTTTCTTCTACTTTTTTCTTCTCTGATGTTGCTTTCTAACGGCCAGCACGTACAGCTGTTGCACCTTTCCAAGTGGTGCTTTTCCTCGCTGGGCCTTTAGACTTCTTTTTTCTCTGGACTGTCCACTCCCTCTGAAGGAGAAACACCTTCTTTCTTTTGGCTTCTCCTGTCGCTGGTGGCTGCAGAGCTCCAAAAACCCACCAGGCCGGGCCTCCCTTCTCCTCCCATACCTGTCTCAAGGTTGCTGCTTTATTGGCAACTCCGTTGTGCTGACCGCAGGGAGAAGGCTCAGATGGGAGGGAAAGGAGCCTGCCATTTTCTCCAGCAGCCTGCTCTTCCACAATGGTGCCACTAACCCCTTATTTGCATTGGTGACTAGAGATTAACAAGAGACATTTTCCCAAAGAACTATGAATTGATAAAAAATAGACATGAGTGGTTAATCTGATGTCAAATTGATAAACTTCCATATTTGATTGTGTGACATGTCAGTTGAATTCATATGCATGTAGAGGCAGATTCCCAGAGGAAAACTGGGTGGGAAGAAATAGCTGCCTGAGGGAAAAAAAGGGAAGGCAAAAAATCCCAAATAATTTCATTCAATAGTTTACACTATGGTTTTTATTACAGATATGATGCCTCTGAAGAATGGCCAGTTCAGTTTGAAATGCACTGGGCATGGAATAATTACATTTTTCCCCAACAGCAAATAGATTTCTTCTGCCCTTTTATTTTTTCTATCTAGTGGGCAAACTTCTTGACACACAGGAGAAAAAAGAGATGGGTTGATGCCCCTTGCCTATAACTTTGAAATCCATTCATGAGGAGGCATAGAAATTGTATTAGTTAGAAACCTGATGAAGAAATGAAGGTGTTGGGCATATTTATTTATTTATTTAATTTGTATGCCGCCCATCTCCCTCAATGGGTGACTCTGGGCGGCTCACAATTAAAACAAAAAACCCAAGCCATTAAAAAACAATATCATATAAATAATTAAAATTAATTAATCAATTAAAATCTGACTATAAAACAACCCTATACATAAATACTAAAAAACATTCAAGATGATGGGGGGGCAATATGAATATGAATATGAATTTGCTTCTGCTGTATAAGATGCCCAACACATTCTTTTAAGGCAAGAGAAAAGACAGGGGTGCCTATCACTAACTGTAAATAGGAAATAGGGAGAAAAGATACAAAAGAGTGAAGAAGAAGAGCCCAAATAAGGGCGAGAAAGAAGGAGAATGAGGAAGAAGTAGGAAGGAAGATGTGGCACTAGGAATATGTCTCAGGGATCTCTTAACCTGGTAGCATGACTGCCCACTTAGAGCAATCTCTTTTTTTAAAAAAATATTTATTATTTTCCCAGATATAGGTAAACCTGTTCAGCAGTTTTGACTACGTTAGTCTTCCATTATTCAAATCTTAATCTTATAACTGTAGACTGATAGAATGAGAGGGACTGATCAACTCACCTTCCCATCTCATTCCAGAATACATTTGGATCATGTGCGTGTTGCTCTACTTCATCCTGTTGAGGTATTCCAGAAATGACATAGCCCTCGGCCAAAGCTTATATCAATCTGCACTAGTAGGTGAAGGGCATTTTGATAAGAAGTCTACCTTGCTACAGTTTCATCCATTGCCAAGTTTTAGATGTAGGAGGAGGGTTTAGGGCTCTCTTTCCCTCTCCTTGCATGTGAAGAACCATCCAATATTGGTTTCTTTGTACATTGCATCAAGTCCCGACTTCATGGGGACTGAAGTGCAGTGTTGTTTTCTAGTCCCTTACTTCAAAAATGTCTTTCTGAACATTTGGCATTAAAAGAATCTGACTTAAAATGTATTCATTTATTTCATATATGTGGAACCTCCTCTCTTTTTAGTTGTCCCACAAATAATTATGGAAGATATATGAGTATATATAGTGTATAGTGAGATGGGCGGCATATATAACTTTGAAAAATAAATAAATAAATAAATAAATAAATAAATATTTATAATTATTGTTCAATTGATTTCATCTTGCACTAATTTCTCATTTCTAATTTGTTCACTTCTTGTGAAAAGTTTCCAGCCATTTTAACTAGCTGTATAGACTGACACTCTTGCATTGATTTTGATATTTTTTAATATGTACTTGAGGTTTCTGGGAATTATCTTATTCCATGTTCATGTTGTTAGTTGGCAGAGCCTCTGGGAATGGGTGGCATACAGGTAAAGTAAGTAAGTAAGTAAGTAAGTAAGTAGATAATAAAAAGTCACTATTTTTTCTCTGAAGTCTTTCTAATTAATGTAATTGCAACTGAGGAATTAAAACTCACCTTAATCTTGGGGAAAAAAAGACAATTAATTATTCTTCTTGTCCCACTTTCTTTGTGTTCTGGCCAGAAAGGAGTATTATGTTCCATAATACTTCAGGAACACACTATATTCCATTCATAATGGAATTTATAAATTATCAAGCCTTCAACCATGCATGTGAGTTGATCTATTATAGAACTAATTCACAGTTTTCCAACTAGAACAGTGAAACCAAATCCATTAATTAGTTCCATTAATTTTTTTAAACAGGTGGTGATGGTGGTAGAACTCAGAAGGAACTGAATTTTACTGTGTGAGTAGTGGTACAGTAAGGCTGTATATAGAATTTATTTAGGGGATTTAAAGGTGAGGACTGACCTATAAATCTGCATCAGCCCATCCATAGGCCTGATATAATATTTACCATGCCATGGCAAATCCTGGAATAAGGATGTTGCATGCAAAACTAGATTTGTTCTCTTCCCACCACATATTTTAGAAAGAATTTTATTTAAAAGATGGCCACCCATCTTAGAGCACAATTCTGGGTGGCTCACAAGAACTTTAAAACCACAAAACAGTAAAACAACAACAATAAAAACAAAAAGAACTCCAGCACTTCAACCATCCTCCTATATGAAAGATGGCATCTAAAGAGGGCTTAGAATATGGTGGAAGGACCATTCTAAAACCACTATGAAATCTGGCTAGACTTCCAAAGAGATCTTAAGAAACTGCTTTGATTCATTATTGGGTTGTAGATGTGGAACATCTGAGTAGCTCTTGGAAGTTAGAATCAGCAGAGATTCAGGGAGCCGTACTAAGATTAGCTTTGCTGGTTTTAAGTTTTATATTTCACTTTCTCCAAACTTTTTCAGGAAGCAGTGCTCAGTCTATGGATTTCTCCATGTGTGGCACTACAGAATCAAGTATTCAGGAAATACATAATTTGCAGTGATTTCTAATGTTCTCATATAGTTCTCTTGAAAATTTTACTATACCAAAGGGCTGAACAGTACCAGCACTGTCCTCAGGCAGAGTGAGGCAAATGCCTCATTCAGTCAGAGCACAGAAATCGCATTTGCACATGCATCAGAATTCAATAAGTTCCTTGTTGCACACTTGTGCCAGTCCAATTTTTGCAATCAACTTTTTTGCAGGAGGATCAGTGGATTGCAATCTCTGGAAAAAAGTGAGGAAGGACAGATTTGGAAAAAATATATAGGCTACAGGGATGTAGGGGCTGGGGGAGAAGTAACCCCACATCTTCCTTATCCACCTCTACATTTTAAATTGCCCTAAAACAAGATAAGAGAGCCAATTTGGTGTAGTAATTAAAGCAGCAGGCTAGAAACTGGGAGGCTGAGAGTTTTAGTCTTGCCTTAGGCACGAAGCCAGTGGGGTGACCTTGGGCCAGTCACTCTCTCTCAGCCCTAGGAAGAAGGCAAGGGCAACCTATTTCTGAAAAACCTTGCCAAGAAAACTGCAGGGACAAGTCAAAAACTGATTGGGAGGCACACAACCTCCCACTGATGCCCAATAGAAGCTTTTTCCCCCCCTTTTGCATGCAATCACAACAATCTTTTAGACGTCTAAGAAATTCCTAAATTTTGAGATGATTGGTTTTTACCTATTACTGTCATTCTTCTAGTTCATTAAAACTTCTGTCGTTGTTATGGACATGACTTCTTTTTCTAATCTAGGTGGCCTTTTCAAAAGAGAAACAAAGTCAAAATTATAAAGGTTAAAATCTGCATCCCTACAAATGCCATCTGGTTCTGTGGGAGTTGAAGCTATCAAGAGAGATATTGTATAGGATGCTGAACAGTTTGGTAGGATTTGTACAGGCTTTTGAGCCTTGCTAAGATGACTTAGTTCTGATATCCAAGAAGATTTGTCAGGACATTTTTAAGACAATGTCCTGCGGCAAGGGGATCTCAAATGTTATACAAGGCTCAAAAAGTCAACTTTCAGGTTCTTGGGAAACCTTGTGTGTTCATGAGAGAGAAAGAGAGAAGGATAAGATTTTCATAGTTGTGGAAATAATTAGCTTGTGGAAATGATGTGTAAAATAACTGGTAGGATGTTTTGGTTGGTATTTGTTTCATATTTTAAAATCTCCCCTTCGCATTGGATTGTTGTAACGATAAAATGCAATGCATGAGTCGCTCAGAAGAATGGTAGAATATGCATGTGGAAAAAAAGTAAAAAGAAAAAAGAAAAAGTCTATGGAGACTGAATCATAAATATTAAATATTGCTGGTATTGGATATGATTTCTTTCAGAATATCAAGACATGTATAGCCAAATTCTACCAACAGAAATTTTTTAAAACCCTGAACTTTAATTTTAAAAGGTTCAGTTTTTAAAAAATGTGATCGCTGTTATTGTCAGGTCCTTGACAAACTTGACAACTTTTTTTACATAGTTACCCTTTATTTTACAAAGTTTAGCTTAGAAAGTCTCATTTTCCAATAATACAGTGCTAGACATATTGCTGGAAAATGTGCCTCACTGCTTATTTCAAAAAATAGCTCATTCCATCCACTTTCAGTCAAATCGTCAGCTTTAATATGCAAGTGTTGTTGCTGGTGGTAATGGTGGGGAGTGGAATTATGGTGAAATTCCACTTCACAGGGGAAAAAACAAATATTTTTATCAGAATATTTTTATTCAGTTAGGTAGTTTTAGTATTTGAATGTAACAGGCTTAAATCCCCTTCCCCCAACTTCCATATTAATACATTTTCACTTCAAAATCTGATCAGCACATTTCAAGAAGCTCTCCTGCTCGTTTTAATGAATGGTATCATTTGGGAAGTGGCCATAAGTCCATGGTAAAGGAACATGATTTGCATGGCAGATAGTCCCTGATTTGGTTAGGGTTAGGAAAACCATTGTTTGAAATCTGGGAGAGCCATTGCTAATCCAAGTCTACAGTACCGGACTGGATGGATCAATTGTAATTTCTTATATTCTTCCTACATTGTAGGAATGCATCTTCATGTGGACTTCTTGGTCTGAGAATAAAGCTAGAATAAAACATCTCTTGAAAGCTCACATTGATGTCACGTTGTGATTAAAATAAACTGTTTTTTTTTACATTTAATTTGCTATAAGCTGATAAGTTTGTGAATGGAAATTCAGGAAAAGGGTTAGGCTACCTGGAGGATTGTGGGCAGTTTTATTGTCCAGAAATGAGATGTTTGGATCCTGAATTGGGATTTGAGTAGGAACTCAGTATATTGCCTTATTTATCATCTATCAATCTATCAATCTATCTATCTACTTATGGTGGTTTGTTATGAACCACCCAGGGTTATGTGTTGGGCAGTCATAACATTTCTAAATAAACAAATAAATAAATAAATCGTATCCTGGTATAATAACAGGAACATGTCCAGTTATCTTGTACAGCTTACTGCATATAAAATCCAGCAGTATAGACTGATTTTTGGAACAGATAGCTCAAAGAATAATTTACCTTATTAATTGTTCATTCTCTCTCTCTCTCTCTCTCTCTCTCTCTCTCTCTCTCTCTATATATATATATATATATATATATATATATAGTTACAAGTTTAATGGGGTGAATGTAATTGGTGGTGTTTGCAACATTTCTGCCACTAAGTAATGAAATATTTGAAAGGGGTCATGATGAATAATAAAGAATGATAAATTCACTATTGAAGCTATCTAACCTCCTGTGCTAATTTTTGTCCTTCCATTATTGCTTTTCAGAAAGAGAAACTCTTGGCCTAACACTATCAATCATGTATAGTTACTAAATTAACAGAAGTGAATTGCAATGATACGCAGTGCACTATTTTTTTTTTCTTACAGTTACTTTAATATTGTTATTTCTAGCAGTGGCCCAGTGGTTTGCAAGAAGATAAAATCATGCTGCTCTCAAACATGATCTTTCCTTCATACAAACCAGCTGTAAGCAAATACCTTCACCATTATAATAACAAAATAAACTTCTAGAAGACATTGCCTTCTGGCTATTGGCCACCAACAGATTCCTAAGGGAAAACATTCCCCTTAAGAAAAAATAAATCCCATGTTTATATTAAAAGAGCAGTGACAAAGATGTATAATTCTAAATGATGTGTTTGCAACTTGCTTGAGTAATGGCTGGCTCTCTCATATTATCCAGCCTCAAAAAACTGTGAAGTTAAGGCAATTATGTGTTTGAGAAATGAGTTGCTGAATCAAATTATCAGCATCCATGTTTACTTTCTGTGAATAGCTAGTTTGCTGGGTCATAGCAGCTGTTTGGGGCATTCATGGAGGAGATAATGATATGATCCGGGCAAACAGGACAGAAGACATTCAGGTCATTAAGAATTTCAAATCCTTGTGCGAAAATTCTCTGAAGACTAAAAGAAATATCATAAGCCAGACATAACAATCTGTACGTGTTTGTGTATGAAGAGGTAGAGGATATTCATGTTGAGAGAAAACTTGGGATCTGGTCTGAGGGAGATCACCAACAAGAAAATCCCCAAAAATGTCCACACCAAACCCAGAGGGTTCCTGAGCAGTCATATTTTTCATATTTTCAATCTCAACAATTGAGATTCTTCACATATTAGCCTGGTCCATTTGACAGAATCCAGCCATCCCCTCTTCCAGTCAGTAGATTCATTATCATGTGCTGGCAGTACATGATCAGGGCTGAGTTGGTCTCTATGGTGGCAGCCATTACTTGAGACTTTCAGCCACTACAAATCAGGAAGGGAGGTGCCACTTTCTGCCCCATTCCCCCTCCCCCCTTTTCTTCTCTTTTTCTAACCTGGAGCAAAAAGGAAAAAAGAAAGGAATCCATTGCAGTGCCACCAAGTTGATGCCATTATGCACAGATTTGGAGTCTTATCAACTTCTCATCCATTTCTCCTTTTTTTCAATTTCTCCATGTGGTTGTGGGTGGAAGTGGTGGGAAAAACTGAAATAGTCATACAAATTAAGTGCCAATATTGATCTGAGTGCCTTCATATTGATTTCAGAAGAAATAAGTCTTGGTTAAACTCATGGTCAGCAGATTCCACAATATAAGTGACTCGATGGAGTTAATTTAACTTTGTGCATTCCTAGATTAATGGATGGCTTCAATGGGTCTTTGCACCTTTGGTAGGTGTCTTGGAAGACCTTTTTGATCATTTTCTTAGTTATTGTGATGGAATGGAATTATGAAGGCCAAGCTCAGGGAGATAAGCATTTTCTTAGCTCGCCAGAACCACGTGGGAGGAACAAGAGGATGAGACTGGCACCTCCCTGAGGAATTCACACTGTTGTGGCTGGAGGACTTTGGGAACTGGGGTTTTAATCTGGGAAGATTCTTGCTAGAGGTTGTAGCTAATAAACATAGCTGGACTGAATTGGCATTGTCTCCTGGAGTTCCTTGGGCTAGGCCTGACATCAATCTTCCCAGACTCAAACCCCAGTTCCCAAGTCCTCCAGCCACAACAGTGTGAATTCCTCAGGGAGGTGCCAGTCTCATCCTCTTGTTCCTCCCACGTGGTTCTGGCGAGCTAAGAAAATGCTTATCTCCCTGAGCTTGGCCTTCATAATTCCATTCCATCACAGTTATTCAGGTCTTCCATGGATTTTTATTTGATGAAGAATTTGGGTCTCTACACTGTCCCTGGTCTTCCCTGACTTCTTCTGTGCTGTGGATAGGAGGAAGTCACTTGCACACATTGACTCTGATGGGTAGGCACCCTGATCTGACATGATGCTCTGTATGAACTAGAGCTGGGGGAGGGGTAAGATGGAGTCCTGTTGGATTGCTGCCCGCTCCAGAGGTGGCTGGGGATGGCGAGGAAGTTGGCATCAGGATGATGGTATTTTATGAGGACTGGGTAATCCCTAGCACTGTCATGCCTGGTGGGGGTGGGGGGCAAGAGAAGTTCCCTTGGGGCTATACTATGCCTTCTGAATGGATGGGACTAGTGTTGGTTTTGCTGTGCTTTCCAAGAAGTGGGAAAAGGGGTCTATCAGGATGTTTGGATATTGGCTTGTGGGAATGGATGTCAGGGTGGCAATGTGATTTGACTTCAGTTACAGCTCTATATCCATAGGCCCATTTCATAATTTATGATACATTTTGCTACAAAACATGCATACAAATAGTTCAAAACAAAACCTATTGCAGCATCTTCCTAACAATGTTAGAAAAGCAAGGGGTGGGGGCGAGAAAGAACCCCCCCCCCCCCCCGCAGCAATGAAAATTACATGTTTAACCAGCCTCTTTGGTATTGATTGGATAGCTATCATTTGTTTTTCTGCTTTAACCTTATGTATTTGGTTACAGTTACATTTATACAAGCATGGGTATTTCTCAGACTGCTTGAAATTAAATATTGGGGTTTGCTGAGCCCAGACATTAAACTCTCTGAAGCAAAGACAGCATTTTCAGTTGGGTGAGGAGGGTCAGCCCAGTGATCCTGATCAAGGGCTTTGGGCCCTGCATTGCACAGCTAGTAAATAACAGCAAATAATCCCAAGAATGTAAAGAGATTGTAAAGTTAATGGAGCAGGGAAACGGCCAATTTAGACTGGATTTGCAGACAAAGCATCTGCATGTATGCATGTGAGAAAGATACCTTGGTTTTCTTGGCAGAATGGGATGAATAGAAGGATATAACAGAATTAACAAGTTCAGGGACTGATGTCACATTTAAGATAAATACACTGACGTTTTTATCAAAGTGCTTTATGATGTATAACCCTCCTCCAGGGTGGTACATACACACAAATGAACTAAGCTGTTGCCTAGGACACCATGTTATGCAGGGCACACCTTTCAAGAAAAAAAAATCAAGTAAAAAAAAACATTTTTGGGGGGTGGGATGGGGGTGCCCATTTGTGGCAACTAATCTAGGGCCACAATTGCTGTCCCAATTCAACTGATTTTCTGACATGGAAGGCAGACCCTCTGGAACCAGATGCCCACATTCAGCAAGGAATATAATACTGGAGTTACATTTGCTACTGTCAGAGTTATGATGTTGATAGTATCCAACTCATGACTGAGAAGTCGAGAAAGTGGATGTGAGCCAACTGGCAGGTACAGAAGAGATTGCTGCCTTGAAGTAATGGGTCCCTTGAATGACTAGGCCTTGCTTATGAGTATCCCTTATTGCCAGTTTCTGGGTGTGCTCTGAAGGCAGGGGCATAAACAGAGGCATTCACAGCAAGCCATGATTTCATCACAATGATGAAACATATGTCATGCTTTGACAGTACAGGCTCCACCTTTTATGTACTTGCATGCAACATTCCAAAGTACATACATAGTACCATGTTTTATCATTTACCATCCCCTCCCCCTGCGGACACTCATGGGCACTCATACATTAAACTTATAATAGACAACATTACCATTACATTGTTGCTCTGCTTTGAACCTTGTTTGCCAAGCAAGTTCTGGATATTTTGCATGTGAATCCTGGATCTCTTGCATTGTGTTTTCTTTTCCCTGGTACTATTTACCTAGTTTCTAATTCCTACTGATTGTTGCCCTCTTCCTTGTCCTTTACGGTTGCCTCCATTAATTGGGGGGGTTTCATGACTAACTTACTACTACTACTACTGTAAAACAGCCTGTGGATTGATACTGGCCCTCCGTTAGCCCATCTGAAAGGCTCTCTTGGCAGAGTTTTGTGCAAGGTTTTATGGACCAAAGCAAGCAGGATGCTACATTACTCTGTCTGGTACAGGTAGTCCTCACTTAACCACCACAATTGGGACTGGCAACTCTGTTGATAAGCAATGTGGTTGTTAAGCGAAATCACATGACCATATTGGACTTATGATGTTACTTCCACCCTGGTCATTAAGCAAATCACCTGTGGTCATTAAATGAGACATCACATGACCGTGACTTCTGATTTTACTGCCAGCTTCTCCATTGAATTTGCTTGTCAGAAGCTGGCTGTGAATCTTGCAAATGGCAATCCAGTCACTGTGGGGACATTGCAGGGGTAAGTTTGAGGACTGGTCATAAAGTTACTTTCTCAGCACCAAAATAACTTTGAATGGTTGCTAAACAAGGCAGTTGTTAACCGAGCATTACCTGTATTAGAAATCAGCTTTCCAAAGCGTCCGTTAGCATTTCCGTGTATTGTTAGAGAGCTCAACCCTAACTGAAGTTCAAGTCCAATTCCAATGTAAAAGCCCAAAACTTACCATATACCCAAAGTCAGAAAACTGCATTTCCACCTGAAAATGGAATGTCCTATCAGAACATCTGAGTCCCACTTAGTTGTCTAGCCAAAATAATGTTTTTTTGATGCATGAAGTCCCAAGGAGAAAGACATTAACAATGGTTAAGAATTCTTTCCATAATGCTGTTTGCATTTTAGATGGAAAAGTTCATCCCTATAAATGCTTGTATGACCTTGGTTTGAAATTGCAGGCGTTTGAAATTCCTGCGAAAGGGATGTATTCCTCCCACTGGAATGGGTGAGTAATTTCCATTTGTGGAGAGAAAAGATCTTCCAGGGTGAATTGTCCCCTCCTCCCACAGGAAAACAAGTTACAAATTGCCATGTAAACCAGTTTGTTGGCAGAGATTGCATTAAGTGGGAAATGAATGTATGTGATAGTGAGGGTTCCTGAAATCATAACTTGTCTTTCCACATTTAGAAGTCAACAAAGAACTTCTTTGAATTAATTTCCCAATGTTGCCAAAAGTCTAGGGCAGACTCCATGTAATTAACTGTGAGCGGACTTTCTCCAGCTAAGTTCTCTGTAGTACACTGATTTTAAATTTGTTCCATTTCTTTTTTCCTTTGGAATTATATTTTAGTCTGGAAGTTCTACCAGTTCTCTCATTGCTTACAGACAAGTGATGAGTGTGAGTTGCAGTATGTGGAAGAAATTCATTAGTGTCATGCCTCTTATACACCTAATAAACATAAAAAAGAGAGACAAACCTTTGCACACATGTACTTTCACAACCCACAGTAATATAAGATTATAGGTTCTGCAGGGATGCAGGCAGCACTATTATTATAACATGTAGAAACCCTATTTTGAGACCCTCCCTTTAATTATTTTGTCAACAATTCCTGAACTGCCAGGATCCTAATGACTCATTATCAGGGCTATCAGGACCAATAGTGGAATTCCACTCTCTTTTTCAAGAGCAATTATTCTTGTCCTTGTACTATACAAAGAGGTGAAAGCATCCACATTACATCATAAAGTTCTACTATCATTACTAGCTGGAAGAACTCAAATGATCCTTTTTAAAAAAACCTACCAAGAGCAAACAGTAAGGAAAAAAGGATCTGTCAATATTGGTTTAGCAAAAGTTTTATTTTTATCTCAAATTCTTTTTGTCTTGTTTATGAAGGAACATGAGTTTGTAGTTTCTTTTTCTTTTAAATAGTATTGAATGGAATTTTCATCCATCTGGATTGATCAAATTCAGTCAAGAAAGATATACCTGTGATATAGCTATTAAAGATGAAAATTCCCTACCTCAACACTGCAAAAATGGTGAATTACACAGTAATGCCAATCCAGACTTTTCAGAGCATTTCAACTCCCTATGTTTATATTACGGTATTAAACTTGTCAAATGTCCCAATTTTATGTTGTGTGTGGGGGTGGTGGAGAAACCCCAAATTCCTGCCATTCTATCTATTAAGAGATTTGTGAATTTTGATAAATTCCTAAACGAATTAAGCAAAAATCTCACCCATTCCTAGGAGATAAGTGATACGTTATGAAGCTCCAATATATAGATTCATATCAGTTTAGTTTAGTTTATTACATAGACCAGTTCAAAATAAATTCAAAATTAAAACATACAGTTCCCAATGATGAGTACTGATAACAAAGAATAGGTACAAACTCTGAAACCTACAGTATATATGGCTGACTAATTAGAAAAACTAAAAATGAGTAATCAGCTTGTTTGGACAAAAGGACATCTAAAAACTGCTTGTTGGTATGTTATGGTGAAATACTAGACAACAAAACAGCATTTAGCAACTTTCATTGAGACAGAGTCAGATTGGTCAGACAGTTATAGGTGGAAATAAAATAAATCTGAGTGACCAGGAATATACTGATGTCTTCATATTGTCCTTAAGCACTTTGGTACATAATGCACATACTGTCTGCCCTCCTGAAGGACGAGAAATTCAAGAGGCAGCACTTCCAAAGTTGGCCTCTTTTGTACCTGGGAGGATCTTTTCTTTTGTACAGTTTGCAGATGAATCATTTTTGTCATGGCTAAATAATACCCAAGAATATACGAATTTCTGCATTATTGGAGAATTGATACAAGATGCCTTAAAATTTTCTGTGTTAGAGAGAAAGAGCCTGCAGTGTTGAGTTTTCATACCAGTGGGTGGGAATCCTAGTTCCTTGGCCATGGAGAAGCCCGGTGAGCATAGAACCAAATGCTTAGCCAGTGGGCATATAATCAGCCATCAGGTGACTTGGCCTAGGGCAGTGTTGTCCAAACTTGGCCACTTTAAGATGAGTGGACTTCAACTCCCAGAATTCCCCAGCCAGCCATGCTGGCTGGGGAATTCTGGGAGTTGAAGTCCACTCATCTTAAAGTGGCCAAGTTTGGACAACACTGCCCTAGGGTTACGTGAACAGCTGACATACGGGGAGCAGAGGCAGCATGGAAGGAGCAGCGTCCGTAACCAACTACAGTGTCAGCAAAATGATGACATATATGCAATGACCTCATTGTGAAAATGCCTCAGTTGTGTGTTATGACACTTACGCAAGTCAGAGTGTTTGCATGTTGTCAACATGCATGTGTCCTTGTTTCCTCCCCTTGCCCTCTAGTGGACACTCACTCTGCTCTACCCTGCACTGCACTATTTTAGGGGCATCACATTTGGATATGGCTAGAGATGAATGTTATGAAATAACTGGAGATTTTTGTGCAAAAAAGGGAGGAAGGAAGGTAGAGAAACATGAAGACCACTGGATAAGAATGAATACCTGGAGAAGACAACCTGTATCTGAGTTGCAGCTGAGTTTCTTTTCATGTTTTTTAATAGCTAAATAAATGGACAGCTAGCATGCTATGAAGTGAAGTGTGAGCTTCAAGCATAGTCTTTATTTTCAAAACTGTTCTGCCCCTCAGTGTATACACTGAAGGCATTCTTGGCAAATTATGATACAGGCTTCAACCCAATGCTCAGTTTGGAAGTAAATCCACCCACCCACAAAATATTCCAGGGCAGAGAGAAGGAGTGATGGGGGACATTGCACCAGTTTGTCTTCTGCTCTATCAGCGTTTTGTGACTGGTCACACCCATCGTTGTAGCCATATTGTGAGGGTGTCCATAGCTTGCATTCTCAAACTTCCAAATATGCTCACCAGTTCAGAAATGTTGGGAGTTTATTTTATAGATAGTAGCAGCGCAAAAAAGAAAAAGGAACAAGGATTTGTGCAGCAGAGAACTGATGCATCATTCCTTCCCACTGAAACCTTGTCTTGCCTTCCATACTAAACCCATGCTGGACAAGAAGTACCTAGACCAGGTTACAGGTACCAGGTTTCCCACACTGTGAGGTGTACCTCCCTTGGGGAGGTGCAGACAGGGTCCAGGGGAGGTGTGAAGAACTTTTTAGTTACATTGGTACAATAAATCCACCTTTCCCAAAGTTTCACTGTATTGTTTTCATTGTTCATTTGTGTTCATTTTGGAGTTTGGATTTTTAGGGGAGCTGTGTACATTAAGATTACACTAAAGGGAGGTGTGATGGCAAAAAGTTTAGGAATCCCCGGCCTAGACTATTCTTGTAACAACAGGGGCAAAAGCATGTTATCTGATTTCTTCCTGGCGTAGTGAATTCACGGGTTCCTCTCCATTTCATGAAAAAGATACATGGCTATCTCTTTGAAAATGGAAGCAGGGTAATAAACTGAAAAAAACTGATTATTTCACAGTAGCAAGTAGCTTTATTTTATCATTTGGGCACGGTGTCCATGAAATTTCCCTGACATAAATTTTATGGATCGTGTGCCTGTAATTAGTTTAGAATGTGCTTAATGTTGTCAGAGAAGGAGCTCCTGAGGACTCTGGAGCAGAACAGAAGTGTCAATGTTCTTGCAGTAAAAGCCCGCATTCCCAGAAGGCCTCACTCTGATGCACAGTTTTATAAATGGGATGAGAGGAAACTTAGACAAGAGGACTTAGATAAGACATGAGAGGAAACCTTAGACAATTTCAAATAGATTTCCTACCATATGCTTACATGTGGGAAAATGCCACTATTCTTTTAACCACTCTTCGGGAACAATCACTTCTTTGCTTGGGATCCTGGAAAGTTAACATAAAAGGAAGATATGTCAAATATGCTGGTTACTATAGATAATTCCTTTCATTGGCTTTTAATCCTGTTGCAGCAGAAGAATATAATTTTTTTATGGAGAATGCAACGAGATGACAGACCATGGGAAAGATGGAGGAAGGAAAAGATGTTTTCAGCAGTGAAAACAACAGGACAATTTTAAGTTGCAGCTTTGTGACAAGGAGGATGCCAGGTATAATATTTTGGCATTTTTGTTCCTGGATTCAGGGCAGTAATTCAGAATGCCTGGGGTTAATCTTAGGCTAGAGAGTCCATCCCAGGATTGCAATTAAACTGAACGGGCATGGGCTTCTAAATGAAAAAAAATTAGAAACTGTCTGCATGCCAGGTAGGGATGTGAATATTACACTCTGCATCTGCTAAACGAATCATGCAGTTAGATTCCAATTTTGAAAAGTGTTTGAACTCAACACCCAGAAAAGCTTGTTTGAATCTCCCTATTCTTCTAGAGAAAGAGAGTAATTTAAATAGCCCTTTTTATGCCCTTTCCTTCATTCTTCATTCTGTTTCCTCAACATCTCGCTCAATTTCCTGTGCCTCCTTCTCGACACTCATTCTCCAAGATGCTCTGAACTCTGCCCTAGACATTTTGTTCCATCCACAAGAACAAATGAAAGGAGCAATATCAGTGATGATGATTACTAAGCCAGTGCTGTTCCTCAGGCTTCTGACAGCTGAGATAAATAAAATTAGAGACATAACTCAGTCATACACCTAGACAGGTTTACTAATACGGCATGAAAGAGTAACTTAAGACACCCCCCCCCAAAAACGAAAACACCTAGTCAAAGGAGTCGCTCTTTGTCTCTCTATATAAGTCTTTCTTCTTAATTGAAGGAGCTGTGAGATGGAGAGAGGTGAAAAGCAAGCTCCCTCTGAGCACAAATTGTAAATCTGCCACAACCTTGCACCAAGAATAACCAGAGGGATGCAACCATATTCCATGGAAGGATGCAAAAGAAGATATTATTTATGGCATTACATTTATATTATGCCCTCCCTCTAGGAGCAAAATCAGGTTATATGGAGGGTATGGCTTCTCCAAACACTTTGTATGACCACCCTGTGGTGTAGACTGGGTTGAGAGATAATGCCTTACCCAAGTCACCCAGCAAGCTCGGTGGGTCAAGTGGGGACTTAGGTCTCCCTTGTCCCAATCCAAGCACTACATTACCCTGGTTCTTACTGGATCAGTCTACTCTCCTGTCGGGATAGTCTAATATAATGTTTTTCAAACTTTTGACAACTTTACGATGTGTGGACTTCAACTCCCAGAAGTCCACACATCTTAAAGTTGCCAAGTTTAAAAAACACTGGTCTAATAGAAAGAATCCAAGGCAAAACTAATATATTACTATGGGGCAAAGAGGGAAGTGATCTGGGCAAGAATTGTTTGATTGCAGGGCCTGGTTGCTTAGCTGCATCGTAATCTACCTGTTCTACAGGCCATGCCAAAGTGCTTTAAAGCCAAAACACATTTCCCTCAGGTTGATCTCACTTATCATTGTTCAGGAGACACTAGAGAGGAGAGAGGGGTCAGAAATTAGCAACTATCTTTTTTCTAGGCTTTTTCAATTCTTTTGCGGAGAGAGTTGCTTGAGTGCAAGTGGTTTCCTAAACAAACAAAGTAACAAGTGTGAGTCGGTACACATCCCTTTTATGCCCAAGATGTGTGCTTGGCCATTGAACTAAGGCCCTTTCCCCTGTGGTTACGTAGCCCGAACCATTTGGTAGAGCCAAAGTGATTCTTTTAAATATATGCAACTTTGGAAATAATTTGATCCCTTCATCTTCTCCTCATTCAATTAGCATCTTTCAGGAGATAAATCATAATCTATATTAAATGTATATTCTATGCACCCATCTGCAGTTCATTTATAAATTAAGCCGAAGAAGCCGTGCTGTCAACCGAAGATGAATCTTGCATATTTTAATGCCATCTGTTGAGCGTACATTTTGTGCAAACTCATCTTTTTTTTTTCTTTTTCCCCAATTTTGGATTTGCTGTGCATTTTTATCTTGTAAACCACATGTACTCTTTTGGAAGGAAAAAGGTGCAACATAATATAGACCATTGCTTAAAAAAAAGGCATAAATGCTTTCGGCAAATTGTAGTTACATACTAATCCCAAAACATCTGGAGGGCAACTGACTGTAGAAAATTACTGTTAGAACAGTATATCCCATCTTTCCTTAGATGCCATACTTCTCTTTAGCCTGATTTATACTCTCTGGTTTCCCAGAAATATATCTGTGATATACTGAGTCACTGGGTTTCTTCATGGACTCTCTTTTTTATTTTTAGATGTTTCCTTTTTCTTTCTTGGGGCAGGGCGAAACCTGTATTTTTCACTTGATCTCCATATAAAATAATACTTTAACTGGGAAAAGAAATATTAAAGTAAGCTTGGTAATAGATTATTTTAAAAAGAAAACTGTAAGAAAATAAACAAGAAGAGAATCATACATAAGGAGGTCAATGTAAAAACAGTTCAAAAACAGTTTAAAAATTTGGTGGCAACCAAGATCAAGGCAAACCCCAGTCAAGTAACCATTGCTAGTGTATTTATGAGTTTTTGACCTCTACTTGTATGTCATGTTCCAGAATCCTACAGTTTCTTGCCATCAATAGTTAGGTGCTCTCTAGCTGGAAACCATAAGGACAAATGTTCGCCATCCTGTGCTGATCCCAGTGACAATTCACAGAAACCACTTTTCTTGAAAGATTAAGCAAAGAGATATTTTCAGCCTTCTGGCCATCTCTCAAGCTTTCAACCACCAGAGCTTCTCATTTTCTCATTCCTCAACTGTCATGCCCAGGTGCCAGTGGTATTAATTTGAAGAAATGCCAACATTTGCTGTTACAATTATAACTTCCCAAAACATAACCAGACAGAATTCACCTAATGTGCTGAATCCTCAGAACTCCATATTTGTAAAAGACATGAATCATTGGCCACCAAGATTTTGAGCATTACTGAACTAGGATTTTATACTCTTAATGACTAGGCAGTTAGATTCATTATCTGTCAAAGATTGATCATCCTTTCAACTTTTTTCATAAATGGTTGCTTCCTTTTTTAAAAATATGTGATTAGGACTATAGTGTCAAGGAGTACATTAGCTGAAAGAATGGGGCTACTTTAAGAAGAGCGAGGAAGGAAGACTTAAGAGGTCTTTGCATTCCTTGAACTGGAAGCTGCATTCCAGCAAGTATTCCCCAGAAATAAATCCCTGCGCATTTACTGGCCTTGCAGCTATTAAGGCTTTCTGCAGATCTCAAGTCTGTACACAGAAGGATTAAAGTCCCTATCCCCATTCGGTGTCTTTTCTGTAGATTTCACACATTGTAAGGTCAGCCGAACGCCTGTAGAAAATCCCTGCAAATGAGGACACTGGACTTGTGTTCCTAGTTCTTTATAAGCACTTTAAGCCGAAGTATATATGCATTGAAGGCCCTATGGCAAACTATCCCTTCTCAGCATCCATCCATCTGTAAAATGTCTAGGATAATATCCATACACCTGACAGGGTTGTTAGAAGGATTTCAATACATGCTTGCCTTTTAAAGTATTACAACTGTATTTTGGTTACTGTATCGTTATTAAAAATTCTTGAAATAAATGGAGGGGCATGGTATACAGGACCAAAGGATTGTGGACACAGACCTTGACTTTCAATTTAGCTGGAAGGGCTGTGACTTTCACCATGTGGTGTCCAGTTGCCCCTCATTTTTCTCTCTAGGTGATCTCCTACTGAAAGCAAGCCTGGATTGTCCATATGAATAACTAGCCTTAGGGGAAAGAAAACCATCTCTTTCTTTTACATTTTTTTCCCCTTTTCACAGGCCTCTCCTTCCCCTTTGGGCTGCCCAAGGGGCCAGCTGAACCATATGCATTATCAGGAGCTGGAGCAACTGAAAGGTCTCCATGCTGAATTTCCTGGCAGGGACCAGAAGTGCCGAGGTGGGTGGAAAAGATCAGAACCACCCAAGCTACAAAATCTGGAAACAGTTACAGAGGCTTCAAAGGAACAGTTTCCTTTTTTAGGCAAATTTTTAATGACAAGAAGAAAGGGGGAAAAATGTGATTTGATAACTGAAACTTGCTGAGCCCCAGCTGTTGCTGAAAGATTGCACTGACTAAAGCAGCTCTACTTGTGGGCCAGAAAATAAGATTATTGCTCTACTTTGGCTTGCATCTCACAGTATGATGCTTGTATGATATGATATATATCTTAACAGGAAACCCTTTATTACCACCAGTTGCATAATCAACAAAAAAGAGTTCTGACAATGCCAGTCCCTCTTTCTTAGGGCTCATCCTTCCTTACTCCCACTTAAAAACACACACACCTTTTGTGAGGGCTACATCCTTACAGAGGAGGAGCCTTTGTCTTATGACCAGCCCACTGCCAAGGCAGGCTGGAGTAGTCCAACCTTTGCTGAAGTCCTCCAGTGATGGTTCTTGCCCTATCCTCAGGTGCTATGAAGAACAAATCCACACTCCCTTCCCGTGGCAGCCCATCAAGTATTGGAAGGCTATCATTCATTCATTCATTCATTCATTCATTCATTCATTCATTCATTCATTCATTCATTCATTCATTCATTTTGTATAGCTGCCCATCTCCGCCCAGAGTCTTAGCCACCCAGAGTCACCCTCTGGGGGAGATGGGCGGCATATGAATTTAATAGATAAATACATAAGTAATAAATCTCAAAGCAGTAGCTCTGGTTGGCGAACAATCATAAAAACAATTAAACAATTAAAACACAATACAAAAAAGAAATTAAAAACAAATAGCAACCAAGAGATATTGTAATCCGTCGGTGTAATTTCATGTCTCCTCCTAGGCTTCTCTTCTTTAGGCTAAACATACCCACTTCCTTTAACTGTTCTTCATAGAATTTAGCCTCCCAGCCCCTCACCATCTCGGTGGCTCTTCTTTCCATTCCTTATTATCTTTGTATTGTGGTGACCAAAGTGGGCATAGTTCCAAGTATTGCCTGATCAGTGCAGCACAGAGCAGAACGATCACTTCCTGTGTAAGTGATGTTATACCTCTGTGGATTCAGTCCAAGATTGTATTAGCTCTTTTGGCAGTTGCAGCACAGTGGTGGCTTGTGCTTAATCTGTGGTTCTCACAAGTATTACTGCCAAGCCAGGCAACACCTATTTTGTGCCTGGGCATCTAGTTTTTCCTACCTAAGTGCAGAACCCCCTACATTTCTTGCCATTGACTGCATTCTGTTGGATAAAGCTCAATCTTCAATTCTGTCAAGATCCTTCTGATTCTCAAGTCATCTTCTGAAATGTTAAAGCTTTGTGTTCTCTGAAAATTTGGCGTGAAAACAGATTCATAGCTCAGAAAACATTATGGGACACCATTGAGATGAATTAGGCTGAGAAGTGGTGACTGGTCTCAGATCACATGACTCAACAATAATAAAACTATCATTCATCCCTCTACAGAAGCCATGATGTACATAGTAACATTTTTCTAGATTTCAAATTTCTTTTTTAAAACCAATGAACAATCATGACTAGAATAATTTGGCCCTATTAAAAACTACTGATACAATCTGAAGCACTCTGTCAGTAAACTGTTTCTGTATGAAGTAATCTCAAACAGGAATGAAGGAAAGAAAAATAACTTGCTGAAAAATGTGATTCCTTTCTTGGAATACAATGATACTGATATTCTGAGTGCAGGTGATAGATTAAAGAGAAACATTTTTTAAAAGAGTACTGTGTGTGTGTGTGCGCGTGCGTGCGCGCACCTTCAAGTCAGTCTTGACTCTTAGTGGCTGCCTGGACAAGTCCCAAGGTTTTTCAGACTGAAGCTCTGCCTATTAAATGACACACAAAAAATAAGCAGAGTTTTGATCATGCTATCCTGGCCACCATCTTAACTTTTTTGACCATGCTCCATGGACACCCCTGAGTAATCTAAATTATCCAGCTGATAATTTAATCAATTTATAATTTAGAACGGATAAGCCAGTTCCTTAATGCTGCAGAAAATATAAGCATAGGCAGGTTTGCTAAATATGGTACTTAGTTTATGATCCCTGGATGTTTTGCTGTTTCATTCCTAAGATATACCTATGCTGATAGTGAGCTTAAAAAAAAGAAAATTTACCAGTAAACAGACCCTTAATATTAATGAGAAAGATGGTGCAAGAAAGGAATGGCAGTGTTAAGAAGCAACATCAGGCATGTTCATATGAGGACCCTGGGCCACTTCAAAACTGGCTCTAAATCTTCCTGCAAATATTTTGAGATCTGAGTTGGTCTTTTTCTGACTATGCTGGGGGCCAGTTGACCTTGGGGTACAACTGAGTTCTTCTTCCCAACGTTGTTGTGCAGCTTATGGATGGTCTCTTCTCCAAGTGCAGGAATTCATGCCCACCCATCCTGCTGTCTCCTGGATTCAAAGTGGTTTTTTCTGGTACCTGTCTTTAGGCACTATTTAAAATAAAGCTCCATCTTTTCCCCACTTGCCCCCCCCCATCCCTAGCAATATACAACTTTAGAAAAGAGTACCTAGTTGCAAAAATACTAACACAGTATTCTTTTACTGCTATAGCTTGCAAGAGCTGTTAATGGGGAAGAAGAAGGTGACTTTGAATCTCTCCCTCTTAACACCCTTTATTTATACAAACACAGAGAACATGAATTAAAATATGGGTGGAAGACTCCATTCATTCATTCATTCATTCATTCATTCATTCATTCATTCATTCATTCATTCATTCATTCATTCAATGTCAAGTGGTAATGAGGGGATTTTCAGTTTCTCCGGTATCTGTGGCAGTTCAGGAAGCAGATACTGACTGAACAATGTTCTTTTCACTTTCCTATTGCTCAGCTGGAGACAGCACTGACTGGCTTATGGTGTTTTCTACAAGTTCTCAGTATTTCAAGGTTGATAAAAGTAAGGATGATTACAAGTTGGCTTTAAGCTGCTTTGGAGGGTTTGAGGAGTGGAAATAGCAATGGCATTGAAGAGTCCGCATGTAATCCATGTAATGTACTAGAACGGTATCATCAGTACACCAATCTCAAAAACACTCAGCTAAATGAAAATTCCTTCTTCATGGTACTGTTAAGCTATTAAGCTACAATAGGTATGTGAATGCCAGGAGTCTGTGGGAGGAACTGAGTTACTGTTTCCTAGCATGTGAACTGGGTGGCCAAGTTGCCTGAAAATGAGCCAACCCATGTGGTTAGAATATTCATGCATATCTCCCAGCAGCATGGGATTATGCTATAACACTTTTTAGGTGTTCCTTTTGTTTAGGACAGACCACAATTTGACTAGTATTCTTTGAAAAGTTTTTTGGGAGGGAAAAAAAGTCCGAACAGCTGAGAGCTCACAGCTTCTTCTTTGAATTGGACTGCCAGCCACCATTTCTAGAGATACTGGGGAAAAAAATCTGTAATTATGGCCCTCTGTCTCTGTCACATACACAGAGCTATACATACATACATACATACATACATACACCAGCCCTGTATTTTCATACAATACTACTGTAACAAGTTATCATATCAGTCTTTTTGGTCAAAGTCCAAATTAAAGGGGAAAGCCTCTAGGTTTTGCATAATGTCTCTTCTAGATAGGCTGCAATCAAATGTCATCAAATCAATTTGGGGTTGGATAAGAAGGAAGAAGACAGATTTGGTCCCCAGGGCTCAGAGTCTGTAGTTGTAATTGTTCTAGGACGGAGTTCAAGATGTGATACCCAGATGGAATGAGATTCAGTATCTCAGCACAATCAGTGGTCCAAGCCATCTCCTGTTTGAAATATGGCATGCCCTTTAACATCCAATAATTTTAGCTCTGCCTGTAAATGGGGCTGATTTATTGAGACAAAAGGCAGAGGAGATGTATGCTTGTTTTCTTTCATGCTTCCACTAACCTTGCACAAATTTCTGTATGTTTCTTCCCTTTAGACCAAGAAACTAATTGCTCTGGGATAGCTTTTAATTCCTCCACCTGAGATCCCCATTTGCTCTGCAGATTCCCGGATGACACCATTATGCAGCTTTTGCAAACAGTTATTTCCAAAGGAAATATTGTAAACAGCAGGGAATGAACATAAATCTAAACAAATGTTTCTTTTTTGGAAGAGAAAGCTAGGGATGGTGGTGGCGGGGGGGGGGGGGGAGGTCCCAGTTCCTAGCAGAAGGACATATTGTTCTTACAGAGAAAACCTTCTCCAACCCCTCCAAAGAAGTTGGAAACCAACCCGTAATTGTCTCCATGCTGTTGGCCTCAAAATAGAGGAAATATGTTGATATCACCGTGACCCGGCCAGTGCTCCCTCCAATTGACTAATGGAAAAATGGAAAAGAAGCACTGCTTTGGGTCTCATACAAAGAAAGATCCCCTCTCCTCCAAACCAGACAAAACAATTAAACAGCAACAACAACAATGAACAAGCAAAATTGGCCTCTCCTGTGTGTTGCTATGATGGGAAATTACATGAGGAATGATGATCTGTAAAAAAAACCAGAAGCATCCATGACTGCCACACTACAAGTAAAATTATCCAAAGTTGTAGTCATCTTACACTGTAGTGTAACCAGATGCTTTCCCCAGTATCTCTAATTATGGTGGCTGGCTCCTAGAGGAACTAAGGTGGTGAGAAGAAAAAGCTAAATCTTAAATAGTGCAGACAGGCTCCAGCAATTGTACTTTAAAATGTCACCAAACTGGATCTGGGCTGGGTTGATTGTTTGCAGATCCTTGCCATGCTTCCTGCAGGCATGCTAGCATAGCATGCTAGCCCAGAATAGACAAACAAGAGCGAAATTGACAGAGTTCTGTTTCCCCCTTCCCTGCAGTGGGGGACCAGCACCTACGAACTGGCTGTCTGCCTGGATTATTTTCCAGGGATTGCCTTAAGACAAAAGGATTCACTTGAGCCCAGGAGTGAGAGGCAAGAGAAGACAGAATGTCCCCAAGTCCCAGCCCTGCAAATGGGGTATGCCGGGAGGGGTGGGGGAGTGAGGTCAGCTTTGCTCTAAGTTCAGATAAATTTGCACCAAGTCTGAAAACCCCATCTCAACCATGCCAGTAAGCTAAGCTCATCTGATAAACAGGTCCAGAGCCAATTTTGAATGTGGAAGTGTCCCATGATAAAAACACAGCAAAGGAAAGAAGAAATTGGAAAAGATCAGCCTACCTTTTCTCAGGTATGTCTGTGCACATACCATTCCCTTCAAGAGATCATCTGCAGGATAGTTTGGGCTACAGCACTAAACTGAATTGCCAGAAAATCAGACCTAGTGGGAGCAGTGAGATATAGTTCTGAGCAAGTATGAAAGGCCGAGCTTTGGGTTGTGAAGTTTTGCCATTTCTGTGCTATCACATTTTGTACTGGATGGCTCTGAGCAAATTGGAAGCCAAAGTTGGATTAAGGAGCAATCAAGTCAAGACTGAATGGCAGCCAAAGGATTCTTCCATCAGGGGTGTAAATTTTAAGTTGAGAGAAAACTGTTATACAGGAAATAATCATACTATATAAACTATAATTGGTAAAATTTTAGTTTCAGTACTTCTATTATATTCATTTTTAGACTTATATGCAGCCTTTCTTCCAGGAGCTCAAGGAGGCATACATCACACTCTCCTTTACTTTTTCCCCACAACAACTGTATGAAATAGATTGGGCTGCGAATGAATGAATAGTCTAAAGCTGCCCCATAAATTTCCATGACTGAGAATGGACTTCAGCCTGGGTCTCTCCAGTCCAATAGCTTAACCAGTACACTGCACCACAGTTCCTCCCTCCCTCCTTTACAATTCACCCCAATTCCAAAGGACCCTGGTTGGTGTGCAGTAAAAAAGAAAACAAAAAGAAACCATTTAGAAATAAAATCCAATACAGAACCCAAGGTAGATGCCATCAATCAATCAATCAATCAATCAATCACTCAATCAATCAATCAATCAATCAGCCACCTAAGGCCAAAGGCTTGCTGGAACAGATTTAACACACATTTGGAATATCAACAAAGTGGAGGTCACATGTTCCTCTGGAAAGAGAGTACTCTAGAAAGTAGGGGCCATCGTCTGTGCTCCTCATGAAGAGGCCTTCTAAAAATGACCAGACCAGATAGGGATCTAGCAAGGAATTCCTGACATATCCCAGTGGTATACCATGTAGGACTTTAAAGGTAATGACCAGCACTTCAAAATGAACCTGGAAACTCACTGGTAACCAACGCAGTGACTTTAGTATGAGTCCTATTCTACATTGGCAGGGTGTGACATATGGGTTTTGTGGCCAGGCTGGCTACTATTGTGCTGGTTTGAGTCAGCAGAAGGAGAGATGGAAGAATGGAGAAGAGGCTCAGGTATGGCCTTGAAGTCCATCTGTGCTGTCATGAGGGCAGATGAGCTGACCTGGCTGCTAGCCAGGGCTGTTGTGGGGAGATGTAGAGACACCAGTCCCATTAGCCAAGCCTGGTATATAGGTGCTGGGGACTAGACCCTGGGGGGACACCCACCTTCTCAGCTGCTGGGGGACATGCTGCCAGTCTGACCCAAAATTGAAGCGAGAAAGAGAGAGAGAGAGAGAGAGAGAGAGAGAGAAAAGAAAGAGAGACACATTGCCGTATTTTGAGCCTGTGCCACTTTGAGGAATTGAGGCAGTAGGTGTCTTGGAGTGACTGTGTGGGAAATTGGTGGGTGGAGAGAGACATCGCTGGGAGTGCTGGTCTATTGGAGTGTGCAGGTGCCAGTTCCTGGCCCCAGAGAGAGAAGAGAGTGAAAATGTCAGCTGGTGGCTTCTCTGGGGGAAGAGAAGCAAAGACCTGGATGGAGTGACCTGCTTCACCCAAGCCCAAGGGAGACGGGGACAGAGGTAAGCCGCTGCCTGAAGAGGGATGCCTGGAGTCTTCAGGGACGACCCAGACTGGAAGGGCTGGGCAGAAGACCCAGAGGGAGGTGCATCCCGCAACCTCTACACCAGTGGTTCTTAAACTGATGGTAGTATTTGGGCAATAATTTGGGCATATCCTGGGTGTAATGGAGCGGTTTGTAAACTGGAGTTGAGGATCCCGTTTGAGACTGCTAGTGCTGAGATGCTTGTATAAAACAATAGAGCTTTTTTTTTTTTTGGTGGGGGTAATGACATTTTATGAGATTGGAAAAAGAGATAATTGAGTCAAACAGCTTAAGAGCCACTGATCTATGCAGAGGGACAAATGATGAAGTCTGGAAAAGCACGAAAAAAGGCTTCTTTCAACAAAAAGTACCTATAAGATTTCCAGTCTTTCAAAAAGGTCTTTATCATTTTTCCTCTGACTAAATGGTCAGCTTTGCCATTTCTGCAAGTTCCATCAATTTTATAATCCAGTCTTCTACTGTGAATATTTCATTATTTTTCCATCTTTGTGAATACAGTGATCTTGGCCTGAATGGTTCCCAAACTCTCAGTGATATGGGAAAGATGAAGAAATTGTCTCTTCTTTTAATTCAGTTTTATCTATTCCACTGCCCTCCAGATGTGTTGGGATACAATTTCCATCCAGGAGTGGGTGCTTTAATAGAAAGGAGATTAGGATACATATATCAGTATGTAGATGTAGCTAATGCTCTTTCCTGTTCCTCTTGAAGTATTGTTCCTGCTTTGCATTGTGCTTACATCATAAATTTGTCTCACTTGGAATTATTGTATATTTTAAAGAAAGGAGTTATTTATTTATTCAATCCAGATGCATTCCAGGTCTATGGACTTCAATCCCAGAATTCCCCAGCCAGCATTGCCATCTGAAGGTGCCCAAATTCAGAAAGGGATCTTAAGGGAATTCTGCACCTGTACATAATTTACAAACTGACTCCAGTGTGTGTGTCTCTCTCTCAGACCCTGATTCAGAAATTCTGGGAATCTGAATAGAGAACTGGGTAGCACATTTCCCTTGCTATTTTTGAGAAGTCCAAATATCAATCAAACCATCAGGAAAAAGAAACTGGCATATTGGCATCTGTGCTGAGATACTGACCTGGTGACAATTGCTGTTAAATTGCTGCAAAACTCTGAAGAGACTGTTTGCTCTAGAAAGATTTTGGCACAAGGAGTTGAGTTAATTATCAGTGTTATAAGTGTGCAGAATACATTGATTTAACTGAGCCTGAAGACCAGACTGGCAACTATCTGGTTTCAGTAAACTGTATATAAAACGATTATGCATGAAGATTTCAGTGCTTTGCTTGATAGATCATCATATATACATCCGTTCGCTGCAGCTGTGTTTGCCAACATTCATTTCAAATCCTCCTCTCCTCTCTTTCTTCCTTTCAGAGAGCTGGTTTGATGATGCTCAAACAAAACTGTGAAGTCAAGGTCTTCAGTTTACTATCGAAACATCAACCTGGGAAAGAGAAGCTTGCTGAATGTGTTCCTCAGGAATACTTCAAGAACACAGCATGTTCACAGGCTCATAAAGGATATTTTCAGAACTTCTTTAGAGACAGATAATGCAGCCAGCCTGTTCATGAAAGGAGTTGGGGGCAGAAAAAACAAAGTGTGATAATAACTGCTATTCCCTTGGAAATATCACTGTGGAACAGATGATCTCAGGGATCTTATCCAAAAGTGTGTCAGTTCCTCTGCTGCAAAGGGATGTCCTTTGCTCCCTGTTATTGGCAACCCCTTGGATCTCTATATATTTCTCACTATTTATCATTATAATTGACTTTGGCAGACTTGCTGATTATGGACCACAGGTATTTTAAGCAATTAATGTTAGCTGTCATTTAGGAAGACATGATATAAGGTAGGAGTTATGGAGAGCATATAGTAATAGCAGATCTACAGTACAATGTTTACCTTGGAATGGAAAACATGATTTCACAGTTATTTACTTTGCAATGTCCAATACTGCAACTTTCAGCATCCTCACTGTGACCATGCTGAATAGGGGTGATGGAGCTAGAATTCAGGCAGAAGAAGACCACATATTGCCCATCTCTGGTTTAGTTGATGAATATGTTGCCAGTCTTCTTTACTGTGTATAGACTGACATATCACTGAACATTTCTGATTATATAGTCCTTCGGCTCTTCCAGCAGTGTACTCACTGCTATTGTAACTCAGTATATCCACTTTGCTTTGTATATAAATCCACAATTGCAACTGAAAATGATATTATCTTATGATCAAGGCAGATGTGTGGGAATGGAAATTAATTTTTAGTATATCCACTTGCTGCTAGTCATCCTCTTCTTTTCTTTCTGTGGAGTCCTTGGGGTTCTCTGAGCTTGGTTGTTTTCTTGCAAAACTTTCGTTACCCGGCTAGGTAACATCTTCAGTGCTAGCCAGGTAATGAAACACTTGCAAGAAAACAATCAAGCTCAGAGAACCCCAAGGACTCCACTGAGCTACAAATATTCTCTTCTATGGGTCTTCTCTTTCCTTCCACCTTTCCCAGAATTAGAGTCTTCTCCAGCGAGCTAGGTCTTTGCATAATGTGTCCAAAGTAGGATAATTTGAACCTGGCCATTTATGCCTCGAGTGAGAACTCTGAGTTGATTTGTTCAATGAATCATTGGTTTATTTTCTTGGCTGTCCATAGTTTTCTCAGGAGACTTCTCCAACACCAAAGTTCAAAAACATCAACATTGTTCTTATCCTGCTTCTTCAAAGTTCAACTTTCGCTTCCATAAAGTGACAAGGGGAACACCATGGCTTGCATGATTCTGATCTTTGTAAGTATAGACACATCACGGCATTTGAATATCTTTTCCAAGGCCTTCACGGCTAAGGAGTCAAGTGGTAGTTCCTTTATGGTTGATCCTAAAAGACAGAAGCTGTTCACCGCTTCGATATCTTCATTGTCAATTCTTAGGCTGTTTGTTCTACCTGATGTCATTAGTTTGGTTTTCTTTATATTTTAACTTTAGTCCCAATTTTTCATTGTGCTCCTTGACTTTTATTACTAGAGCTTGCAGATCCTTTGCATTTTCGGCTATCAGGTTAGTGTCATCAGCAGGTTATTGATGTTTCTTCCTTCAATTTTAAAACCACGCTCATCTTCTTCCAATCCAGCTTAATATATATTCAGCATATAGAAAATTTTTGAGGAACATCAAATAAAGTGGGGGTGGGGGGGAGGGAACAGGATGCACGTGATCCTCCCCTAGATGGAATCCATAAGTCCCCAGAATTAAATGAAAAAAAAAAATTAAATGGCTGCAATTTTGTGAGGCTCGTCAAATTTTATGAAACTTAAAGGCTTCCTTTTCAGGGAGGGCTGACTTTTATGGTACTGTTTTAGAGAGCTTCGGGATAACTTTAAGGAGCAAAAGGGGTTCCTCAAACCTTAAAAAGTTCTATGGCACCCACTGTAACCCTTAAAAACCCAGCTTGGGGCACTTTTCCTATTTTTGCCCCAATCCCTCCAAGTGCACAACAGCAAAACAGGATCCCAAAATTTTGGCCCTACCTGTTTTGATGATGTCACATGACTAGCTATACTCCCTGTAGTCCTCAGCCAAGGTAGCAAAGTATAGTGCAGCCCACTCCAAACCCCCCAAAGTGGTCCATCTTGGGACTAAATGACCTGCAAGCTCCCTCCCAAACTTGTGATGCTAGAAGGTCCTTGTTTCAAGTGCAGATATTTGGGTAATAAAAGGCAATCACATTTGGGGACAATGCCATGTCTTTGCTCTTTCATCAACAGTTTAGGACACAGATTCAACTTAAGTATGAGGATTAATACATATTTAAAGATCATACTTTTCTATTCTCTTCTGAGAAGGATGCAAAGAGTTTTTGATAACACCCAGTCTTTTAACCAAGGGCTATTTGGGCCAGAATCTGGCTGTGGTACCCTTAAATTCCAAAAGGATCAGGGCATTTCCTCAAATGTAAATCATGCATGCGTTTTATGCCCTGGAAAAAAAAAAAGATGCTTGAATAAGGAGATGGCAATTTCCCTTTAGCTACTAGTGAAGCTGTGTTGGTTTAATGTGACCTTCATTATATGGGAGCTTGCAGACACAGGCATCTAGTATAGCAAACAATCTATAATTGTGTCCTTCATGAAGATATGAGAAGAGGAAGACATCAAACAGATTATCCTGTAACATTTTGTTTTGGATATCTTAATGCAGAGGGTTTGCAACTGACTTCTTTTAAAGAAAACATAGCAATTGATCAGGCTGTCCTTATTGTATCAGTCCCTACCAATATGTACACATATTCAGGTGTATGATCTCACGTTTAACAAGAACTGTAATACAGATCCATTTTTTCCTTGAAAACGTGATGATTGATCACTCTGATTATTTCACCAATGCATCTCCGTTATGTTTCACATTGAAATAAAAGTGTATCCTTAGCTGGCAGCAAATGCTAAGAACTTGGAAGTTATGCAAACTGTGCCTTATAATTTCCTGTTGGTAAGGAGGTAAGGATTTATGGAGAAAGAGAAGAAGCAGCTCTTTAGTGCATTGAAATCTTTTTTTTTTTTTTTTTTGAGCCCAAAGTACAGTGATCTTGGTGCACAGCCATGAACAACGATCCACCACTGTGATGTACTAGACAGAAAGGTGGAGTGGCTTTTAAGACACTTGAGTTCATATCTCTACTCCATGGGAACTTTGCGTACTGGAGGCCTCAATTTGCACTGAGTGACCTAAAACTGTCTCCTAGTTTACTTATGAGAACAACAGGCAATGGGAGAGCATGTGTAATGCTTAAGCTTCTTGCAGCAATGGTAAGGCTATAAATGTAATGACTAAGAGTAGGGTTTAGAGTTGGTTAGGTAGTGCAACCTGCTGTGACCCAATTGTGTTTCTTATGTCTTTCTAATAAATTGGAGCTGAAGAAAAAATGTTGCTTTTGTACTGTGGTGCTGGAGAATACTGTGGACTGCCAGTAGAATAAATAATCTGGTATTAGGTGAAGCTAATGCTTACATATTTTGGATATATCACATGAAAGCAAGAGTCACTGGAGAAGACCCCAGTGCTTGGAAAAAATCAAAGACAATTGAAAAAGAGGCAGACAGAAGGATGAGTTGGTTAGATAAGATCACAGCTGACACAAACTGGAGCTTACAGTTATTGACAGGCAATCTTGGTGAAATGGTGTCCATTCCGTAATGAAGAGTAAAAAATGACTGAAACAAGAAAGAACAATAATAACCCAGCCACAGCATGAGAAGAACTCATGGCCTTGGCTGAGCTTGAAAAAGCTAAAAATAGGCCTTGCACTACACTTAGGTGGAAGTGCCTATCAAATACAGTTATAATAATAAAATCTCTCCCTCTCTATTCCAGAAGAAAATGGCAGTTTTCATATTGCAAGAAAACTCCACAATGCACAGATGTATTTACAGTATATGGTGTGTGTGTGTGTGTGTGTATTATATAGTATATAGTATATGGTATATAGAGTATGTAGCATGAACTTGATTCAGAGGAGGTTTTATCTTTTTTAGCAAGTCAGTATAATCCAATGTAAACTTGAGTATATTTAATAGAATTAGGAAAGTATTCATTTAACTTTATTAAGCTGATTTGATGAACCATATTTTGTAATATCCCTAGCTTTCCAACCTTGTAATGTCTGTGCTTCACATGCAGATATCTGACTAGATGCATAACCTTTCTATCTTTTGTATCTTTTTATTAATGCAATGTATCTTAAAAAATTTTTTTCTGTTAACATGTTATCATGCTTTTTTCCTTTGTTGGAAAAAAACCCTTAAGCTTTTAAAGGCATTTTTTAAAATTGTTAGCTTAGCACTAGTAACCATCTGTCTGAGAGCTCTCCAAGATATGTCATCATCTACTGTTCTACACAATTGTCTCTGGTAAGAGAATAAGAGCTTGGGAGAAGTTGTTTCCCTGAGACACCAAACTGCAATGCACTGGGCTATGTGATCTCTATGTTAAAAATACTATATTCAACTTCAAACTAAGTTTCCAGGCAAACTGCAAAAAACAAGATAAAGAAATGAAATATAAAAAATAGCATATTAATTCAGCAAGAACTCTATTAAAAAAACCCAAGAAAACAATATCAGTATCTAATGGACCAATGTGTGTCACAGTGAGCACTCCTTTTTTTTTTTTTGCTCTGGCCATGTTATCTTGAATACCAGGAACATCTAAGGAATATCTCTCAAAAGGACCTCGGGATAAACCATGATGGCTGGGGAGTCCATTTTCCTTAGGTACTTTGACTTCAGTTGTTCTAAAGAAGATTACCAGCTCTTTCATTGAGATTCCTCTACTAGCTACTGGCCAGATCTTGTCAACAGCATGAGGGCTGTGGTTGGAAGTAAGTATGTTTCCCAAGCAGTCCTGAAGGGCAATCCCATGCAATTTGTTGTGTTAATCAAATCTGAATGTTGTCAAAAGAGCTGGTGCACTCTTGACTGTGTTTATGTATTGTGGGGAAGGTGTTCAACATTGTCAGAAGCACTCTTTATCATCATCTAGTGGGAAATAGACAAAGTAGTGTGCCCAATTTTTTTTTAATTCCTGGTTGATTCCCAAGAGAAATACCTGTTAAAAGGAAATAAAGTTAAGTGCAGTCTCACTCAGCAATTTAGGACTTTTTGAATTATTATTATTATTTAATACCTAATACAACTGTTATCCTAGAGCAACATTTGCATGGTTTGCATCATATACAGATAATGCAGTGAACATATACACATAGGTTATTCTCACCATGACTGGCATACATTTTTAGTGGATTATATAAAAATGAATGAAGTTACTTGGAGCATTCATTTGACTGGAGATGCATCTTGGATAAAGGTCTTTCTCATCACCTGCTACCTGATCCTTCACAGAGGAAATATTTGGTATCAAACCTGGAATCAACTTTGTCAAGAAGAAGCAACCTGCATCCATAGCCCTAATTTCATGCAGACTCTAGTTCGGTGATGACAAACCTTTTGGGCTCGGTGTGTCAAAAATTTGGAAAATACCTATCTTGATTCTGCTGATGTGTCACACCTCCCACCCAAACAAAAGAGAAACAATTCTGTACATATTCATTTATTTTAAAGAAATACAGTCCAGTCATGTGTGGTGCTATGTATTATATAAAGAAATGTCAAATAATTACAAAAATGTAATACAAATAAAACAAATTCAGTTTCTTTGGTAACTCAAGCAGGGAGAATAGTTGTTGTCAGGTGTTGGTGAACATTGGTGTGTCACCCAAAATGTTGTGGAATGTCACCTTTGACACATGTGTCATAGGTTTGCCATCACTGCTCTAGTTTCATTTCAAAAGCCTCCAAGATATCAGTTCATATTTCTGTAAGAACTACCCTGAAACCTGCTGCTTGTGGGAGAGAAATACTATGTTAGAAAGAGAAAAATGGGAGTATCAAGAAGAGAATGTGTGCTGTATTGTCAATTCTCCCCACCATCCAGACCCCAAAATACTACCCCAAGGGAATGTGGCCCTGGCAGAAAAACATTTACTTACCATGTTCTATGTTCTTCTGTGTTCCACTGAAGTTTTGCCCAAAAGTGACATAAACTGAAAAGTTCTGAAATGAAAACATTTTTAGAGCCACAGACTTCCTCCAGAAGCATTCTCATTCATTTGTATAATGTTGGATAAGAACATGTACCTCTCTTGCCAGAGCCAAGCAAAGAAATCAAAAGGCCTACCTGAACCCAGTGGTGTAGGAAGGTGGGACTGTTGAGCTGGAGAGTTTGTTTTCTGAGTTGCAAAAATCAGAATAATTCTCTGGCTGAAGGGAAGCCAGCTATGGAGAGTGGGAGAGTCAGAAGTAGAAGATGGCCTTTAGCACTGCCAGGGCCCTGGAGAGCTCATCTGTAAGTGGCTACAAGCTGGGTTAACTATCAGCAAGAGAGTTGTTGCTCCAGCACCTTTTTGTACTCAGGGGAGGCCTTAACAACGTTGACAAGGCCAGATAATCCCTTTTGCTTTTCAGACTAGCCTGAATGAATCCACAGTCTTTTCTGAATGATCAGACTCCTGCAGGGCTGAAGGCCGCAGAATCTGTGGAAGAGTCATCCTCTAAGACGGAATTCTCAGGTAACAGGAGGGCATCATCTTCAAGCTGGATGGCACAAAAGATACTAGCCAGGGCTTCTCTTGAATCAGGGTGACCTGGGTGCATCATACACTTAGTCCTCTTTAGGGTTCGATGCTATGGCCATCACCCCCTGTGATATTCTTTGTATAGAAATCTCACTTTTCCCCTCCCAAAGAGTTATTCAAATATATAGAAAATATAAAATATTTACTAAATATCAGAACAATAATAACATTAATAAGCTAGAAGCATAAAGACTAGCACAGCAAATAAAATTATGTCACAGGAGATAGCTGTATCTGTTAATGGAACAAATATAAAGAGAAAGATTATCTAAGCATTTGTAAAGTGCAGAACATCCAGATAATGTTCAGAAACTGCTGAGACACCTCCCTAATTCACATAAGAAAGGGGAGGAGGTACAGCACAATCAGATTTGTAAGATTCTGTTATTATAGCCAGTCTTAATAAAAGTAGTTTTAGCCTTTCTCTGGAATTGATTTCTTGGTCTGGTCTACCTAGTGGGGCTGACACTATATCCAAAAAAGATGGACCTGAGCAAAATATTTCTGACCATAGCAGAAGCTTGAGCATTTAACAGCAAGGCTGGGTCCTGATAAACTCCAAATTTATGACCTGATATTTTAAGTGGAGTGCAACTCTATCCAGAACAGGCTCGTATCCTATTTTTGGACGGATATACTTCTTTATCAATAGCATTTGTTTTCTTTGATTTAATTTTAGGTTGCTCAGTCTCAAGCAGTTTTCATTGTCTCCAAACACTAATTCAAAACCAAACAACATCTTCAAAGTATGTCAGAAAAGAGATCTAAACTTTTGTGAGCTGCAGCTTACTTCATCAGATGGATAGGGTGGCTAGACTGTACAGCTGTAGGTTACATGTGAGACAGATTACAACCCTTATCAATTAACAATTGTAATGTGTTAAAAACCCATTATGTTTGTTGAGATCTTCTGAGATTGCCTGAAACCTTTTGATGTGTGTGAGTTCAACAATTTCTTAGTGGTGCTGTTAAAGTCCTTCTTTTCTAAAACAGTCACTTTAAGGTCTGTTATGGATTGTCCTGGGAGGTTAAAATGCTCTGATATTATTTTGCCTTGTTTTGAATCATGATTTCAAACTTGTGTCTGTTAATTATTTTGTGCAAAGTTAGTCACATGTTGGGGCCTGTGATGGTGCTGTTGGTGTAGGTATGGGGGCAAAGTAGACATCTGGTTTTCTTGCAGAGTCTGGTTTCCATCCTGGCATCATCGTCCTGTTGTTTTTCCTAGTAGTTTCATGTACTGTAGATCAAAAACAACATGAATCCTAGGGGATAGTTTTGACCAAAGGGCAAAAGTAAGTAGGAGGCCCTAGCATCACTTTTTGAAATCTATCTGCAAGGTAGAAATGAGATGACCATAAAATGGTCCCTCAAGCATCACCCCAGCAGGATGCAATGCTCAACAATATCAAAGCCTTTGACAAGTCCAGGAGAACCAACAATAATATGTTCTCCATTACCACCTTCCAAGGAGAATAATATATTAGGGTAAGCACTTTCTGTCACAAAACCAGAATATTTATTTACATATTTTATAATTAGAACACTCTGTATAAAATATAGTTCAGTATGTAGGAAAGTCCTACATACTGAAGTTCTATCTTTTATCATCTGCCTCTACAAATCCCTTCTTAATATCAGAATTTGCTATCAATCCATAAATTTCATGACAGTAGGTATTCATTCTGGGGTTGTGATTCATTCATGCATCAAACTGAGCAATCATTTTTATCACACTTGGGAAATTGTTTAATTGTTGGACTGAATTTTACCTACAGGTTAGATTTATGGGGTGTTCTTCCTTATTCATCTCCTTCCTTCTTAGCCACCTATTGCAGTTCTTTAACATTTTTTTATAAGTGAAAATGTAATTGTTGATGTTGGTGCTCAACAGAATACAGTTGGGCCCATCAAAAAAGTTCTATCCATCATTCTACCACTTGGGGATAGTAAGCCTATTAGCAGAGATTTCAGCCTTATTATATTTTAAGTGTGCATTTGAAAAATAGGCTATTAAAATAATGGATGAGTGCTGTAGAAATGTTCACCTCTGGATTCAAATCTGGGTGGGCTACAAGAAGAGGAAAGCTTCCAAGTGACGCTAACAGTGCACAATTAAAGTATTATGAATTTGATTAATACCATTCAAACTTATTTTTAGAGTGTATTCATTAAGCTGCCAAAGTCAAGATGCAAAGGGCTAATCTCCCTCTCTTTTGATTAAACAGGTTTTTATCAACGTTTTTGAAAAAAATCCTATCCATCAAAGGGAAATGTAGTATTACTGAAATGAGGAAGAAAGCTGTATTTCTTAAAATCAGTATTTCTATATTTCTCTCTCTAATGTTCTTAAGAGAACTGCATTCATATACCGAATTAGCATCCCTAGTTCTCCAATACTTTGGATAATCTAGTACTCTTCTTTTCCCTCTGAATATCTGGAACACCTTTTTTTAGGACTGGAAAACAGAGCACTGGCTGTGAATCAAATTATGGATGGAGGCTTCATAGTCCTCTGTAATATGACTGGGCAGCACTTTATACACTTAAGTTACTTTACATTGAAACTTTGTCCAAGTTCTCTTCTTCTGTACCTTACTTTTCTGTGTGAACGTTCAATGCACAGAAGACAGGTAAGTGTGAGTTGCTGATAGATAGCTGAAATGAATAAAGGGGATAGCTGTGAAGACTGAAGGAAGGATGAGCAGAGGGTAGTTTCAGATCTGCTGATGGAATTCTGGATGATTTGAAATAGATTATTTAATGTTGTACCAAAATGTGTATTTCAATTTTGTCAACACTTTTCTTTCCTAGTAAAATAGGCTTCTGTTTCTCTAGTTCGATCTCAAAGAGCTTGAGAAATTTTTGTGAATTTATTTTGGTGGTGTTTTTGAGCTGACTACTGGTGGAAGTGCTGAGGCATGTTACTGCTAGTATTTTCTTGTAGGTATGCATCTCCTCAACACTGTGAAGTTTTCTTTCTTTCTTTAAAAAAATAACTTTATTAATTTTTTTTTAAAAAACAGTAAAAACTAACAAGAACTAATATTAAGAAAAAGAATAAGAAAAGAGAATTTTAAAAAAGGATAGTAAAGATCAAGAGTGAAGAAAAAAAAGAAGAGACAAAAGGAAAAAATGGACTTCAGATCCTCCTTGCAACAGAGATACATCAAACTCTTGCTCTAAATGTACAACATAACTTCTATTATTTATATTAACCCATATTATTTCTAATCATCAAATCCATACAACATACTTTCATTTTTTTCTGCTTCTTGTAAAAAGTCCAAAAAAGGTTTCCACTTAGCATTAAAATTACACAATGTCTTGTCTTGAAACAAAGCCGTCAATTTCACCATCTCAGCCAACTCCATCAGCTTCACCATTCATTCTTCCATTGTAGGTAGTATCTTATCTTTCCACTTCTGTGCATATAAAAACCTTGCTGCTGTTATTCTATATAAGAACAAAGTTCCATAAGTTTTTTCCAGCTTTTTATCCATCAAGCTCAAAAGGAAAGTCTCTGGTTTTGATTGAATATTAATCTTTAAAATCTTCTGTATGAAAATATGTATCTCAATCCAATTTTTTTTTTTTTTTGCTTTTTTACAAGTCCACCAGAGATGATAAAATATCCCTTCTTGTTCACATTTCCAACATACATTCAAAGTACCTTTGTACATTTTAGATAATTATTCTGGCAACAAGTACCAACAATACATCATTTTATAAAAGTTCTCTTTAAAGGTATAACACAATGTGAATTTCAGTCCTTTGTGCCACATATTTTCCCATTGTTCCATCTGTATATTATAGCATAGGTTTTTAGCCCATTTTAACATACAGTCCTTTACTTGCTCATCATCTGTCTCTAGTTTCAATAAAAGTTTATATACCTTTGCAATAATATTCATCATTAGTACATAATTCTGCTTCAAATTCAGTCTTACCATATTCAAAACCATAAGTCCCTTTATTTATTTTAGATCTTTCTTGTAACTGTACATAGGAAAACCATTGACACATGTGTCCTTCTGATATCAATTCATCTCTTATCTTTAATTTGAAATTCCTTTGAGAAAAATCCAATATGTCACCATAAGTTAACCATATATGTTTAGTTAACATTTCTCTTCTGTAAAAAGCTTCTCGTGGTGACAATTATAAAAGAACCTTCAGAGACACCCTAGATTTATATTGACTCCATATTCTCAATATGGCATGTCTAATAAAATGATTTTTAAAATCTACATTAAGTTTAATTTTATCATACCATAAATAGCCATGCCACCCAAATCTTAGGTCATGTGCCTCTAGTTCCAATAACCTCCTATTTCTCAAAGTCACCCACTCTTTCATCCAAACCAGACAACAAGATGCAAAATACAGCTTCAAATCTGGGTGACCTAAACCTCCTCTTTCTTTAGCATCTTGTAGAATTTTGTACTTAATTCGCGGGTTTTTGCCTTGCCACACAAATTTAGAGATGTCTTTATGCCATTGTTTAAAGGGAAGGTCAGTTGTCATAGCAGGTATTGTTTGAAACAAAAATAACATTCTAAGGTAAAACATTCATTGTAATTATAGAAATTCTTCCCAGCAATGACAATTGTAATTTTTCCCATCTTAACATACCCTTTTTAACTTCATTCCAAGTCTTAACATAATTATTTTGAAACAACATACAATTACTATTTGTCAAATTCACCCCCAAATATTTAACCTTTTTTTCAATCTTAAAACCCATTTTATTCATCAGTTCCTCTTGTTCTTGTATCCTCATATTTTCTGTTAACATTTTAGTCTTTTATTCATTTTAAAACCAGACAAAACACCAAATTCTTTCAATTTTTTAATTAACACTTTGATTCCCTTCAAGGGATTCTCTAACACCAACACCAAATCATCCACAAAGGCTCTCAATTTATATGTCTCTTTCTTAATTTTTATGCCCATTATTTTCTCATCTCTTCTTATATCTCTATTCAAAACTTCCAAAACCAGAATAAACAACAGGGGAGATAGTGGACAACCTTGTCTTGTTCCCTTTGGTATCTCACATGATTTGGTTAAGTCTCCATCCACAATAATTTGTGCTTTCTGTGATGTATAAATCAATTTCACTCCTTTTATAAAGTTATCTCCAAAATTCATATCTTCCAAAATTTTGAACATAAAAGGCCAGTTTACATTGTCAAAAGCTTTCTCTGCATCCAAAAAAATTTAATGCAGCTTGTTTTTCATTGTGCTGTTGCAAATATTCTATCATGTCCAACACTGTTCTAACATTATCTTTTCATTGTCTTTTAGGTAAAAATCCACACTGATCTTCATGAATAAATTATTGTAATATAACTTTCAGTCTAGCTGCTAAAATTGTGAACAGCTGATGATCATTATTCAATAATGATATTGGTCTATAATTTTTAGTTGGACTCAAATCTTGTCCTTCTTTAGGTAATAATGCTATATTAGCCTCCTTCCAAGACTCTGGCATCCACCTTCTGCCAATGTAGAGTTCATAGATTCGTCATAGATTGGAGAGGTTGTAAAATTTCATCCTCAAAATTTTTCTAGTATGCTCCTGAAAACCCGTCTGGTCCTGGTGATTTACTTGGGTTTAATCAGGGACATGATACACCACTAGGACTACCTAGTGGATGTGGATGCAACCATCTCACCAACCACTAGATGCAGTAAAGAGTTGGGCTTTTCTGTTTTTTGCTGCCATCTTGTGGTTATCCCAATCCAGTAACCCTATACTTCACTGATGGAAATTTCTCTGAAATCCTCTGCTCCCTTGAAATTGAGGAAGAATGGTAGAAAAACACAGCGTGGCAGATACCCTTGTAGACACAGAGGTGGGGAGCTGATCAACAAATAATAGAAAACAAACACTGGACTCTCCAAGAGGTAGAGAACCTGCTGAAGTTTATTCCCCCCAGTCCCTTGAGCATTCAGGGACAGGGGTTGAAAATAAAAACACTCTTGGAGCCTCAGCAGTTCAAACCAAGAACTCAAAGCAACATTCAAAATAAAACATCTATCCAAGGAGGTAACAGCTGGTCTGGCAGCAGCTGTTTGAGGCTTGTTCTCCTGTTTTGCACCAAAAGACTCTGTCAGCTTTTCAGCCTCAGCTGTAGGAATATAAGCAACTCCTTACTTGTGTAGTCTCTGTCTCCCACTTCCTTCCCTCCAAGGAAGACTTTCCAGCTTGAGGAACCAACTCTCTTCTCTGCCTGGACAAAGAGCTGAGTCCCAGCCAGCCCCATAGAAGGGTGGGGTAGTTTGTTCATACAGGCTGAGGAGAGTAATCCAGCAGGTGCTTCTCTGCAGGCTTCTCTTTGTTGTCCTCCGCATCTGCCCTCAATCTTCTTCTCCAGCTCCCACACCTGCTCTTTCTTCAGAGCAGCCTTTTTGTTCAGCATACACTGAGTCTGCAGACATTCATATTCTGCTGCTGTGGCTTTTTCAGAAGGAGGCTGGTGTTTTCCGTTCACCACGCACAGGATAATATTTCCACACAGCATCAAGATCCGTGGTTTAACAATTACAAGAATGGTTTAAGTCTCCCTTTCCTGATGAAATAACTCTTCTTTGTTGTCTTGGTTTGCGATGAGTTAAACCAACAAGCGCAGTCGTGGGTCCTGGCATTGCTCAATTCAAAATCAAGCTCCTTTGGAAAAAAAGAAAAAGAAAAGAAAGATTCTGCTGTGAAGAAATATTGTCCAATGTCTTAGGCCAGGATTGAGTAAATGTTCTGTGGTGAGAGAAGGACCACGCTTAAAAAAAAAAAAAAAATGAGGGGGTAATAACGCCAAATGACATGCCCAGTGGGTTGTGCTAGTCTTTTTACTTTTTATTTTCAAGATATTTGTGTTTTTTATTTGTTTCTTGTAATTTTGTATCTAAAAGGTTAGCATATCTTAATTTCTTACAAGTAAATGATAGGAAATTGCACTACCAATTTTAAGTGATTGAATTTCTCTTAATCTCTGAATTTCTGCTGTGCAAATAAGGCTTTTATGGATTATTCTTTAACATTAAAATATACTAAGATATTTAATTTGTTCATATGTTAAACAAACAGCAGCCCTTCTTAATAGAGCTTTTCAGTCTGAAATTTCCAGTCAGTACTGTAGTGAGATAAACATATTAGAAAGGCAATATGAACTATCACTGGGCTTTTTCATGCTTTTCAGTTTTGCTCCACTGATGTAATAGAGAAACATCATTGTTGCAAAGCATGCACCAGGATCACACACACTTATAGAGAAACCATAATGTCAGAATCTGCATCAAGTTAGAACTAAAGAACACTGAATTTTTGTTATGTTAATACAAAAATATGCTACAGTTACTTTTTGCCTGGATCTTAAGAAGCTTGGAGAGAATGTGTGTGTGTATCCCCTCTCACCCCTATGGGTGGTATGTGTCTTCCTCAATCTCAGGTCTTCTACCAGAGGCCTGAGAGTTTGAGAGTTCTGTGCAGTATCTTAGCTGTTCTTGGCACTGCACTCTTCTGGACAGAAAGCTCTGATGTTGTTCCTGGGATCTGTTGGAGCCTCTCTCCCAGCTTAGGAGTCACAGCCCCAAGTGCTCCTACCACCACTGGAACCACTTTGGCCTTTACTTTCCACATCCTCTCTAGTTCCTCCTTCAGGCCCTGGTACTTCTCCAGCTCCTCATACTCCTTTTTCCTGATGTTGCTATCACTTGGCATTGCTACATCTATCACCACCGCTGTCTTCTGGTCCTTGTCTACTACCACGATGTCTGGTTGATTGGCCAGCACCTGCCTGTCCATCTGGATCTGGAAGTCCCACAGGATCTTAACCCTGTTATTCTCCATGACCTTCTGTAGAATCTCCCATCTGGACTTGGGAGGGTCTAGCCCATACACTGTGCAGATGTTCCTGTACACAATGCCAGCTACTTGGTTGTGCCATTCAGTGTATACTGCTCCTGCCTGCATCTTACACCCTGCCACTATGTGCTGGACTGTCTCTGAGGCCTCTTTGCACAATCTGCACCTTGGGTCCTGTTTAGTATGGTAGACTGCTTCTATGGATCTGGTGTTTAGTGCGCATTCTTGTGCTGCTATGATCAGTGCCTCAGTGCTGTCTTTTAGTCCAGCCCTTTCTAGCCACTGGTAGGATTTCCTAGGGTCAGCCACCTCAGCTGTCTGTCGATGGTACATCCCATGCAGGCGCTTGTCTTGCCATGGCACTTCTGCTTGAACTTCCTCCCGTGTCTGCTGCTGCCACACACACACACACACACACACACACACACACAAAATCTATATCTATATCTGCATCTGCATCTACATCTACATCTGTAACCCTTTTGACATATCAAGACAATCCTATAGATTAGTTCATTATTGTATCTTAACTAACATTATAGGGATAGGTGAATTAGGGTTAAATTTCAGTTATATCTAGTTCCTCTGTGAGAGACATGTATGGTAAATATTTGAGACACCCACACTGTCAATTAATACTGTAGCTCGGTGCAAGTAAAATGTGCTTCCTACTCAGTCTAGATTCACTATATTTAGCTCTGTGCTGAGGCAATTTGGATAATTGGCTTCTTAAGAGGATCTCCATGTTGGAACTGTTTCCTGGGTTGGACGTAGATTTCTATGCAACACCCACCAAAACAGAATCTGTTGTGACACAAATTGTAGCATTTGCTGAACTAGCATCTATATTTCTCTGGCCAAAGATCTTCATTCAATCCTTTGCTCGTAAGACAATTTCTTCGAAAAATCCAGTATTTTTTTAAAGTTGCGTATGTACCATTGAAGCAAAGACATTTGTGCTTCCAGCACTTTATAGTTACAATTCTGGTTGCTAACCATCATGTTTTTATGCAATAGTTTTTCATCTGTTGTAGGAAATATAGGCAGTAAACCCACTTGGGATTCATTTAAAAAGGCAGTGTGTGATTTTCTGTTTCATTTAATACTTTTGACTAAAAAAAATGGCTGATTGGACATCACCACCAAAGATGAAAACGTATGCCAATTTGTTTACATTCTTATCAAAACAATGTAGAAAGATTATAATTAGTTTAATGGAGTTTTAATGGAAGATAATGCTATGATATGTTCATCTTTGTCATGACTTGATGATTTGCTGAAATGGTTTTAAAAGTAATTTGATGTCACAAAGCATTTGACCAAGTTCAAAGTCTAAATCCAGTTTCCAAATATAAATGGATAAATTTAAAAAATTTATATAAAATGATGATATGATTTGTAAAGAAAGGAATGTTCTTGCTTTGTCTGAAAACAGTCTGGAGCTTCTTTTTATTCCACCTGCAATACACATTCAAGGTAACAGGTTTATTCTCTGTAATTAGGTCACTGGCTTCATTCTCCCAGTTGTATTGTTTTAATTGTTTTCTGACTTTTATGTTGTTGTGAGCTTCCCAGAGTTGTGCTCTTAAAATGCGGGGGGGAGGGGTGTCATACAAACCTTTTAAATAAATATCTTGACTTGATCAAATTTATCCTCATACTTGTAAAGTGGAGGATCAAAAAATAGCGTAAGGGGAGTTCAGATTAGAAACCCAAATATGTTTTCATTTTATCCAAACTTCTATGAACAGTTTTAAGTAGGGGCTTATAAAGCTTTTACTAGTTGCTTAGCATCCAGATAAAATGGCTAAGCTCTAACTGAAGAAAAGACAAGTGCCATTTCTGTTTATATCCACGGTAATTTAATATTTCTAATAATATGAAGTGCTTGAATTGAATGTAATATTTCAGATTAACACTTATTACCACATGTACTAGAGACTTGCTTATAGAATAAATTCGTATCCAAATTCCATTTCTGATAGTAACTAAAAAAAAATGTTTTCCATCATGTAAAAAGTTTTAAAAATATCTGTAAAATGCAGAGTTGTGGAGATTTAATATGCTTTGCATAATAAATTTTGTTTAACACTCTTCAGAATGAATCACCTATAGTTCTGTTAGGGACAAACTGTGCTTGAATTGTATTAGTAATTACACGTAATAAATGTGTTTAACTATTTGGCCATAAGTGCATTGTTTTGTTTTATCGTGATTTAACAATGCAATAGGTGTATTTGATACCATCAGTTGGGGGTCCTTATTTCGTTTAGGGATTATTACCAATCAACTTTGCTTCCATGGCTCCTTTTAATATCTTTAAATATGTTATAGTATAACTAGTACTAATACAGATTTAACTAGCACTTTATAATATTCAGGACTAAGCCACCAATCCTTGGAGCTTTTTCAATTTTTGGTTTTGTTCTTATACTGTTTATGGATGGATAAAAGGAAGGATGTAGGATGACTTGGAGGAGGACAAAATTTTCTAAATACTTTTTTAAATGCTTATTTTCAGAGGCCGTATTCAGACTGTTGTTTGAAATCCATTTTTTTCAATCCAATTGTTTTTTTTTCTTTCATTTGGATAAACCAACCAACTGGGCGCCCATTTAACATGAAGGCTTGACCATGGTTATGTCTAGGGTCCAGTGTGTGCTGAGAAGTTGTGATTCAAATTCTGCTCCTTGCAGACTCTTACCAAACATCAGGACCCAAGTATAAAACGAGTTTCCGTTGTGATGTCACAACAGAAGTGTCATCATTTTGAAGCAATCTTGGCTTTACCTGCATTTATACTTATAATTAGCTTGCAAAATGCTTACTCCTAAACAGACTAAGTAAGATAATGCCACATTGCTTGGCACGATAGAGGATTCCCAATATACTGTAGAAAGGCATTTTGGTGAGGATTTTTCTTTTTGACAGGAGGATGAGGAAAAATTGGGGGAAGAAAATCACTGCCCCAAAGACCTTGTCTTTTAGGTGTCTTTTCTGTTTCCCAAATGATGATGGTGTACAAAGGTTTCTTCACTGGGAATTAATTAATTTGATTAATTAAAATGGGCTAATATTTTAGTAGAAGCTGGCTTTGTGTTATCACTGCAGAACAGATTCTGAAAGAATAACTTTCAGTCTTTCTGCAGGCGTAAAGGTTTATCAATAGCCCACTATGACATTAAACAGCAACAGTGACCTACTTAGGAGACATAAAACGCCTAAGATAAGTGCTTATACTTCTGGTTCTCAGAAGGGGAGCTGGAATAAAGGGGGCTGCTCTTTCTTGCTACAGCAACACATATTATTTCATTTGGTTATAGAATCAGGTAAGTGAGTGGTTCCTAGATAGTTAAGCTTGAATGAATTTGGTTGAATTCTTTTAAGTTTTCTTCCCAAAGTAAATGCTTTAACAGAAAGGTGGAAGTGCACAGAATGAATTTGCACAATCTTGAAGTCATCATTTTAAATTATATGCTCAGCTAAATTTGCAGGGCTTGGAGAAGAGAAATGCCCCATTTACATATGAAGACTTCCCATTTTAGGAGCATAGCAAGTGTTGTCCCTTTTCATTGAAATCTGTGGATGCCAATTTGAGGCTGTCAACCAAGCTATGTTACTGTGAAGGGTGGGCGAACATGTAGATGTTGGTTTTTTGTGTGAGCTATTGGTTTGCAGTAACCCAGCTGAGAATATGTTGGACAAACTAAGAGTGTCAACCTTGGACTTGAGAGATCCAGATCCAGAGAGATCTACTGACTGTCCTATGAGTAGATATTATCGCCCATCTAAGCTATGTAAGGTTATTATGAGGGTAAAATGAAGCAGAGAAGAGATTAGTCTACCAGCTTGAGATCCTTGGAATAAAAATAGATTTTAAAAAACTAAAGAATCTTGTCACAAAACAGCTAAAACTGAAAAGCGATTTCTCTTGAAGAGCCAAATGGCATAATCTAGGCCAATGGACATAGATGGGATTTGATGTCACTGTAGAATGATGTGTTGGGCAGGTGGGAAGAGCTATAAAAATGTGGTATATTGGATCGGATTATAGTTGACATACTATCCAATGCAGTTCGGTGCATTTTTCATTAAAATGCAGAATGGGAAAGACCTTGAAATACTTAGTGTAGGAGACTTACTCCCAGACAGGAGGTCATCCTTCACTAAATTATTTAGAATAGTTCACTGTTTCCCAGTGGGAAATGTTTATACTTGAACAAATATTTTTATTTCAATAAAACTTTTTTCCCCACAGTATACAAGAAGTGGAAACCCAGTGTGCAAGAAATTGGGCATAACCTCTAGCAATTTCAATAATGTCCATGACCAGAAACCCTGGAAGAACAACAACCAGAAATCTGATTCAACAGCCTTCTCTGATGCGGTGCCCTCCAGATATAGTTATTTATTTATGTATTTATTAGATTGATATCCCACTTTTCTAGTCAATTCAATATTCAGGGCTGCTAAGGACAATGAAACAGATTACAATATGAAACACACAAACACACACATTAAAAGCTAGTGCTGTTAGCAGTTAAAGGTCCAGTGAAAGAGATGCATTTGGGCTGATTTTCTAAAGGTTTAGACAGTGGAGACCAAACGTAACTCCTAAGAGAGTGGATTGCATAGCCTGCTTTCTTGTGCCTAATAGGTAGGACTCAGAAAGAAGACTCTCCTGCAGGTTTTAATGGTCAGGCAGATTCATAATGGGAGATACAATTAGGCCATCATCCACTTAAGACTTTAGAGATAAATGTAGGCCTGCAAAACAACTAGCAAGCAAAGCAGATCTTTCAACACTGGCATCATGTGCTTCTGCTATTGTGTACCAGTTAACATATTAGTTGCTGCATTTTGCACCACTTAAAGATTCCAAACACTATTCCAGTCTAGATGAAACCAAGGTGGATAACCATTGCCAAATCTGGTCAATTCAGAAATAGTTTGTGCTCCTTGTATAGCTGCCATCTAGGATTCTAATGACTACTAAGGATCAAACAGCTCTCCCAGATCACAGATGTGCTCTTTGAAACATGAACCCCATCCTCAATTGGGTTTTTGTTGACCAGCAGTAGCTTTCTCTTATCTGGTTTTTTTAAGGGATTGGGCAGATGATTATGGTCCTCCTGATTTGGAGATCCCATGTTGGCCTTACTGGAACTAATTTTAAAGAATTCTTAATCTGGGTCATTAAAAAAAATCCTCTCGCTGTCCCCATGTTGCCTTCATAATAGCATTGCTCACCGAACTTTACAACACAATATATTGAATTTAAAACAAAAACCCTGCTTCCGTCCCTAAAATTAGACACTCAGCACAAACCTTTTCAGGATTTGCACACACAGTTCAGGCAGCTTCTATTTGCCCTATATTTTTCTTGTTCCATTCTGTATTCACCAGAGCTATTTTTGCCGAGGGTATATATAAGATTGCTAGGTGATGGCGCATCATGGCTGTTTATTGTTTTGCTTTGGAGAACTTGCCATTCCAAATCAAGGCCATGTTTTTCTTCACTCAGGTTTATCCATTCTCCCTAATTGCCTCCAAATTTTGCTTTTTCTTGCTTTTCAAAAAAACAAGTAAAGGTCACAGCAGTTAAATGACCTTACTCAAACATGAAGACTGACACTTCTAAACACAGGGTAACAAAGACTCGCTATTGTTTGATACAACCCACCTCTCTCAGTGAGTCAAAAAAGTATTTTGGAAACCGTTGAAAAGTAGAAAGAGTAATTTAGAACACATTTTTCCTATAAAGTTCTTCTCTGCTGACTCCTTTGCTCTTTTTTCCCCCCAGTTCTGGAGTGAAACCAGAAACCACCCTAAATGATTATAGCCACACCACTTCCCTTCAGGTGTTTGCTGTGACTATTCAGAGATGGCAGCAGGAGTGCCCTTACAAGCAAGGGGGCCAAAATGACAGGTGCAGTTATGGATTGAAACTGCTCCACTTTCTACACACATTAGTGTTGTACACACATATGGGACTTCAATGGGGCTTCAGTGCATGGTTGGTCCCCCTCTTGTAGATGTGCCTGACTAGAAAAACAGTGTTGAATGGATGATGGTAAACACGTAGAGATAGGATACAGATAGGAAATTATGCTTCATGGCACAAATTTTATCCTTGTTTTTTAGATTTAGATGCAAAATTGTTGTGAGTAGAGGAGGTAATGAGCAACACATTATTTCTGAGCAATGAGTTTGAAACCAGATCTCTAACTAATCTCTTCATTTATTTACTTTGGGTTAGGAGAACATAAGGACACATTGAAAAATCAAAGTACCAAAAAATGTGGAGTTGCTGAACAGAGCAATGTTGCTGCAGACTACACAGGTAAAACACAAAAATCACAGCCTTTGAAGCCAATAATTACAAAGGGAAGATCTGAGAAGCTATCTAAATATAAATAGCTGGCCCAAAAAACTTTGGAGAGAGGAGCGTTGTGCTTGAAAAGACCTGGAATGCAAAATTCCATAGAGAATTTAAAAAACCCACAATATGATTCCTCCACAAAGTTCCCATCAGATAACTCACCTAAAGTTAACCAACCAGTGTTTGTACTTCCCTGATGATGACAATTATTTTATTGTTGAAATATAGTATTCCTGTATATTATTTACAATTGCTTGTACGCTAAACAAAAGTGACTGAAATGGCCAATGAAGCAGATTCAAATAGATAAACCAAATGCTCACAGTCTGTTCATTGCTATGTAATTTTTCCTGATGTCCAAGCAAAATCTGGTCATTTAAGTCAATTGTTCTTGTTTTTTTCTTGTCTTGTCTTTGTCTTGTCTTCAGGAAGAACTTCAAACAAGTCTGCCCTGTCTTCTATATGACATTTTCCAGATATTTGAAGAGAGCTATCACGCCTTTTCTCTCACAGGCTAAACAACCTCAGTGCCTCTAGTCTTCCCATGTAAGTTTTTCATTCAGGTCCCTTACTCTGTTCTGGACATGCTCTAATTTATCAGTCTCTTTCCTAAAATGCAGTGCCTAAGACTGGATCCAATATTCTAGGTGTAGTCTAACCAGTGCAGAATCATCATCATGGGGAGAGTGGGAATGAAATCAAGAATTCCCCTCTGAATCAGATTTTAATCAAAGCCAGAGAAAAAAATTGGAGATCATAAACCTCATATAATTTCTTATACATAGGAGCTCCCCAAGCCCATGTCATGCTTATATTGGTATCTGAACTTGGTGAATTTGACAGACTCCCAGTTGATTAGAATTTTCATTTAACTTGCTTCTCAGAAAGTATGCAAACCATGCCCAGGGCTGAATAGAGTTTAAAGTCATAAGAAGCACATAATAGTCTGTAAACAGTCATATTTCAAAACTCATGTGCTCACATGAACAGAACAAGAGAAAAACAGAGCTCAGAATGTATGAGATGAAACAGAACTGAAGCTTTGAATGAGATTTTAAGTTTGAAGACAACAGGGACATCAGGAACAAACATTGCAGGCACAGAAGTTTGAACTTTATAACACCTCCTTTGACAGGAATAAAGGCTTCCAAATGTTTTCTGTAGCTAGCTAGGAGTCTTTGTATTTTTGTTTTTGGAAGTTTTCCTGTTCTTCCTTGCAGAACTCCTCTAGTTCAGAAATATTTTAGGTCTCTTTGCATAAACTATATGTTTGAGATTTCCCCACAGATTTTTCAGTACTATTCAAGTCCAGGGACTTTAAATGCCATTCCATAAGTTTGATTTTTCTTTCCTATAAGTATTTCATGGTTGATTTGAATTGTTCTCTTGCTAAACTATCCAATCTTGTTTCAGCTTCAGCTTTTTTGTGGGCTGTGAAATATTAGAATCTTAATAGGTTGATAGAGTTGAATCCTTTCTTCCTTCCACATGTACCATGTGGAAGTCAAAAGCTATCAGCTGTTCAAGGCTGACCAGACTAGGAAACCAATGTCATGTAGGTCGGTACAACTTTTATTGTACAGCTATAGTAACAGAATCTTGCAAGTCTGAATGTGCTTCCCTCCTCCCTCCCTTTATCTTTGGGTAAACTAAGGAGGGGTTTGTCTGGATGTTTACTCACATTACTTTCTTGGCCTGGGCTCAGGGCCCTTTTATCTGACGGTTGTCTTGGTAGCAGCTCTTCCTCCTGTCCCTCAAGGGCATTTTTTCTACCCATTACATTTTGTTCCAAAATGTTTCAGGCTTATCAAGATTTTCTTCTCCATACTTAGACAATGACTTTTGTGATGAGGTCAGAGAAAAAGTTTGCTTCTTTTTGATAACTTCTCTCATGCACATCATTGTTATATGAGCAATGCTGTACTAAGGACCCATGGGCAATTACTCTAGTACCAGCTAATTATTCCAACAGACCATTTGCCATAATTGGTGGGTTCTGTTTTGCAGATCTGACTAGTTTTCAGACTGTTCCAGCATGGGTTTTTCTTGGTCTTCCAAATCTTGCCTTGACTTCAACCCTTCCATGTAACTTCAATTCTTAAAAACCTTTCTTACTGCTGAAATTGCTATATGGAAGCACTTAGAGATTTTTAAATAGCCTGCCCCTGCTTTTAAGAATGAATTATCTTCACTTTCAAATGCTTAGACATCTGCTTAGAGGAAGCCATGGTTCTTAAAAGTAGATAGAAAAACCATCACAACCTGAGAGGTTCAAAGGATCAGAGTACTTGTTCACCTGTGGAATTGTATTCACTTGGTAAATTGTAGGTCGAATGAGTGAATCGCTTTTCGAGGCCTTATTAACAACTTTACATTAAAAAAACAAACCCTCAATCAACTGGAAGGGTGATCCAAATTTATGCACCTGTCCTAGCCAGTATTTTCTTATTTTGAATCTGCACACAACTGCACATAAATAGTAAATACGTATTCAGATTTGAAGAAAGATGGGTTGGTACCCTGCTGAGGTGTGTCAACTTCTGTTCACTTAGAGAGTCATTGAAATGTACACTTTGACCATTGATACCTAAACATTTTCATGCAACTGTAGGTTAGACAGTGACATCTCCTGAGCTGCTTCCTCTCAATTAGGATTCAGCCACATTCGGCCAGAAGTGAAAACATAGCAGGAAAATAGCTTCCTCTGCAGCCAATTCATCTAAATCAGATTCATAGCAATGTATCATGCAGCCTCCCTCACTGAGCTCAGGAATGGCTACATTACTACCCTCTGGCAAATCGGTTTTGCTACACCAGGGTATGTGCATCCGAGACTGCTGGCATTGCTTTCTGTTTTTCACAGTGCAAATGCACAGGCGACAGAAGTGAATATAACAGTGTAAGTACTGTACCTTATTGTTACTTCGCTAGTCATTGGAGGATCACGTTCTACATTAATACAATAATAACTTCAGCACGGTTTGTTATGAGATAGACATCACCAAAAGCAAAATAGAACAAAACAGATGCCCTAAGCAGTACTTCCTTCCCTGCTATATTTAGCTGCAATAAAGCAAGCAGAGGATTTGTTAAAGTCATTGTCCAAAACTTCTCCCTTTCTTCTAGCAAATCCATCTGATCTTTGGGCCCATCCCTCTGGCTCTTTGAACCCGCAGGGTCCTATGCAAAGGGCCTGGTGTTTGCAGTACTGTAGTTGAAGTAAAAATAAGGTTAGTCTGCCTGTTTATAATGAATTCAAACCATTTCCTAGTCATGCTGTGTTGTCTCACATTTCTTTTGCAGTATGTTTCTTCTCCAAAACCATTTGAGAGAAACTGCAAACAATATGCTGCCATTATTACTATTACTATTATTATTATGGAATATTCTGGCTAGATTTTAGACTTTGATTCTCAAGTTTGAGTTATACTTGCAGTGACCATACGTCCAAAAATAAATAAATCTAAAGGACAGCTTTCTGAAATAAAGGACAGTCCTTTATTTCAGAAAGCTGTCCTTTAGATTTATTTATTTTTCAAAAACTCCCCTTTGTCCTTTATTTTGGCCCTCTAACTTTTACTGTACAAATGCTACCACTTAATGCACAGTCTTTCATGTTCATGTGAAAAATATGGAAATTGAATTGTCTTTTTTTAAATAAATTTACATATGCTGTTTGAGTTTAGATATTTTTATTAGAATATGCATTTTTATAAAGTTTTTCTTGGTTTTGCTCTTGACTTTTCCTTTGTAAAGCAAAGTTATAAACATAAACAATTTTTTTTATCCTCATGAACCTCTTTCAGATTTGCCCTTTTTTCAGGTTTGTCTTTATTTTTTGCAAGAAAATACGGTCGCCGTAGTTATACCTATTGTAACATTAGAACTGTCTCTCTCTTCTTTAAGAAGATAAAAATGAGATAAAAATTATACATGCAAGCACAGCTACAAATATTGACCGGGTCTGTGTGGCACTTTGACCTGCTGAAAGATGAAATGTGACAGAATAAGCAGCATATTGCCTGCTTTTCTACTCCAGAGTGAAGCCCATTCAGAGTCCTTCATACATTTCTGTTTGATGACTGCTGAAAAGGAAATATGCGTACCTCACAGGTGTGCTTATGATTCAAAGCATTATCCTATTTTGAAGTCAGCAAATTGCCCTGCCGTGACAATTGACTTTCACGTTTGCCTGCCTCTCTGCATCCAGCTGGAATATAAGGTATCGGCATGCCTGTTCGCACATTATGGAGCACACGAGTCATCAGACACCACCAATATGAACTTGCTTGCCTGAAATTATCTTCCAATCAGAGACCCCTTCCATTCTGATTCTCTAGAACAGTGTTTCTCAACCTTGGCAACTTTAAGATATGTGGATGTCAACTCCCAGAATGTGAACTGAAATGTGAGAAGCTCTTTCAAATCCCCAGTTCACTACCTCAACTGGAAGTAGTCTAGTAAGCTGATCTGCTGTTTGGAAGTGCTTGCTAGCATGCCTAGCGCCCTTAATTTAGCAGCTGTTCCCCGCGGTGGATGTATCCTGCGGCTAAAAGAGCCCTGATGATGTTCCAAAAGATGACACTGAGAGGACTGAAGTAACTTCTGTGGAAGGACACTTGCCCAGGTGTCTGAAGACCCCAGAGCTGAGGTGGTGTGTGTGTGAGTGTGTGCTCTTTTGCCTGTGGTCACTGTCACATTGCTGACTTCAGAATGCTGATTGGCAAAGGTTGAATCAGTTCCCCAGGCTGCATGTGACCCTGAACTCATTTTTGTGACCCCAAGGCTCCCTCTGCTGATCACAGTTGATTGGTGGCATAGTTCCCTGCCTTTTTAAAATGGGACAGACCTAAAACCTCTAATGGAGGCTCTAAAATAAACGACACATTGTTTTTAAAAGCACCCCCCCGCAAACCGAGGAGGAAACAGAACATTCTGCCCCACTTGCACATATGACACAGCCAACTACTGGGCTTCATTGCTTCACCACTGCAGCTTTTGTACTTACCCTCCCTCCAGACAACCCTAAATGTGACGTGAAGTTTCAAGTCTCTGGGAAAAGCAGAGTCATCCCCAGCCACATCTGATGCCTCCTTGTACTTTGCATGCTTCCACTCAATGAGTTTGGGTCACTCTGAGGATGCCTTCAGAGCTGCCTGCTGACATCACACTGGCACTTTGCAGAGCTGAATTGCTTTGTTTTTCTTCTCCTGTGCCAAATTATTTAAAGAGGGTTGTGTGTGCATTAGTGGGAATCATTGACTTCATCCTGCCTTCAGGCTCTTGGGTTCAGGTAAGTCTTATTTGTCTCCTTCCTCTTCCTTGAACTAGAATGACTCATTTTTCTCCCCCATTCCAGCACCTGCAACTATGGCTAGAAGTATTGATGGAAGTGTCAACAGCTGATATGCTGGGGAAAATGCCAAGCATATTAAGGCTAGCCATTATCTTCCAATCACAGCCCCCTTCCATTCTGATTTTCTAGAACAGTGTTTCTCAACCTTGGTGGCTTTAAGATATATGGACTTCAATTCCCAGAATTGAAGTCCACATATCTTAAAGTTGCCAAGGTTGAGAAACACTGCTTTAGAACTATAGAGTTGGAAGGGGATATGTGGGACACTGAGTCCAACCCTTGGCTAAGCATTGGAGTCCAAATGATAGGGCACCCTTTACTTTTCCAGGTAACTGGTTTTACTGTGACAGTGGGAAGCTATGAAAGAATCATTAAGGATGGAAGAAAAGAATAAGTCATAATGGACAGACTTGGTGAAGAGATGCCACAGTCCAGAGACTGAAGGAATATGAAAAAGAAGCTCAAAATAATCCCATATTGATTTTGTTTAGGGAAAGATGGGATGGAGAGAAAATTGGACAGGCTCTCAAGATTCTGTTATTAACATCCTACAACAGTGTTTTTCAAACTTGGCAACTTTAAGATGTGTGGACTTCAGCTCCCAGAATTCCCCAGTCCACACAGTTGCCAAGTTTGAAAAACACTGCCCTACAACAATAAAGTAGCACTTCTGAAATGTCTGCCGTGTTTGTTTCTTCATCTGGCCTACCCTGAAGAGCTGACAGACACAAAGTGCTTGTACAATTAGGAACTTTTTTTCACCTAACATTTAATAGCAATCTGCCTTCTGGTAATCTAAATCCGTTCTTTCATATCCTGCTCTCTAACATGATAGAGGACAGATCTTGACCTTCTTATCTGTGATTTTATTTTCAGCTGTAAGAAGAGTGTTATCATATTCCCCCCACTCTTCTCTTCCCAAGCCAAAAATATTCCCAGTTCCTTTAATTTTACTTTATGAGACTGAGTTTTTAATCTCCCATTACCTTCACTGAATTTGGTCTAAATTCTTCTTTAAAATGCATGGTACAATACCGACACAGGACTAAGCAATTACTTCCTGTGATTTGGAATCTATCCGTCTGTTGACTTATTTTTATTTTTTATTTATTTGAAGTCACTTTGTGTGAGATGGGTGGCTATATAAATATGATAAATAAAAAATAAATAAATTTATAGCCACCCAACTCCAGTGGACTCTGATGCAGTCTAGAATTACATTTTCCTTTTTTGCAGCCACATTGCAAATGGAGTATTAGTCAGCAGTGTAGTTACCGCTTTTCTAAAATCTTTTTCACAAGAATTATTATGGAGCCAGGTATCTTTTACCCCATATCTGGGCATTTGATTTTCGTCTTCTCAGTAAATAATGTTATACTTTTTGTGTTAGACTTCATAGTTATTTTCAGTCCACTTCTTGAAGTTCTCAAGATACTTTTGAATTTTGTTTATCTTCTAAGGTATTAGCTATCTCACCTGATTTTGTATTATCTGCAGATCTGATAAGCTTTCCCTTTACTTTTCCATCCAAATTGTTAATAAACATATTTATGAGTGCCAAGCCCAAAACTGGGCTGTGTGGACCTCACTCAATATCATTTTTCATAAGCAATGCCCTACTGGACCAGATCCCTGGTCCATCTGGTCCAGCAGTCTGTTCTTACAGTGGCCAAACAACTGCACAAGGAAGCCCACTCATCTTCCAGCAGATGGCCTTCAGAGGCAGGTCTACTGCCATCAGGGCTAATAGCCATTGATCACCCTGACTTCCAACAATTGGTACAACCCTTTTTTGAAGCCAGCCAAGCTGGTAACCAGCACCACATCTTGGAACCATTGCTGGTCTTCTTTGAGTATGATTTTTCAGCCAGCTTATATATGCAGTTAATCGTAATGCCATACACCCATATTTAACTAGTTTGCTAATCAAAATGTCATGCAATACTTTATTAAATGCTTTGCTGGAATCAAGATATATTACATCTACAGCAGTGCCACGATGTCCTACAGATCTGATCCAAAAAAGAGATAAAACTTGCCCTTGTCAATTCTATGCTGGCTTCTGATAAGTACTGCATTGATCTATACGTAACCTGAAATTAGAAATGATACATAAAAACATTGCATTAAAAATTGCCTGAAAAAGATGTGTACCCTAGAAATATGTGTACAAAAATGATGAACATGAGAAAATTGCATGAAAATATCATTGAATTTTTATGGGGATTTTTTTTTTTAGCTGAGTTCATAAATTTACATTTAGCAATATGAGTATCTGAACATAATGGAAATTAATACATTCATCCATTGATTGATTCCTAAGAAATACATCTTACTTTAAAAAAGACTGAATTTTATAGATTAATAAATGTATGTACCCACATACATATTGCTCTAACAGGCAATTATATGAAAACGACATAGCACTTCTCCAAGTCAGGCCGTTAACCCAGTATTCTTTCTTCATTTTCATTTTATATAGATCTAAAGTTCTCCAAAGAATCACAGTAATCTGTTTGATAGTGCTTGATGTCTTCCATTGACATTATTCAAGAGTTTCACAATGCAAGCAGAATTCTTTATAAATCCTCAGTAATCATCACAAAATTCCAGGGGAGTTAGTAACACCTTTCAAATATGCAATTCAGGCCCATTAATGAGGACTGAAACTATCTCAGAGTCAGCCATAATTCCTTCTTGCAATAAAATATGTTCCAAATTCTTTAAAAATATCCTGACAAACTGACATTTAGATATTTTTAGACTATGTGGAACTTTAAGCAATTGCTTGATTCTTTTCCTACAAGAACTAGCCTTCCAACTCTTCTATAGTTCAGCTTAAGACCTACATTGTTCAAAGAATAAATTCTATTGTAATTTCCACATCAAGAGAGGTCAAGAATCCACGTAAATAGATCCGGTTTTTCAAAGGTAATTTTAGGGTTAGAGACAGAAATCTTTGCTGATCTGAGCAAAATAGCCAGAAGGGTTGTTTGCTAGGAAAGCAAGCAAACAAAGGGACATGAACAGAGAAGCAGCTGGACAGATTCTCATTTTGTTTGCCCCAACCAAATCCACTGTCAAAATTTAGTAAGCCATATCTCTTTTGTTTATGCTTCTATATGATCAAAAGCAGAGTACAATTTTTCTCTGTAGGATTTATATTTCATCCAATATATCATGTTTTCTGAGATACAGGAATTATAAATAGGAATTAACAAGAGTTTCATGATTATATATGATTCTGTGTTTATAAATTGTATTTTAATTGAAACTTCTGCCTGAAAGGGTGGTTGTTAGGGACAGTTTTGATTAAGAATGATCTGAAAGATAAAATGGGCATGTTGAGGAGTGAGAACTTGGTTTGAGGTATCATCTGCTTTAATAGTATTCCATAAAGTCCCAAGAACTGTTTGGAAAAGAGATCTAGAGATTCCTGATCGGAATTCTCACCAATCTATAATTCTGGGATTCAAGCAGGTGGCATCTAGCAAGGTGAAGAGTGCCACAAATATTACTGTTTGAGTAGAAACATGTAGTGATCTGGATTTGAAGGAGAATGGTGATTCTCACATAGCATCTGTTGGCAATCCCTTAAAGAAGCTGGATATTTTCCAGACTCTACATGCTTCAGTCATCTTTTCCTCCTCAAGACTGGATCTGTATAGTTCTATCAATAAGTTGACAAATAAAATCCTGTACCTAAACTGCACAACAAATCAGACCAGGCTAAAAAGCTGCTGCAGAGCATAGTATATCCTTTTGTACCAACAAAGAAAGCTAAGGAATTAATTTTGGCTCCAATGGAGTGCTAGACAACTCACATCTAGAACTATTAATTAAATTGCAGTCTCCGTGGTCCCTGCTACTATATCTGTTAAAGCTCAAAGGATAGATTCTTAACTTACATTCTTTTAATGTGATTTCCTGCCACTGATATGCCAATATGCTTAATTTACCCATCCTGGAAAGTGCATATCTAGTCTCAAAATAGAATTGCAGACTAGGAGCTACAACCAATTCTTCTAGCCTCAATGTTCTACACTGGTCTTAGTACGTGCTTTCAACTCCTTCGATGGGAGAAAGGAGGGGAGACTGGAAAAGTCAGGATCCTGGGTCTGTATGATGCTACTTAGATATATAGTATGGTAACTAGAAAGGACAGCATGGATAAGCAGAGCTGTTAGAACTCTTTTCATGACAATATTTTATGGAATGCAACCCAGCCATCACTGAAGTGATATAAAGCATGTCCTCATAACTGTTATTTTTCCAATGGTTGGATGATTCTAGAAGATGCTATATGTTACTAGTGGGGAAATTACCATAATGAGCACAGGTAACTTTCATGTCATAAAGTGCCCTTTTACTTAACAACAGTTTCAACTGGCAGCCTCATTAAGATAAGTTCATAAATTGCTGTAGTAATAATACTGTACTACTGTAAGCCTGGTTGCTATGATATAACAGTCAGTTCTCCCTTTATGCTTCTAATTCTGTGCTAAAGACACAACCCATATATTTATGAGAGCATTTAAATATTTCTGTAGCAACATTAGATATTAAACGGCTTTCTCCATGCTGCAAGATTTGTACTCAATATGTTTTTCACAAGTCTCCCTTATAAGGATTATTTCAACAATTGCAGTAGAAGCAGCATGAATCAAATTGTAGGTGATATGTGTATTTATTTGCTTTGTGTAGTCAGTGGTTTCTATGGCTACTGCACATCTGTTTAATGCAATTTGCCATGCATTTTTGGACTTTGTCTCAACCAGATATTTAAAACACATGACACCCATTTGACTGAGGAGACCAGGCAGGCCACCTGACAAGAAAACTTGGGCTTTTCCAAGTTGTGGATCCTGGAAAGCTAATGCTTAACTCTCCAAAAGCTACTACTGAAAAAATCCCAACTTTGTTACCTTTATTAAAAGACAGTGGCCACTCCTGTGCATTTTATCTTCTGTGATATGTAATACTGCATTCTCTCAACAATCCTAGCAATGCCCATTTTTAGGGATAAGACTGCAACAGAAGCTTTCCCAAACTGGAATCGAACACTGCGAACTGGGTAAAAGTTTTGGTGCCCATCCTTGATGTTGCCTGGAGTGATTGAGTATGATCAAATTAAACCATGTGAATATTTCAGCACTTGCTGTCCATCACTGGGAATGCCTAAAATGTGCTTACTATTTTGCCCCCATCATATAAATGGGGTATATTTTTCCAGCTTTGGTATCATTTGTTTATGTTCTGTACTGTTTCTCCTGAGTACTTTGTAAACTTGTAAAGCCCATTAGAAAATGTTGCCAAGTGACAGAAAGTTCCAGTCTTGAGCTTAAAAGCCTGACAGTTGGTAGGATTTACTTCCAACTCCATATCATGCAGATGTGTGTAAACATTTGACTGCTATAATAAGGACAGGCCTTCAAGCAGCGGTGCCATGAAACTTGAAATTCATGGAGATCTTTTAAAAAATCCCTGTCTTCTAAAGTATCTCTACATACATTCACTTAATAGTAAACATATATAGGGCTGTTTGCAGTTTTCAGTCTATTCAGCGTTTCCTCTGGAGCTGCTTTTCCACACTACCAGCACAGCATTTCTGTTGGGTAGTCTGATCTAGAAGGTGACAGGAAATCAGCCGATTCAGTTCTAATGAAGGTTGTTAGCCCATCCCTTGGTCTTCATTGCAGTGTCATCCAGAGTTGTGCCTAGTCACAGTAATAGTCTGTTTGGGGCAGGGCTGTCTCAGAAGGCTGTGTTCCAACTTTCATCCCTCTGAAACATGTCCATCAAACTATTACTTGTATTTATGGAGCTGAACAGCTTTAAGACAACAGATTAGATAAACATAGCTGACTTCCACATAAGGTTTTACCAGCTGGGAGCCCAGTATAGTGTACCAAATTACTGTACGGTGGACCAGAGGAGTGATAAGAACACCCCCTGATTGTCTTTTCCCACCCAAATAAATTACATCAATACCAGTTACCTACTGAGGTGAGTTTTAGTGGAAGTGTTGAAATGGTCCCAAGCATCCTATCTTTTTCTCCTTCCAAAAGCTCGTTGTTGCTGCAGAAATGAAATTATATACCATCAGGATGATGATGATGATGATGATGATGATGAGTATGTGTGTTTGCCCTTCTGTTTGTTGGGGCATCTGAATTAAGGGAGCCAGCAAGGCTAGTTTTTAGCCAGCAGCATAGATCTAAAAAAAAAAAAGCAGCAAAATTGATCATGGCAAAATGAGCAGATAGGCATGACTTCAACCATGTATATCACCCTGAGAGAATATATGATCGATCATTTTCCTTCCTTGTTTTGCTCTGAAAAATACCTCATTTGTCATCTGCTAGCAGCTTGATGGCTTCTTTCCAACAGTTTAGAGCCTTAATGTGGTCATAAGTATGTCACTCTCAGCATCCCAGCAGAAGGGCTGCCGGCAAGAACCCCAGAAGCGCTTCAGCTCCCAGAGACCAGAAAGGGAGATTGTCACTGCCTTGGGAAGGCAATACTTGCCTGAGAGGGTGCAAATGGCTTCCTGGATTACAGGAGGGGCCTCATGGGCTCAGAAGGGCCTCAGAATGGTTTAGCAGCTTTGTCAGAAATCACTTTTTTGGGGGAGGGGAGCTAATGTGCCAGTAAGAAAGCTTGATTTGCAGCTGTATGGTGCTGACAAATGCATTTTCTCTGGTGTTCCTCATATACTTTGAAAAGTAGTGTTTCCAGGACAAAGGTGGCTCCTTTAAAGCAAGCATTGTCAGGATATAAGTTAATCACTAGGTTATTCGTGGATCATAATCCAGCCCAATTATTGTTCCATCTGCTGCTGAAGGAAGAATATAAACTGTATGATTATTTCACTCTTACCAAATTTGATTGTACTAATATAAGGCAGGTCAACCAAGTAGGGCAAGATAAGCCAGGTGAGTTTGGTTTGGAGTGGTGTATGTGATAGGCTGCCCTTAAAACTCTTGAGACACTGTTTTCAAGATCTGTTTACCCATGATTAAGGTGGCTGTGGGTTTTCTGAATATCTGTGTTGCACAAACCATAAGCTTATTCAGGATGTAGTTATAGAAGTACTAAATCTTTCCCCTTTTATCCTACTGATCACTAGGGGCATTCAGAGTTCATATAGCAAACAAGTCTGTTCTTCGTTTTGTCTCTACTCTGCTTTCCCCCAGTTGGAAGAACAATACTCTTACTCACCCCTTCGGCTGTTTCTTACAGGAAAAATTGACCTTCTTTCTTTTCCTTTTCCTCCATCTATAGAACTGAAGGTTCACAGTTGCAGTCTTTCTATTATAGTGTAGAACATCCTCAATAATTTTTATTTGTTCTTTTGGATCTTTGGTCTTCATCAAAAACTCATAAGGGGACTGGTTCTACTCACACATGTATGCTCTGCTAAATATGGACCCTAGTGAATGGCCTCAAAATCTTCAACTAGGGTTATCTCAACATTTTTGTTACCCAGCTAACTTCATGGGCTGGATTCATACAGGGTAAGAGACTAAAACTTATGCAGCTCAGCTGATATGCTGGGAAGGTGGGTGCAACGCAGGAAGGATTTAAGAATCCTTACTTAAATTGCAGAATGAAGAAAGCAGGCTCTTTGTGGGTGGATAAGTAGGTAAACAAGGGTACAGATTTAGGGAAGAAATAAGATTTTCCTGCAAGATGTGCTGATGCCAGGTTATAGTTAACTGGCCCCAGTCCTAAAGATCAAGCAGTGGGAGGATGATAGTCTGGAGGAAGGGAAGCTAGTTTCAGGGGACAGAGAGTTAGCTCAAGCATATATAAGACCCCAATATTGGGTGTGGCAGGGGAAGTGAGCAGGGAAGAGGACAGGAAGAATGTTTGAATGGCGGAGAGCCCCACTCTGCTGGCAGAAAGACTACTCATGAGCAAGGTGAAGGAGAGGAAGCATGAGCCTTTGTGCAAGAAATACAAAGCAACTATTGGCAGCTGAGTCAATGTGGTGGGAAGAGCTGAAAGTTTCACCTGTGAGGAGAAGCTGAGAAACTGTTGGGAGACCTTACTCAAGAGAAAAAAAGATGCTAGGGATGGAGAGAGATGAGAAAAATGACTTTGATCTGACCTGTGAAGGGAGCAGTGAACAACTAGCTATAGGAAACATGGGCAGTGATATTAGAGTGAGCTCATTTTGGAAGGACTGGGGAGGAGAGTTGGGAGGAGATTACTGGACTGTTCATTCAACAGCTTTAGTATACAATTTCTTTTGTACCAGTGTGTATACCAATGCATATGTACCAGTGTTTCTCAACCTTAGCAACTTTAAGATGGGTGGACTTCAACTCCCAGAATTGCTGGCTGGGGAATTCTGGGAGTTGAAGTCCACCCATCTTAAAGTTGCCAAGGTTGAGAAACACTGGGGCATACTATTCATATGCCAGTATGTTGTTTCCTGATAATCTAAGTAAAAAGGAAGATGTTCTTTTTCTTCTTGATGGCCTAGCGGGGAGGGAAGGAGCTCCCTCTTCTGTTGGACCTGATGAGGATCAATTCTACAGGAGCTGGAAGAAACTCTGCTTGGCCAATCTCTCTGGGATTTGGCTCTTGAACTCAGGATGGCTCCAATGTTATAACTGGGGTTCCTTGTGGTTGTTGGCGTATGGAATAGCTCAGTGTGTCCTGTAAACCCAGGCTAAAGCTAATCATGGATAGGCCACAACCTCTTTTCAGGATCAAGAGTAGGCAGACCTGATGCCATTGCGCTGGCTAAAAACTCAAGCAGTTGAGAAATAACAACAAAATCCAAAACAGCTCGACCTTGCCAATTTTCTCTCCCTGCCTCCCAAATTAGGTTTTCTCTTATGCATTAGGAACTGCAGAAGAAATCCTATCCCAAGTTTTCTTGCTTTGTGAATTTAAACTGTCAAAGCATGAAACACGGCCCACTTGTTCTGGTACCCAAACCCTTGAATTCCTTCTCAGAAGTTGGAGAACATTTCTTGTGGCAAGTTATGCATGGTACAGCTGGTCCAGAATATGGCAGCACAGGCCATGATTGGAATGTCATGGTATACACACGTGTCCCCACTGCTTTGGGAGCTCCACTGGTTGCCAGTTGCATTCCAGGTGCTGGTTGTCACTTATAAAGCCCTTCATGGCACAGGGCCTGGTTACTTGAGGGACCACCTGTCTCTGTATGTTTTCACTCATCCATGAAGTCAGCTAGAGTGGCTACACTCCAGGTCCTGTCAATTAAGCAAAGTCAGTTTGAAGGGCCCAGGAAGCGTGCCTTCCTGGTAATGGCTCCTGCCCTGTAGAGTGATCTCTTTCCAGAGATTCCTACTGCTCCCACCCTTTTGACTTTCTACAGACTGCTTAAGGCCCAGGCTGTGGACGTGGATGGTGGTTGAGCCCCCCCCTTTTTTTTTTTTTGGTGTTTGAGGTTTTGTCTCCATCATTTGTCTTCTTTTTTTCTCGATATATTTTGCTTTCTTTTAATTTTCACCTGTAAGCTGTAAGCCATTATGGAGCTGGGCGGTCTCAGGTTTGAAGCAGTAAATAATACTAAATAAGAATAAAAACCTTTGGTTAGAAAATATCTTACTGAAGTCAATTATAGGTTCGAGTTCTTAAAAAAAGGAGGAAAAGATAGGAAATAATTTATTGCATCAAAGCCCAACACGTTTTGGATAATTCCTGTACTGACAGCACTGGCCCTTGAGACATTCTCTTCCAGGTTTTTTGGGGGGTGGGGGAGGTTCAGTGGCTGCCCTCTTTTTCCTTTGGAGTTGAGAAAAATTGATCTGCAAAAGATGACGTGGAGGAGAGAAGGAATGTTCAATAGGCTGATTTATACTGAAGCAGCCACATTATTATGAAACAGCACAATAATCTGTGAGGAACGTAGTGGTTCTAAAGAATATAGATTGGAAGTGCAGCAGGCCAATTGGTAACCTGGAAGGCAGCTGCTCCAGCTGTGGGGAGCCTGCCTGGCTGCTCTCATTTTAATTCATTTTCACGTCTTACATTTGGGTGTTCTGGTAAATCCAATTTCAGAAACACGTTCATGATCCAATCTCACTCCCTGCCATTTGGAGGCCTGGCTTTGCATGTTCAGTTGCTTGTCACTGAGTGGGTTTTGGTACTTGGGCATTTTATATGTTCTGCTTTCTACCTCAATTGTTTTAATCTTTATTTGGTCTTCTAATATCTGCAGAGAGACTTTCATACACCTGCAAGGGAAAATGCCACGGGGATGAGCCTTTGTGAGTCAGCTCTGATTTGATTTGTGTTGGGGACTCAGGATTCAAAGAGAAGATGACTCCAGTTTGCAATTCAGGAGCAACTCTTTCAGTCTGAGACCTTTTGAGATTAAAAAAAAAAATTGTTCAGAGGTTATGATGGGAAAACAGCAAAGCACCTGGAGCTGTTTCATTTTTGGCAAAATAGGATGAAAATAACAACAAAGATAGACCCTTCAGACATTAATCCTGCCTGGTCTCATTCCATATACCTTTTAAATTTTAACTGCAATATCATTTGGAAATTTTAAAACAGGAATGAGAAAAGGACAGCTCAGCAGCTTCAACTCTCCAGCACAGATTCTGTAGAAAATCTATGCAGAAGCAGTATGGAAAAGATCTTATTCTATTTTTTTTTTAATCATTTTTTAAAACTTTTACTTTCCATTTGCTTTGCAGGAGGTTTGCTGTGAAAATAAAGAATGCCAGCCTTATAAGATAGGGTAGCTTTTCTGCTTCTGTTCACTGAATTTAACGGGGTAGTGATGGTACTAGGAGGTTGGCACAGCTGACAGGCAAATTTGGCCCTTTCTTGGAAGGGCCTTTTACAACTGGCAGAATTATGGTGTGGAGCCAAGATGAGCAGGGCATAGTGGCAAAACAGCTTTTGTTGAACTTAGCTTTTTTTCAGTTATGCCAACGGTATGGCTTGTTGGCAATAGTGAATCAGCAGAGGCGGTGGTAGGAGCAGGCTGGCACAATGAGATGCAGTGCCACAGAGAATGAGGCTGGCACAAAGAAAGTGGTATTCTTAGTCTTGGCTCACTCTACTTTTAAAACACTAAACTGTGGTGGCATAGCATTTGTGTTAGCTTGATGCCTATCCATTCTTTGCCAAGAGAATTAAACCTGCCCTGATTGTGCAGAATTTACGCTTGATTTTACAATGTAATCTGGACTGGTCGCCACTGAGCCTATACTCAGAGTGCTGAGAGTTATACTGAACTCCCATTTGTGGTGACAGGACCAGAAGTGTAAAGTTCCATTGGGATGAGAGAGGGCAAAGCTAAGGCTTGTGGTTGAACACAGGAACAAGGATGAGAGCTGAAGTGAATGAAGCTCAGAGCAATGCCAGCTTTGCCACCCCAAAAGGGCTCTGATAGGCAGATACTTTAATGAGTTGGTCAGAGAACTCATCGCAGTCCTCAACCCACCCCCTCCAATTCAGCATTCCCTGTACAGGCAGTAAACTTGCAAAATTTGCACATTTTTTGATAAGAACCTCAGAACCAGCACAAAAGCCATCCAATTGGTGAAGTGTTTTGCAAGGTTCAAGCTGCTTTGAGGCATGAATCTGCTTCCATGGGGCAATTTGATTAAAGCTTTGAATAAATTTATAAGACGTATTGTGTGCCCCAAAAAGCCTGAGTAGTTACTCTGAGAGGTTTTTTTGAGAGGAAACTTCTTGGCCACAAACACACCGTTGCTCTGCGACATTTAAAAGCAAGCTGTTATGGTGAAATGATAACCAATAAATGAAGCAGCAAGTGTTCTCACTCATGGGAAAACCTTCCTTCCTTTGCAGAACAATGGCTCCAATTCTTGACACACTGGCATTGTGCTGTAAGTTTCTGCCTTATGGCCAGTTGATCTAGAATTTCTGTGCATGGTCTATATGTTCCAGAGAGGCAGCAGATATCGGTGCTTCTTGTTTTCCTTTAACAAGACTGTTACTGGTCTTTTTATGTAAGTATTTGATTTTATTTTTAAATATAGAAGTTAATTACAGCTTGAAACGCCTTTCTCCTGTTCTCTTAGACATTTCTGGATCGTTCTAGGAAAGATGTTACTTTGACACACTGCCCAAATACTGATGCAAACAACATTCTGCTAATCCTTAATTTAGTTCTTGCTTACTATTATGAGAGAGTACAGTCAGGTAAGAAATCATGGCTTGTTAGGGTAGTAAACTCCACCATGAAATCATAGACTTATGGCTATCCATAATGTCTTAATGGAGACGTGTGTTTGTGTTTCTTTCTTGGCTTATTACTGGTGTGTGTGTTGTGTTCTATCAAAGTCTCTAAAAAGATCACAGAGCTACAAGAGAAGAGGATAAAAAAAAAAAAACCAAACTAAGGGAAACCACAAACAAACCATATTTCCAACTTGTCCAACAAACCATGGTTTAGCACACTCATGAAACTTAGGTGGACCAATGCTTTACCTGATGTAAGAGAGTAACTTATGCTCTTCTTTAAGAAATATGATTTACTAGTTTGTCCATCTTTTCACATTTGACTAAAAATGTTGGCAAGCCCCAAACCACATTTGAAAACTACCCCAAATCTATTTCTCTTTTTGACATTTTTTTTTCTTTTAAAGGAATTCTTTTTAGCATTTTGAAATCCAGAGAGTTAAAAATATGCTGCTTATTCTGCGGCATTCAACTTTTCTAGATGTCCATGATCAAATTTTATAGATGTAGGTTTGCTGTGCTTTTTCATCCCTACAGATGCCAGTGAGGTGGTGAGAGCACCAGTTCGTGCTTCAGAGGTGACTCACAAAGGCTGGCAATAAATCATGGGTTTCTTTGCAGCCCTATTTTTGGCTGCTTTCATGCACAGCCATGGTGAAAAATCCCAGGTGTTCCTACTTTGAGCCAAGTGAATATTCAAGGATTGCCCTGAAAGAAGGCATTGTGCTCATTAAAAATAGTTTCTGGGTAAGAAAGTAAGACAACTGGTGGTTGAGCTTTTCTTTGCTCAAACCTTGGAAAGCACAAGTCCCACGTGAGATTTCCATATCTTGAGTTGCTAGGGAAGTGGAAAGTGAATCAGAAGAATTGTGGGTTATTTGGAGGATCCACTGGAAACACCTCCAAAATGTTGCTGTCCCAGCCAACCTTTTGTGATCAGTTCCTGTGTACTGCAGTTGTGATCACAGGCTAATTGACCAAATTCATGCCAATAGGTTGCTGAAAGGGAAAATGGAAGATGTAATCTAAAGTTAAACAGGGCTATAAGCTAGATGGAAGGGGAAGAAAGAGGAGGAGGAGAAGCAGAAACAGAAGCCTGCTATATTGACAAAAAAAACAATGTGGACGTGCCCAGGAAATTACTAGGGGTTGTACTTGATTTGAGGGAAACTTTACTTTTACCAATTCAGTTGACAGTTGAGGTTAATTCACAGATATGGTGCTTCCGAAAGACTAAATGCATTGGGCTAGAGAGTATAGAATATGAATTCCTTAAGTGGTAACTGAATGGCAGCCCCACGTTGCTATTTAAGAGATGTGTCAGAGAAAGAGCTCACCTCTAGCACTTCCATGCATTGATCAAAATATGATGCCTGCCAGAAAGTCCTTCTCTATATTGTTTGTTGTCATGAGGAGGAGCGTGGGGATAGAGTTGATTGCATCTGGCCATAATTCCTTTCTTCCTTATGTGAAAATGCAGACAAATCTAAAAAAGCCAGTTTATCATAAGTGACTGAGGCAATGTGCTGTAGGTATTAATACTTAGAGTCCCACTGCTAAAGTTTTAAGTAGTTTAAAGTGTTGTGTGCAAATAAATCCTTTGGTCTCCTATGAAGATTCCTCCCCTTTGCCTGATTTTCATATGAGATGATTCTTATTCCCCAAGCATTATACAACCAAATGGAAGAGCTGAAATAGACACTCCGGGAGCTATTTTTCAAAGTAACGCTTTCAATATCTCATATTGCAACAGGGGGGATTACGTATTTTAGAATGCCCTGCCTGTGCTGCATGATATTCAAAGGATTGAGTGCTGCCTGCCTGTTTTCTCGTTTTGTTGCCTTTGTCAGCTAAACATGCTTTATGCCATTGATAAAGTAATGAATGTTAACATAGGCAATTAATACTGGGCCAGAAACATGCATGCGGGCAGTTTTGCTGACTCTTCTAAAGTCAATGCTTATGTTTTGCTGGTAATAATACACTCTTCTGCTAAACGTGGATAGCCTTAAGTTATGTAATATATTTCATTCTGAGCACTTTCCAACGATTCTGCATTTAAATAAGGAAAATTAATCCTTCTAATATTCTTGTTTGCAAAAGTACTGCCATTGGGAACTTCTGAGTTTCTCCTATACAAAGATGGCCAGATAAAATAGTACCCATGCAGAACTAGAACATTAATTTTCAAATGTCTTTTTATTATCTGAAAAGTTATTGAAACAAACATAGCAGTCTTTTTTTTTCTCCAGAGGAAAAATATATAGGGGTGGGTCAGGGAGAGGGTAAAAGATGTCCTGAACCACTTTCTCTGACTTTTGAAGAATTAAGGCCCTTGATAACAATCAGCAAGACATGACTTATTTTTGATCTTCTCAAGCAATTCTCTCTTGATAGTATGAATAGAACTGCTAACTCTTAAGCCCTCTTTTCATCACTTCAAACTTCCTTGTTGCCATGTGACAAATCTGTACATTCTTGTGTTGAGGTACTCAACATTTCATTGACTGGCCTGCTCTTTTGAGGGGGAGGAGTTATGTTGAAAAGTAGGTTGGGTCCAGGAAAAAAGGGGACAAAATGATCTAAGTTTCTCAATACTCTACCTGAAACACTTGAAAATCTGAAATAAATCTTAATATCGACTGATCTAATGTGTTGTTATGAGTACAGGTAGTCCCCGGGTTAAGAACGCTCGGGTTACAGACGACCCATAGTTAAGAACCTATTGTAGCAAAATTCGAGTTAAATACATAATGCTTCAAGTTCATTACACAATACTACTACAATAATACTGTTCTGGTTTACATACAAATTTACTTAAGGACAGACCTTGGGAATGGAACTCAGTCTTAAACTGGGGACTAACTGTATATACAATGGGGTGCTATGAATAGGGCAGTCGATGCCTCAAAACTGATTTGGAAAGAGTGCAGCACCTCTCCAATACTCATTAAGGGAGCTTATGTTTCTCAGGCTTCTGCATGTGCCTGAAAAAAAGATGCCACTTTATCCAAGCACCTGTATAAAAGGAAAAGGAGATCAGAATCTGCTCCAAAAGATGGATCTAGCAGACCCTGCTAACTGTTGAGGACTCATAGTTGCAGACCAAGGCCATCACTGAAATGTGCAGTTGCTGATGGAAATTAATGTTCTTTTGAAGGTGGGATCCTCTGATCAGAAGAACATACCTCTCTGCTCTAAAATCATACTTTCTGAGACCTTCTAATACATTAATTAGCCAGAAGAGGAATCCTGATGAATGGGGATATGATTGCACATTTCTGGAAACCAAATAAATAAATAAATAAATAAATAAATAAATAAATAAATAAAATCACACAATTGAGTATTTTAGTTCTTGACAAGTACTTCAAATCTGTTCTCTCTCCCCTTTCCCCCATGTTCTGGCAATATTCCAACCCTTTTAGCGTTTTTACTTGTTTATGTTATCATCCGATTCTGAGCTGCTTTGCCGAAAAGAAAAGGAGCTAATTTGTGCTGAAGGGATTTTGGGACTTTAGGCAAATAAATATAAATGGAGGAAGGTTGCTCTTCCTTGAACAATAAAATACAGTAGCTTTAAAAAAAATTATATATTTCTCTCTAGCGCTTTGGAAATTTAAATTTCTCAGTCTGAGAAAGGACGTTCTGTGAGAGAATTTTGGGAGATTTATGCATGCAGGAATAGGGGAAATGTTATTATCTCAACATTTAGGCACTGTTTTCCCTAAGCTGGTATTCTCCAGATGTGTTGAATTATATCTCTCATCATATACTGTATCTCTCAGCAGTGATGAGCAGTGTGTATTCCATCATACGTAGAGAGCCTCAACTTGGAACAGACTGATCACTTAACCATTATATCTGCCTCCTTGTCAGTGTAATAATTCTGATAGTTACTAGTGGAATGATGTTGCAGTTGTAAGGTCTTATTAACCATGTTAGAAGACAAGCATACAGAACCTGTTTTTAAAAATGCTTAACCTTTTCTGCAGGCAGGGATATGCTCCTATCCAACTGTATCCCTATGCCTTGGCCTTTGCATCTCCAGTGCCCCGCCCTGAGTCATCCATAGGTCCTTGGATACAGGAGCAGCAACTCTTTCAGACCAGCAGCACATTTGGAATGTATGAAGCACTGTCTAAAAAAATGGCTGCCTTGGGGAAGCTTACCTGTTCATAAAACATGGCTGTACTAGGCGTGGCTAATTACAGAATTCTCTTCTCGGACACCAAAATAGTTCTTTGACCATTTCTTCCAGGGACCATTTTTACTTTGCTTCCCTCTTGCAGAATTTCCCAGTGTCAGGTTTCTTCAGTCTTCTTTCATGTTCCCATTCTCCCAATTGATTTCAAGTAGCTACTGTACTTTCCATTCTGTTTCAGAAATGTAAAGTGTTGTCAGCAATAATCAAAAGATGTCTGTGAGAAAATAGCAACTTGGCCAATGGTCAGCATAGAGACATTAATCAGCAGGCAGTATCTACTGGTCTTGCTACCTTCTAAGCTTTCCCAATGTGGATGGGAGTTGGCATTACTTCAGCATATCTGGTAGGTACCAGATTGGGGAAGGGCCTTGTTGTAATTAAGCTACCAGACTTGTTCCTTTCTCCTCTCTTTCTCTCTTTACCCAGAATCAAATTCTAGAGTGAGGTAGAAGAATTTTGAATATCAAGATCAGGCACACCACCATTTCTGCTTTGTTCTTTATGCAGCTATAGCAAATGAGGAGTAATAAATACTTAGCTGCTCAGTACATACACATACACACACATTTCTTGAGCACTCTTTGCTGTTATCCTGGTATAAATGGCACTTATTCAAGCGAAAGCTGTTGCTATGTTCTTCCTGGGATATGAAGTGAAGGGAAATTGTAAAGGCAACCTAGGCCAGGGAGAAAAATAGTGGAGTCTGCATGGAAGGGAGGTGGTGAATGTCACCATTGCAAGCCTTAATCCCCCGGGTTTTCTCCTGAAGACAGCTTTACGTTTTGGCTTCTCTGATTAAGGTGGAATGCAATTCTCTCTTGAATGACCTTTTAAGAGTTGTACTTGATGAGAACTTTTGTTCTGACAGGCATTTGGGGAGACATTGTAACTGTATTTAGTAGTACAGATCTGTGTTTCTCAACCTTGGCATTTTGAAGATGTCTGGATTTTAACTCCCAGAATTCCCCATGGCTGGGAATTCCAGGAATTGAAGTGCAGGCATATTAAAGTTACTAAGGTTGAGAAACACTGCTATAGATTATTCATAGTGATTACAAAACCCCCACCTTTTAAAAGTCAAATTCTTCGCATCCACCGTCTTCCGCTGCTTGGTCATGAATAAATAGATCCTACAGGGTGGCATATTTATAGTACATACATTTGCATAAAGAAAGCTGCATTTACTGATCATGTCATAAGGATCTTTCTCAATTTTTTTTTCTTTTGACTCTTGAGTTGGGATAACCTCTGCTCCATCTGGTAGAAGTGTCCAGGAGTAAGTTATATAGGTTGCTTAACAGTTTCAAATCAGTGCTGTTTGGAAGCAGGCTATTAGCTAAAAAGTGATTAAATATTTTTTTTTTAAATTTTAAAATTCCCTTTAGTAAAAGCAAGTGCCAGAGACTGCAATGTAAAGTGCCCCTGTTTAAGGTACCAGCCAACTCATCCTTTTCTATGTTCTTCCATTCTAATCCTTCCTCTCAATTTTCTGAGTTTCACCACACTGGTCCTCAGTTTGCTTAGTCCTCAGTGGGTTATTTGGGGGTTATATATATATATATATATATATATATATATATGTGTGTGTGTGTGTGTGTGTGTGTGTGTTATCTTTTAGTTTTCCCCCCCCCTCAATGTTTTGTTTCTGTGCTTGTACTTACCCCAAGCCTGAAATACCATCTTCTTTTCTATGTGTTACACTGTGTTGGCAATAGTAGATTGATACCAAGTGAGTGGTATCATTACATTAATTTCTACATTAATATCAATGCTGGAAAAAAATGGGTTAATTAAACAATTTTCAGACAACCTCCTTTTTTCTCTTGTCCATCTCTCCATTTCCCCAGGCTGATAGACTGTGGCCTAATAAACCCAAATATTGTTGGACAGGGTTATAAAGCTATACACTGGCAACCTATCTGCCTTCTGGAAGACATATATTTATGGCCAAAAGCCACAATCACCAGCCTTAGAGAGGTCTTCCAATATAGATTTATAGACTGGTAGTGAAGCCTGGGCCTGAAATTGCTCAGCAGCATCACTCTTGCAGAAACACTGACCAGTAGTGGACATGCAGGGTGATAGGTGAACAGACCTTCACCTGCTTGCTCCATTCCATGTTTCTACACTCCATCTAAAGCTGGATGGAATAGATGGAGTGTAGATGAGTAGATTTTGTGTGTGTACAACTTGCAAACCTGCATTTATGCTCTGTTTGGATTAATTTGTTGTCTATGAGTGAACATAAGATGTTCAGTTGAATCTATGATTTTCCAGTTGTCACCACATATATCATGAATCTAAATATCTTTTTAAAAGTCAGCTCAGCCTTTTTTTCTCTCTCTCCTTTCCTGTCTAAATTGTATTTGTCTATATACTGTATTTATTGAAAGGGAAAAGGAAGAGGATCCCCCACTCTACCAGATGATGATCAGAATACAAAACAGTACATCTCCTTTCCCATATTTCCAGGAATCCTACAATGATCCTCCAATTCTTAAGTTAAACTATTTGTGGGAGAGAAAGCTAGTATTCCCTTCAGGCTGATTCTGAACTACCTGTTATTCAAGGCATCTCCAATCAGTGAACAATAAAAATACATTTAAAAATAATAATATAAAACACATAACTGTAGCCAGGACTATTTCAGCTGTTCCATGTTGCCTGCTTTCCTTCCATTTGTAGCTGTCAAGCACGTTGATGAAAGCCAGTTTGGTGTAGTGGTTAAGGCACCAAGCTAGAAAATGGGAGACTGGGAGTTCTAGTCCTGCCTTAGGGACAAAGCCAGCTGGGTGACCTTGGGCCACTCACTCTCTCTCAGTCCTAAGGAGGCAAGGGCAAACCTTTCTGAAAAATCTTGCCAAGAAAACTGCAGGAACTTGTCCAGGTAGTCACTAGGAGTCAACACTGACTCTAAGAGTCATATATATATGACTCTATATATATATATATTTGAACACACACACACACGTACATACATACACATACAAGTACACTGACTGGATTAAAAAGATGGGGCAGAAATACATGCTAAATAAATGAGTCTTGGAATAGAATGCTTATGTAGTCAGTATGTACACTGCTCTTGCTCAACAGTTGGTTTTAAAAAAACAAGATAACAAATGCATCTTTCCCCCTCTCTTTCTCTCATTCATTAAATGGCAGGAAACTAAATGGATGCAGAGTGGTCTCAGAAAGCAGGAGCCATACACTTGGGCATTTTTCTGGCCTATGGAAAGTCCTTACAAATGAAACAATTACATAAGTATTTTGGGGAACTTCACAGTAATCAGAAGATTTCTTTCAGACATTCTTTCCTACAGAGGAAATAGACTGTCCTTTTAAGGATACATTAGCATTAGGAGAAGAGAAATGGAACATGAAAGACACACACACACACAAACACACAGAGCTGCATGCAGAGATAGCAAACAGCTGCCTGACGTGAAACTGCAGTTACATAGGGCTTCTCCCCCCCCCCCGCCCCACATAGAGATGAAAGAAAGAAGGCATGTGTGAGGGCATCATGGAGTGTTATTGGCATTTTCAAGAGAGCAGTGTTAAGTATCTCCAATATTTAATATGGGCAATAATTACAGCTTGAGTAAAATTAAACAATGGAAAACATAGCAAACTGACAAGTGCTTTAAGAGTCTCTTCCATCATCTTTCCCTCTCCAAATCTCCACGGTGGCTGAAAATTGCCTATAGATTTTAATTCTGTTTATTAAGTTTTATTTCAGCTTCATGACCCATGCCTTTAAGAAGGCTACTGTGTCTGGACTGGAAAACTCCATAGAACCTCTTGATGGCAACAGAGAAATACCACAAAGAACAACAACAAAACCCATCACTGTGCTCGTCTATTGACCACCAGCAGCAAAACCTGACTTGCTGTCCATTCTCTGCAAGCCCCGTAGATGCCCAGACAAGTGAACATGTCATGGTGCGTTCAAGCGGAGGCTGAGCAGCCATCAGCTGGAGGTGCTTTTGTGTGGATTCCTCTATCAGACAGGGCAGCTGGATTCAGTGGCACAGTGGCCCTGTCCAATTTTATGATTCTACATAATGCTTTTCTCTACTATATAAATGGTAGTTCAGCTTCAGGCACTTTGTTGCCTGAAGTGAAGATGAAGGGGATGTTCCAGAGCAATCCATATCTGCATATGGACTCTCTTTTAACCAACGGTGTCTATTTGAACAAAGCAGTCTAGTGCACACTCGTAAGTAACTGGGATAGATGAGACTGGCTCGGCATTGACACCCACAGCTCCCCATCTCAACATGTCGCCATCAACCCCACACTCCTAGTACCTGCTACCTGAGGTATCTGCATCAGCCTCCTTAATCCTACGACTGACTCTGAATCCGCACACTTTGGACAAGTATGCATAGACTTCCCTCCTGCTCCTTATGAATGGCTTGGCACCTGGCAACCTGCAAGACTGTCTGCTGCAAACAGAATCGGCCTGACCTGGTTGTATCCAGGAAGAAATTCCTCATTGTCCCGTAATTCCAAGAAACAAAGGGAGCCAGTGCCAGAAGGCACCCCGTCCCTGTAGCAATGCCGGGCTTTGGAATAGTTTCACAGCAGAGATCAGGCTGGTCTCTTCCTTGTTGGCTTTCAGGAAGATGCCTTCTTGCAAAGAATGTTTTAACCAAATTAATGCAATATGCCATCTTTTATTCCTCTTGATTCTCTGTTGTTTTTTAGGTGTTTTATCTTGGTTATATCGTGCTTTTCAATTGGGATTTTATGATTATTTTATTAGTATGTTTAATCAAACCATGGATGTTTAAACTTTCTTGCTGTATGTAGGCCATTGAGAATTGTGGGATTGCAGCTGGACATAAATGCAATAAATAAATAAAGGATTTTTTTTAACCACTTATTGGACTGAAAAGGTAAACTGTCTCAATTTCCATGCAGGCTTGGAGCCTATTCCTTTGATTTTCTGATTTGAGATGGTAATGCCTTTTCTTATTAACTAAACCTGCATTGAAGCAGCTGGTTTCATAGTTCACTAAAAAAAAAAAAAAACACCCAAAAAAACAAAACCTGAGCAATAATCTCTAAAATTAATATTGCTCAAAATGTTCACATACTTTAAATAGATTTCCAGAAAACTAATGCAATATAATACAGAAGATCACTGAAAATAAAACCAAGTAAACAAGTGCTTTGGATGCCAATTGCAAACATTGCGATTCTTTGTATTATAATGAATCTGCACGCAGCCGACATGAACTAGATCATGTGAAAAAACTATTTCATAATAATGTCATATTTTACAAACTCAATGTGGTACAGGTCATGTGTATATTAGATCATTTCTCATATGAATCCCTTGTGGACGGAAGGCAAAATGCAGTGCTCTAGATATGGAGACTGCAGCTTCCATCCTCACAACCCATTAGTCATGTTGGCTAGGATTGATGGGAGCTGGTATGCAGCTACCATCTAGAAGATCACACATGGTCCATCTCTGTTCCAGATGCCATTTTTGCAGATACCAGTAGATTTGCTAGATGATAACACCATAATTAAGGTGCTTTGATGCTGGAAGCATGCCAAAATGCATTTTCATTAACAGCTAAAACTTTATCTTCAATAGCTCTTCAAAAGTTCAATATTTATGTTTCTTTGGCTTAAAAAAAACCCCTAATACTGTGAATTAAGAGTATTCTGGGATGTTCTGCTGTTACTCTGGAACATTTGAATTACCTTCAAAATAATTTGTATTGATGTAGACCAGACAGGTACAACCCAAAGCCCCACACCACATGCAGTGCCCACTTAAGGGTGACCCCAACCACACTGTAGTTCTTAATCTGACAAAATGTATATCACCAGAAAGTAATCATATTAGCAATATCTAAATGTAATTACATGTAATTGGAAATGAAATGAGAGCAAATATAATTCTCTTGGACTCATTATTCTTTGGCGGTCAGACACCTCAAAGGTCAAGTGCAACCCTCAACCTATACCAAGTTGTACACCCCATTTGAAAGTTATTTTTGTTTTATTTATCAGCATATAAATGTAAAATCATTCTTGCAGTGAATCATAAGTAAGAAAATGAAGAAATAAATGTAGAAATCTCAATCTCTCATTTTCCAGAGTAAAAACTATTACAAGCAATAGTGCATCCAGGAACATCTGCAGGTGGAGGAAATATCAAAGGAGTCAAGATAGCAGCTTCAATCGTATAGTTATGGCTACCATCTTGACTTTTTTGACCCCTTCCCCTGGACACCTCTGAATGCTCCAATCTTTTAATGCATTTTAAAATAACTCTTGCAATTTACACTCTCCCTAATAGAGCCATGAGCTTACTTTCAGGAATCCTATCTTAATCTTTCCTGTTTCACTCAGTATGGCAGTAGAAGTTACAGTATAAACTATGTAATATATAGTTACTTTTTGAATGTCTGTTTTCCTAAATGGTATTATGTCATAGATAATAAATGAATGTTTGAGACTCATCCACTTTCCCTTTATACATCCATGCTATTTTTAACTCTGTCATTTTTGTGCATAGTATGATGTTTAGTAACTGAAATTGATCCTGGGATAGGTTTTAAGCATCGTTCAGTCTCATTTATCTGGACTGCTTGAGGGCGCATGTAAACCATTTCAATTACTAGAGGCTGAATAAATAAAATGCCTCTTTATACAGGTCCCTGATCACAAAGATTGAATTCAAATACATGAAGCCTTTGGATAAAAGTCTGTTGCAACTTTCTCCAACCTACTGCACTCCAAATGTGTTGGATTTCAATTCCCATGATCCCCATCCAGTACAAAGTTGAAGTCGGGACATCTGAAGAGCATCAAATTTGGAGAAGGCTGTACCATTTTTGCTTGTGTAGAAAAGCCCGTTCATTCTCAGCAGATTTCCTGATGGCTTTTTCAAGGTCTGTATTAGTAACATTTTGTACTTGGGAGAGTTAGGCTAAAATGACATTTCTTAAATATTTCTGGGACAGCAGCTATTTGGAAATAATAATGGTAGACATTAAAAAGTACTTGAACTAAAGATTATGGCTGGATTCACTCATTGCACTAAGCTATAATTTATTTGATGAATAAGCCCTACTGACCTGATTCATATATAATGCTTAGCCAATAAACCATGATTTAGAAACTACAGTGGCTAAGTTCACACTACACATTAAGCCAAAGCAAAGCACAAACAGTAATGGGATATCATGAAGTGTCAACTCCTTAAGCTGCCCTTTTTGAAAATGTATCACCCACTCCCACCCCCTCAGGCTAACCAAAAATGAATTTGGCCCTTGGGGTGAAATAGGCTCCCTTCTCCTCAGTAGTCTATTTAATGATCACAGTGGTTGTATACTTCTCACACTCAGAACAAACAGTTAAGCATTTTTGGAGTCCAATTTTTATAAAGCCACCTCCAGCAACCCCCTTTCTTTACAGAGAGGCAGGCATTTCTGAGGATGGAAAAGATACATACAAATCTTTTTGATTCCACCCCACCTCTTTTTCCCCTGGAATTACATAAACGATAATATCTTGCAAACCATCTGAGCAAGAGTTTTTATTTTGCCAGAATTGTGAACCATGAAGATGAAGATCCTTATTGTTGATAAACTACAATTCCCAGCAGCCACATCTAGCATGAAGAAAGGAAAAGAATACCTTTAGTACACCTACCTAGGCTAATAGAAACCATCCACTAATAATCTCAGAGTAAAGAAGATGATTTATCTTGAGTGTCCTTATAAAAAGAATAGTATAAACTGAAGTTGATACCGCAAGCCTTCATATTCATATAGTGACTGGGTTCATACCTTAGATGAAGGGGGTTTCTTCACAGTGAGGTTACCATACATCCTTCCAGTTCCTGAGCTGGCAGAAAAAATAGGTAAATAGGTAAATGGTGCTCCCAACAGCTGAGCCCTGTTCTGCCTCAGAGGTGGACAATTTGGTGCTGTGCTTACAGTTTTAGTGCAGAGCAATTTTAGGGCACAGATTGGGTCCCTCTGGTTGCCTTTCCTTGTCCATCTAGCATCACCTGCCAGTGTGAAAAGCAACTGTAGGCTTGAGCAACTGTAGGTGGATACCTGGGAAAGGCTGTAGCCACATTTCAAGTTGCCCAAGTGAAAGTTCATAGGCACAAGGAAGAGTTGCAGTGCAAAATGGGACTCGGTTCTCTTGGTGTATCAAACAATCTCCCTTCCATGACTCTCCTCCTTCTGTGATCTGTCAGGCAAGTTAAAAGGGGAAGCAGACAGAACTCTTGCCAGCTTCATCCCAGCTCCCTATATCCTGCATCACTAAAGGAATGGCTGTGTTGGCAGTGATTAGCAGGGGCTGGTAGAACCTAGATATCTCCTATGAAACTACTGTGAGAGACCACAATTCTTTCAATGACCACACTGGACTCTACATGGGGCTTCCTTTGAAAACTACCTGGAAGTTGCAGTTGGTGCAAATTGCTGTAACCTGTGTGTTATTGGCACTCATTCCCATGAGCACATGACACCTGTGCTGCAGACTACCTACCAAGAGGCTTCTACATACAATTCAAAGTGTTGGTTTAGTTTCTCAAGCTCTTTATGGCTTGGAACCTGAGGGCCCCTCCAGCTGGAATTGACTCATCCAATAAGATCATCCTGGGAGAACCTGCTGATGATTCCCCATTTCTGCAGATGCTGCTTCTCAGTGGTAGCAACTCTTCTGCAGAACAGTCTCCCACCTGAGATTAGGTTAGTCACTCATTTGGTCACCTTCCAGAAACAGGTTAAGACTGAACTTTTCCAGAGGGCAATTCAGTTTAATTGACTGATGCAGTTTGTTGTTATTATTGCTCTTTGCAGTGATTTTAATTTTCCTTAACATATTTTATTGATATTTAGCACAGCGGTTTTAATTTATCTTGTTCTTTGCACTGATGTTTTGAGATGTAAACCTTTGGAAGTCCATTGTGAATGTGATAAAGAAAAGACACAATATAGGAGTAGACAAAATAGCCCCCTCTCAGTTCAGAGTTTAAAATACGGCCACATGAAATCCCACGTCAGCAGAAGCAGGGGAGAACCTGTCATGTACTCATTTGGGATAGGACAACTAGTAGAACCTGACTTCCATTCCTGGTTTAAATCAACCTTAAAGGCAGGACTAGTGCTCTTTCAAAAGGTCACTAAACAAGTGTTAAAAAGGGTTTTACCACTCTTCCAGAAGTGTTAAAGCTGTATATATAAGAAGCCACATAATAACCAGTCAGACATCTGCAAAAGCCAAGTGTCTGATCAATTTGCCAGCCCAAGCCAAAATGGTGGTGGAGGGTAGTGCCCAGTGACCAGAAGGGAAGGGCTATACCTGCAACAGTCTAGAGTATTCAGTAGATGCTGGGTAGATCTCAGCTCTGTCTGCATCATGAACATCATCAACAAGCCATGGCAGATTGTTTATAAGGTAAGACTTAAGTCAGAAAAAGATGGAAAACACCTCTTCAACACTTGAGTAGCTAAATATTAATGAAAGCTGCCTCTGTGAAGGATTGGGGATGAGGTGAAGGTGATATCATGACCTTTAAAAAATTATTAGCATGGCATTTTTCTGCTTTGGTTAGAGGGTTCGTTTGTGGTTAGTCTGTGGTTTAGGGCATTTTATAAACTCAACCACTGTAGTATATTCACTATGACTTTAATCTAGCCTGCTGTGTTTTGAGTGTAGTCAGTTCTAGATTATTTAATAAAAGATGGCTAAACAATCAGATTTAATATGCTGTAACCCAGCTGTTGTTTTGATCCTCAAATCTTAACTTATACCAGATCTAAATATTGAAGCTGCCCCAGCAATGTTAGGCTTAGAATTAACCAATTCCATCTAGATGGAAATCTCAGAATAAGGCCAAAAGGGGATTAGTAAGAGAAAGGTAAGATTTACTTGACATATGTCACTAGCAAAGATTAGTCGAACGTGGAGCAACATATACTGAACTCCAAGCTGGTAAGTCCTAGCCACTGTAGCTAACAATGAGTCATGCCATTCAACATAGTAGCATCTATAACAAGCCACAACAAGGTCAAATGACAAGTATAGCACTGATGCCACGGTCCAAAGGATGCAACTCAGCACCTGCATTATGATGTCTGACGCATATATATAAGTCACATCATTTGCATCAGGACATGTTATTTGCCCTCCCAGAGACGTTCTCTGTTCAACAACTGGAAGGCTGCACTTTGCTTGTGCTTTACAAGCTTTACATCAAATGATGTAGGAGTAGGCAAAATACTGTACAGGTAAAATTCTGTGATACGGCTTTATCTCAAAAGAAACAATTTACAATCTTACGTGGGCAGCCACTCTTGTACATTTAATTGTACATTTAATTAAATCTACTGATTTAAATGGAAATGAGCAGGGAGCCCTCAGCTCTTGGATTCCCCCTTCCTGATAACTGTATTGAGCAACGGGCACTGCTCCATCCCTGCTAAATTGAAAACCAAAGAAGCAACATGGGGGACCTCAGGAGGCAACCTCAGGCCTTGTACTCATGCCAGTAAAATTCCTGCACTGCTTCAGTGACAAAACTGGCAGATTGAAAGGTATATCACTTCCAATGTCCCAATTAGTACAGAAAACTCATTAGAATTGAGCAACAGTGGCAATTATCCCTGGGGTTAATGTCATAAACATATAATGTGTATTCTAATCCAAAGGGGGTTAGAAATCTGGATGTTAGGCAACTATCGATTCATATCCTAATATCAAATATTGTTTAAATGAGAGCTCTTGGACATAATGAATGGCGTTGTTTATACAACATTACAGCCTGGTGAGCGCTCCATTGGATTTCTCCTGTTGCTACACAATTTATAGAATTAAACTATAAAAGCAATCATTTTATAGTCTAGTGTGGATTGACTATGCTTCGTGGAATCAAGGACAAAGTTTCTCCTTTTGGGGATGGTATCTGATGACTGCAATTGCTCGCCTAGATTGGTAGAGTGAGGCGTTGCCTGAGCTGACATTTTACATTATCCTTTAGTTTGATTTGTTTAGGGTTTATTGTAATATGTGAATCCAGCTTTTGTGGATTTTTAAACCATGGGCTATGGCTTAACATGCCACGTGAGCCTAGCTTAGCACAGTGTGTCAGCCCACTTGGTTTTATTAAAGGTGCACAATTGGACTTGGTCCAAATCCTCATTCATCTATGAGGATCACTCCATGCTCTTGGATCAGCCACTATCTGAGGGAAAAAATTACATATTGGCCCTGTCTGGATGACATCTTTAACTGGGACATGGGAAGGGAAAAAAAACCATGAGAATAGCAAAATTGCATTCTCAGCCAATTAAACCAGAAGGGCTTAAATGTAGCTCCAAACAAATCCAGTTTTGTTTAGAGTTACGCTTAGTTCCAATGTTAGTAATGGAGGCAAAGTACCTGAGAGGCATCCTACAACAGGACTTTTCTAAATATGCCAATCTATGTGGTGGTTTCCATTTTTGCCCCATGCGGCCCCACAGGAGGGACTGAAAATGGTCAGAAGCCGGTGGGTCCATAACCCTCCTGAAAATGTTCATATTTGCATCAGGCCCAATTGTCATTCCATAGACTTAAATTCCCTCTCCCTGGAGTGGGAGAATGGAAAGAAGTTCTTTGAACTGATGTAGAACGTGACTGATTGATTGATGAGATTCCTGGTGGCCCCTGCGACTGGGCCACAAAGATGAGGTATGGTTGATTGCTCAAGCTGTGTGCAGCTGCCCTGTGGAGCTTCTCTAGAGCAAGGATGCAGGACCAGACCCACTCTCAGATTGCTGGGGGAGGGGTTACATCTTTCCCCCAGACTTCATTTCTGACTATCTTCTCTGGGAAGGAGGTTATGAAACCAATAATCACAATCATAATGGCTGATTAAAAAAAATAAATAAATAACCAACCACCAGAGGCCCAGGGCATGGAGAAAAATTCTGAAATTAAGCAGCTATATAGAAAAAGATGTTCTATTGTATCACTTGGGCCAGCTTGTTTATCCTTTTATAAACATCTGCACTGCTTTGTTTAAAAAATGAAGTTATAGTTAGGAAAACAAAAACAATTAGGCTGAACCCATTTAGCCAACTGCCAATTTTACTTCTAAAACTTATTCCAGAGATCAGTACATCAAGTTGTCTCCAACGGGTAAGGGAAACATGCACCACAACAAACATTTTAGATGAATTGCTAATACAGTACATGTTTGGTTCAAACAATGCAACATGACTGCAGACTATATATGAGATTTAAGATTAAACAGAAGTTACTTCTGCAGTGTCTGTCAGGCTGTCTAACTTGTAGTTCCATTATGACTGAATCTGCATGCCCAAGCATTTCTAAATGTGTATTATGGAAATCTTTGCAGTTTTAAAGGACAACATTGGCATTAAATATAAACATTGTTATTTTCAGACACTAAATGTACATTTTCATGCATTGCTTCTAGGGAGTGCAAATGTAAGAAAAGAACACCTCAAATCTTCAGCATGCCAGCAATCCGTCCCCATCACTGCAAAGCTTAAAAAGAGCTCTGGGTACAGGCCAGTTCTCCTCTGCAAGGGCCGTACGAGAAGATGATCCTGCATTTGGGCAACTCCCATTCATTCCAACAGTTTCCTGATAGATCATGCTCCGATAGCTAAATATACCTATATTACTCCTGGATTAGACCTGTTTCAAATGTTATTTCTGAAGAATATAAATTTGGCTACTGAATTCAAGGAATGAAATGCTGTTAAATTAAAGCACACACAAAAAACCCTTTGGAGCAGACCAAAAGCCTTTCTAACAGAGCTCTGCAAATTGTTCAGAAGAGGCTGTTTAGAACACATGGGAGCATTTGTTACAGCAGCTGCGTCATTCTTCTTCAGAAACTGCTCCTGGCATTCTCCAGCTTGAAGCAGCTGCTTTAATGATGTTTCCTATGGGCTCCCACCTGTTCCAAGGCATCCCATTTAAAGGATTTGCCAAGCCCTCTATCTAATACAGCATCCTGACTTTTGTAATGGCTGAGAGAGACTTATGGGAAATTCCCAAGCACGATATGTTGCCCAGGTCTTGGGACTTAGGAAATTCTGACTTTGAAATATTGACAGTCCTACATTTTGTGGGTCTCTTGCTTATTTTGCAATATAAAAGTTCTAGTAGAGGCTTGGATACACAGTGTAAAACAGGGATCACAGCTCAAATGGAGAAACTATCTGAGGTAATATTTGCAGTCTTGAACCTTTGAGCATTCACATTAATAAGCCCCACTGAACATTAAACCAAAATAATATCAGTCTGGATGGTGCTCAGAATTCAGTATATTCTATGTTTCGTGTATTCAAATATTCTGTTGGGTTAGGACAGAATAATAGCCCTTGTTCCCTAATTGCTTTTAAAAATAAAATAAAGGACAACTGATCCACTGCAGCTGATAATACTTAGCAAATATTATTTGTGCACAGTCCTTCTTTCCAGACTGATGGTTTCTATTCTGTCTATCTAATTATCTATAAATAATTCTAAGGATTTAGATTTGAGTAGTTTTTAATCCTATCGAGCAATCCAGTGTGGTCTTGTACCTATAGGTCAGTGCAAAGTTGCATTGAAATAACTCATTTTCAAGAGCCTTCCAACAGATTGTCTGAATACAGGTAATCCTCACTTAATGGTTCAAAGTTACGATGGTGTCCGAAAAAGCGATTTACAACCTGTACTTGCACTTATGACCATTGCAAACCGTTGCACCATCCCCCGTGGTCACATGATTGTGATCTGCGACCTTTTTTATGACAGTCATTAAGCGAGTCACATGGTCGTTAACTGAATTCCGGCAAAAAAGTCCATTGGGGAAGCCGGATTCGCTTAACAACCACGTGATTTGCTTAAAGACTGTTGTAAAAATGGCCATAAAGGTCTGGTCACATGGTGACTCGCTTAATGACTTCCCCGCTTAATGACCAATTTTCTGGTCCCTATTGTCGTTAAGTGAGGACTACCTGTACTGCAAGTTTCCAAATACTTAACATAACGCCCCCCCCCCAAAAAAACCTCTGTTTCTTACCACTCTGCAGGAACCAGCTTGAGATATTTCCTATGCTCCGGTGTGTTTGGTCCCTGTAGTTCAAACTTCACCTGAAGAAAAAGGGCCATATGGGACATCCAACTCAAATAAATGAAGGCTTAATTTTACAAGTACAGGTGAGTCAATAACTGAACTGGGCTGCTCTGCATAGCAGGCTACTGGTATTTTGAGGGGTACTTTGCATAATGGATAATAATAGGAGCCACCAATCGGTACTGAGATGGAATGGGAGAAGGATGTCTGATAAACATTTTCCCTGATAGATTTAGCTCCTATTTAACTGAAATGAACGATCATGCTCTAGAAACCAATGCTGTCCAAACTTTGAAAGATCTTTCTTGAAACCAACAGGGCAGAGTGCATTCTCAAGATACACATATACCCCTGGTGCTTCTGAAATAGTTCTGTCCCTGAGTCTACATTGCCTGCTTGGTTAAAGATTACACACAAGTCAGGACAGTTGCCAATGTTAGAGTAACCATAGGCAACTTGGTGTTTTCTAGATGTTTTAAACTTCAGCTCCCATCCACTCTGGACTGTGGGAATTGTCAAAAACATCTTGAGAATATCAGTTGCCTCCCCCATGTTAGAGAATCAAGAATATCGAAACCCTTCCCAAATTCTCTCCACAGGGAACCAAATCAAGCCTGTTTTTTTTTTTTCCCTTCTCCCTGAAACAAAATTACTTCCATTTTTTCCCTGTATGTAATTGCACTTCCAATGCAACTTCAAGATATGAAGGGGGGAAAACGCACAATAGTGCCCATATCACACATATTTCCAAAAGAACATCCTTCCATAGAGTTTTTCATCCACCACACAGCAGGCACATGGGAGCCCATGAAAATGGCAGGACCCTGTTTCAGTCAAGCAGGTTGTTGTCCACTTCATGCCAAGGACATAAGTTCTACCTTGCTTTTGCAGTACATAAAGAGTGAAATAAGGAGGTTGGAATTAGAAACTGTCTTGAACCAAGTCTTATTCTCCTTTCTCCCACACAGAGGTTTTTCTTGTTTTGGTCGAATTCATTCAGCCGCTGAAAAAAGAAAGACAAAATTAAATCAGATTTTTTTTTCATCTTGCCAGCTTTAACTGCTGCTCCTCAAATATCTTGACTTGAGAGGAAATTCAACAACTAAGTCTACTGAGCAGCAGTCAAGGCAGCTAGTTATCCAGTCCACTGGATCAGAGGAAGGATGAGAGAGAGAAACCACGTTTGAACTAGAGATTAAAAAAAAAAAAAAAAAGGAAATTTTCAAATTACTAATTCATAATGAGATCTTATCAACATCCTTGTCCGATCACTTTCTATTTTAATGGTTTAGGCACGCGTTGTTTAGGTGTTATATTTTAATAGTTTAGGCACACATAGAACATTGTTGAAACTAACAGGGCAGGCCTTTGATCAATGCCTGCACTACCAGATAGTTTTAGGGGAATAAGGATTGGGGTCCAATCATTGCATCAAAATGATTCTTTCTTATTCACTATTGCACATTAGTTATGTATGTATAGTCCAGCAATCCAGTTAGCAAATACATGGGTACAACTGGCATCCAAGAAAAGAATCATAGGGAAGCAAAACACTCAAAGGTTTTGAAACGCAAATCATAGGATTGCTGAAATGCCAGGTGACGTGAGAAACTGCTGGCACTCAAGAGAAGAGCATCTTTATTGTATTCAAAAGATCCTAGGCTCAGCCTCCAACATCTGTACATATAGGAAAGCCCCCATGAGAAACCCTGGAAGACCATCTATGAAGACCAGATGGTGAGGTGAATCATTTCCTGTCCTCAGGTATTGGGGGAAAAAAAAAATAGTACAGGCAATCATGATTTGGTTGAAAATGGTCAGGTAGATGAAGACTGCTGAGCATGAAACTGAGCAAACTCAGGGAGGCAGTGAAGGACAGAAAGGCCTGGTGCGATATGGTTCATGGGGTCACGAAGAGTCGGACACGACTTAATGACTGAACAACAACAGATGAAGACCAGCTTATAGTTTTTCTAGGCATCACCTTCACCTTTTTGCCTACTTCTTCCCACCCCAGTTGGAATTAATAGATTGCTATATGGAAAAGAAGAAACTTGGGAGAGAGAGGAGGGTGACAGGACAGGTCTTCTAATTTCATACAACAAAAGTAGCCACTTTCAGCATCTCCTCTCCTTTTCCTGAAAAAAATGCTGCTCAGCTATACGAATGCATCTAAGGGGAAGAGAACAAAAGTGAAGCTGGTAACGGCACTTCACGTGTAGTGTTGTGTGTGGCTGGCTACTCCTCACATCATAAGGTAGTTCTGCTTTTTGTGTACAGATGGAGTATCTTAATAGTTAAGTCTGATAATTGAAGTGTTACAGTAAACAAGGAGCCCCAAAGTACAGGCAGCCACAAGGCTGATGATACTGAGCTATTTGGAAATGTGATGTTTTTATAAAAAAGAATAATCTTCTGAGGAATAATGTAAGTTGTTCTGCAGACTCCAAGTGTACCTGGGGAAAGGTCTTCTTGACCTTGGGCCCTTTTCAACTCTATTCCAACTTCTATTTCCATTCTTGGGATGGAATGGCGTGAGTACCTATTGGGGTAATCCATTTTCCATTCCAGATTAACACCTGAATCTGAATAAAGTTCTTAGATGAGGACAAAATAGCATGACTGGTCTTGAAATACTTCCTTTCTAAAAGATTTTCTTGGCAAATCTGGACATTACACACTTTATAAACCGTAAATGCTATCAGCTGCTAAGGAAATAGACGCTGTGAACTATGCCAAGGGGCTCCAGTACCAGAAAAACCAGCTCTGAGAAAGAGAAATTAATACTTTCTAGTTATATGTTGCAGAGAAAAGGCAATACTGTACATGCATTTGTTTCAGCTGCTATAGGATTATATTCTATATATTTTAATTCTCATCAAACAGATAAAAATATCAGTCTATTGTTTAACAACAGTTCTAAGTGCATATAATTTGAGAGCAAATGCCCATCTAAACACATCATGTATTAACAAATGCATAGGGAAGCAGGGAATAGAACCAAGTTCCAAAAGAGAAACAACCAGTTCTTTAACATTATAATTGCCTTCCACTTGTTTCAAATGTCTACTTCACTTCAGCCAATCTGACCAAAACTGATACAGGAGAATACTGTATTCATTGATTAGGAAACATGCAAATGTGCTCAGGTTTTTTTTTAAAAAATGAAAGACTGATTCAAATTGGTCCAAATCTCATAAAAATATTATGGTATGGAATGCCATTCAAAGCCTTCATTGAAGAAGCTGATGTCTCCCTGTAATATTATCTGCTAACATAGGCATGTGTTTGGTTAGTCCTGTACACATTTCTCATGGGTCAAATTAAGATTTGCATTGCAGTATTGCTTAAGAGAATCCAGTGCACCTTCCAAAACTGAAATGTTACTTTTTAAAATCAATACAGACCTGTATTAAAAACATTGAAGAAATGACTTTAACAGTTATGCTGTCTGAAAAGGTATTTTTAGTTAGCACCTGCTGTATTTTATTTTTTTAGAAAAGTGCTTATATCAAAATAGAGTTGTATTACAAACTCTAGTAATGTCACAGACTAAGTAATGATTAAAATTAGAAAATTTGGATTTGTAAAACAAAAACATAAGTCAGTAGTACAGATTTTATTTTCTTTTCATCCCCCAAATATGGTATGATTTTAACAAATTTGCAAAAAGGGATTTAGCAGAACTTGCAAAAAGGGTGTGTGTATATGTGTACGGAAGCTTCATAAACAGTGGTATAGTTTAGCTATAAACATTCTGAATAATGGTAATTATTTTATACATGCTTAGATAGATATACATGCCATTGAATTCATTGGGACTTATTTCTAAATTAACATGTGTAAGATTGCTCTGTAAATTGCTACGGTAACTTGTTTGTGATTTATTAGACCTAGCTGAAATAACAGTATTTCACAAGCAATACCAAGAATGTGATACATTACATAACTTCCCAAAAATTGCTAAGGGCAACTTAACAGAAAGTGAATTTATCTATTTAGAGCTGATGTGCAGATTGGCATCACAGTTCATGCATTCCAGTTTGTTTCTAAGACTGTGTTTAATATACTTCCTGTGCTATCACAATGTTCAAACTGAAGGTGACACTGTGCTTTGCATAACATCTTTATAAATGTGCAGACACACATACGGCCATAGCTATGCACAAGTTAAACCATAAAATATACGTTTAAACAGATGCTATATCCCTCCTTGTGAATATTAACTGAGGTTTGAAGGACTGACTTGCATAATATGGCCTTTAGCTTGATTCATCTGCTTATAATTTCTGCCATATATATATGGCAGAAATTACAAGCTGATGAATCAAGCTAAAGGCAATATTATATTGCATATATATGGGTGATCCGATAGTTGATTGCTCCTCCACATTTACAGCCACCCGAGTCTGGAAAACTGTATGAAAACCATTCTTCTTAGTATTCCACTCTTCTACGTAAGGGACTATACAGGTGAACAGTTATGTCAGCCTCCCACCTTGAGGTTGGAAGATTTACCACCTCTCAACTGAAAACTAAGGCCACCTTAACTCCAACAGAGATGATGTATAATCAGATGCTGTTGCTAAGCATACTTATTTGGGAGTAAGCCTAGCACTCCATGGACTTACATCTTAAACATTTCTCCAAAAGTATATGTGCTTAGGTCCTCAGTCTAATTATTCCAGTTTAGATACATTAGGTATGATTTGGTCAAATTAAGCACTTGGAAAACTACTCTTTTTCCACAAGATGGGGTGTCACTGAAACTCATGGGACGTTATGGCTGGGTTCATGGGTTAAGCCATGATTGGTTTAATAATGGTGTGTTGAATAAGCCACAATTGGCTGGGTTCACAAAATAATCTGAGCAACAGTGAAACAATCCATATTTTAATTCAATGCAATATGTGATTTCAGTTTAAGATTCCTCACATGCGCCTGGGAGTAATTCTCACTGAGTTGCCAAAAGTAATGTTTTCATAGATTCAAAAAAAACTGCACAAGTGCCCATTACTTAGCAGCAAGATCCTGCTCCCAATTTCAGTGATTGTTCCAAGAATCAGTGGCCATTTAGTCCTTTGTCTTTCCACTTAGAGCTGTTGTACAACCACCCCAGGTAACAAGCAGCTGTGTAAAATGAGATTGTATAATAAAAGAGACGGCTGTTGACATGCAGTTTAACAAACAAGTGCAAATTATTATATCTTTGCATTTTCCTAGCCTGCCTAAAAATAAACATTTCCAAACAAATGTGTGTTTTTTTTTAAAAGGACATTCTTTCATATTTTGCACAATTTTTATCAAAAAGGAAAGTACCTTCATCCTGTCGTGGGCTTAATTTCCATATTATAAGAGGATAATAGCCAGGTTCAGCAAAACAGAAATTCATGTAAGAACATTTATTGAATTGTTTAACAGTGAAAACTCAGTTCATATGCAATTTATATGAGGTGAGGGTCCTTAAAAACACCAATTTTCACATAAATTGCAAATGCTTGTATCTTTTACCAAAAGCAAAACCATACAAGTGGTTTGCTCAAACAAGTAAAGAGCAAGCATGCAAATACTTGATTTTACTTGGCTAAGGGATTTGATTTTACTCGGGCTAAGGGTTTTCCCCTTAGCCAGGTAAAATCAAGTATTTGCATGCCTTGCTCTTGCTTGTTTGTACAAGCCACTTTTCTAAATATGTATGCAATCTATAGGCCTCTTCACAATTAGGAGGCATAAAGACAACCTTCTAGCAATCAGTAAAACATTTCTCTCAAAAAAAGTTGAGGCAGTCTTTGTTGAATGGTACTTTTTAATATGCGCTCATGCTTTGAAAATATCAGAGGGGGAAACAAAGAGGGAAATGTTCCTTATCTTTTTAGATGCTGAGAAATATCCAACCACGAACTGGTAGTGAGTTGCAAAGAAAACAGGCTGGAAGGTAGTAACGGGTTTCTTACATATAGCCTGGTACCATGCACCTCATTCATAATAACAATAATGTGAATGTTGTGCAGGGAGGCATAATTCTCTGCACATGTGAAGTCTCTGATGTCTAGGTGAAAAGGGGGCAGGAAGTAGATGGAGGGAAGGAATAAAGCTAAAGTCTACATTTCATGCATGGCTATCATGCATCAGGCCCACTTCCCCATAGTGTATCTTCAGACATCTGAGTTGGAGTTCAGGTTTGTTAGCCTGGGATCTGTGTTGATCTCGTACCTGTAGTGATAGCCCTCCATGTGGTCTCTACAGGCATCTCTGATATTATACATCCACTTTTTGATCCCCTTTCGGTTCAAATATAAAACCAGAAGGAAAATGGCACCAATGAGGGCCAAGACTATCCCAAGGAAGACGTAAGAGGTCTGCAGCGGGGTCTGGTCATCGATAGGAAGCAGGCAGCTGAGCTGTGACACATTGATGCTCACCAAAGAGCGCTCTTGTGACTCCTGGGGATAGGAGCACTTGAGGGCCCCTTTGGCCTCCACCTGCTTGTTCTCCTTCAGCCAGTTCACCAAGTCCTCGATGTGGCAGTCACAGACCCAGGGGTTGAGGCTGAGGTTGAGAGCCAGCAAGGGGAGGCCCTGCAGCTGCTGGAGGGTGTCATTCCTCAGGGTCTTCAAAGCGTTGCTGCTGAGATTGAAGCTCTGCAGCCGGCGGAGGCTCCCAAAGAACACGTTATGCAAACTCACCAGAGAGTTGTTATGCACATCCAGGTGCTCCAGATTGGGCAGCGTGGAGAACATGCTGGCCGGCAGATAAATCAGATTGTTATCCGACAGGTCCAAGCGCTTCAAGTTGAGAAGCGTGCCCATCTGGAGCAGCTCGGCAACGAGGAGCACGATGCTGTGATTGTAGAGGGAGTTGCTCAAGTCCAGTTCCTCCAAGGGGCTGCTGGCATTGCCCAGGGCCTTGGGGCTGAGCCAAGTGAGTGCATTATCACTCAGGTCCAGCTGCTTCAGGTGGGGCAGCCCTGCGAAAGTCTCAGCGCCCACCCGGCTCAGCTGGTTGCCCCTCAGGTTGAGGCTGCTGAGCTCCGAGAGAGAGGCGGAGAGGAAGGAGGCAGAGGAGAGGTTCCTGATGCAGTTACTGGTGAGAAAGAGGTCCTGCACGAAAGGTGGCCACTCGGGAGGCACCTCTGTCAAATTCTTGTTGATGCACTTCACTGTTTGGGCTGCCTCGAAGCACTCACATAGCGCAGGGCACAGGGCGGTTGGCAGTCGTGGCTGCTGAGCCCAAACCCAGCTGGAGAGGAGCAGCAGGAGCAGCAGCTCCAGTCCCCCAACTCCTCGCCTCTCCCCACTTAACGTAGGGGGTGCACAGCCCCAAAGAGAGCACCCCAGCATCACCGCCTCTTGCCAGGGCCTGTTCTCCTGTGGTGCTCCCTGGGCTGGTTCTGTCTCCAAACAACCCTTAGCTCCAGCACTCCCTGGAGGGCTGCTTCTTGGTCAAGCTGGAAGGTGGAGAAAGGAAGCCTGGAGGGAAGTCACAATTTCTTCCACACAGGCAGCTGGGCTGGGACACCGCGGTCTTGGAAGTAGAGGAGCAGCCCCAGGGATGGTCGTTTTCTGTTTCACGTCCGGCCACCCTTAAAAGAAGCAGAAACAAAGGGGAGGATGAGAGGAGCTGTTTGAACCGAGCCAGGCTGGGGAAGAGATCATGCTTTGCTCTAAGACCCTGCCTTCCTGGATGCTGCCAGCACATCCCTGCACACCGTCTCAAGATCATTTCCTCCTGCCAATGCCATCCCTTGAGTCAAACCACCAAACAGCCTGGACTGCAAAAGAGAGAGAGAGAGACGGAAAGAGAGATAGATGGAGAGAGAGGTCCTTAGATTTGTCTTGATGTATTACAGCAAGTTTTGCCAGCCTGCCTGTGTCTGACAGAGCCACACCCTCGGGCAACCTTCCCCAGCAGGGAACAGCAGAGGATAATGGGCATTGTAGTCCAAATACCTGGAGGGCATCTGGTTGGGGTATGCTTGTTTATTTGCTTTTAATAGATTTCTTTTCCTCCTTTGCTCAGAAGCTCAAGATAATATCTATAGTACTCCCTCTTGCAATCCCCCCAACAACCTTGTGAGGTAGGCTGGACTAAGAGCGGCTGGCCAAAAAGTCATCAGCGAGCTTCCATGGCTAAGAATGGCCTTGAACCTGGGTCTCCTTACCTTAACCACTATGCCACACGTTCTCTCCCTTACAACTTCTACAGATAAAAACATGTCCGTGCGCCTGAATTGCTGCTACTGGGTAAAACGCTAGGATTTCCCTCCCTCGCCCTTCTCTGCCGGCATCCTTTCAGAGGACTGGAAACGCAGCGTTGGGTTCAAAGGATTTGCTGTGGGCCAGCGAGTTACTCTAGTTCTTGTCCCTCAAAGGCCATGCTGAAAAGCGGAGCCTTAATCCGCGTTCGCTTTCAGAATTACGAGTTATGGTTTTGTTCAACCTAAGGAACACACTGGAGAAATCTGCAACTTTTCGCAAATCCCCTCCGTTGCCAAACCCGAAAGCCGCCGCTTTCCTTATTCATCTCCTCCCCTTCCAACTTTTCCAACATCCTCCTCCCCGCCACACCCCAAAAACAAGCTTCACGCCCGGGTCCCGGCGCTTCGACGTTCCCAACGGGAAAGCCAGCCTTCCCTCCCCTTCGCCCTACGGCTACCTCCAATCCTAGGAAGGCAATGCCCGCGAGCTCCAGCGGTTGCGTTTCCAGAGGAAGATGCGCGCGGTCGAACCGTAGAGCGAGACATCCCCCGCCCCTTCAGGCGGGCGTAAGCGGGGGCTGAATCAACCTGGGACGAACTGAGACCGGACTCGTCTCCCTCTCTTCTGGGGCGGGAGGGCGAGGGCATTTAGGAGCGGGTTCAGCCTGCAAGGCTCAGCCAAGGAAAGGAGCGGACGCGAAAGCAGTCCTTCCTCGCTTTCCCAGCCCCCGCCAGCATCAGCTTACCTGCCTCGCGCCTGGGCTTCTACTCCGCCAGTCCCGCGCAAACTCCCGGGCCGACTGGGAACTGCACGGCGCAGGCAGCAACTTTCCCTGCCCCCCTCTCTCCCGCCCTCCTGGCTTGCCTAGCCCAGCCTCCGCTGCAGGAGAAGCCAATGGTAGCCGCGGCCTGCGGGAGGCCGCCCGGCTCCGCGCACCACACCCTCGGTGGCAGCGGGCGCTTCTCGCCTCCCTGCAGCGGTTTCCCTTGCAAAGAGGTCAGGTAGGGCTGGTCGGCCGCCGCCGGCGCCGGGTTTGTAAGTATTATGCCCGACCTTACAGTGGGACTGCCAAGGGCTCACGGGAACGGGAGCCCTCTGCGGTAAGAGGGAAGCCCTCTGCACGAACTCAGAGGTACTCGTTATGTGTAATCGCGGCATCGCTTTACAGAGCGGAACCCTGGCATCTAAGAGGGCAGGTTTATGTGTTGACCTCAACGTGGTGATCACAATGCTCAGAGCAATGCACAATGCCTTTCATGTGTCTCTTCACAGCAGTCCTGCGGGGTAGGTTAAGCTGGCAGAAAGATAACTGAGCATCTAATTCAGCCACGGGCACCCAGCGAGCTGTGACCCCAGGATACTACTGCCATAACAGGCTGGGCACTATTCTGTGCTGGGTAAACTTACCCTGCTCGAAGCAACATTCTGGCTGGTACTGTAATTCTTTGTAGCCGCAACTTTTGGTAGAGTCGTTTAACCCCACTGAGAGGTCTGACTCTGATCAGGGAAGTTTGCTGAAGCAGTGGGGAGATTTATATACTAATTAAAGACATATGGGAACTGAAGATGGGTTAGGTGCTGTGTTTAGCACAGCTCTGTTCTTTTTGTATCTAGGGAAGAATGGAATAAGGAGCTGTTTACACAAAAATCAGAGTGTTCCCTGTACCCAGTGGCTGTTGCACCTTAAACTTTATGCATAAGAGCAGATTCTCCTGTGCCGAAAGCCTGAAGACTTTCTACCAGATGCAGAGATGTAAAAGACAAGGTTAAGTTGTAATTGTGGAACCAGTGTCCCTCCATATTGTTTCCAGAAGGATGGAAAGAGGTGGTGTACTTGCTGCTAGACCTAAGCCAGAAGACAAGTTTTCTGCATGCATGCCTGAGATTACTGTCATGCCCATGTCAGCTCAGGACCAGGTGACCCTCCAGATAAGAAATGATTTCAGTGACTCCTCTTGCATTCTTCTTTTGTCTATGTTTGGGAAAAAAAAAGTTTTCTGTCCTATTTCATGACTTTGCATTCATGATTGACTTCCCACCTTAGAAGATGAGTTTCCACAAACGGATCTGATCGTTGTCACAAGAGGGAATCGAACCCTCCCTGTAAAGGTATAGTTGAGAAACTTTATTCCTGGTTCCTATAAGGGAAGAAACCAATATTTTCTAAAGGTATTTAAAGAGAAAAAGATCAGTTTCTCTTGAAACAATATTCTCTCGGAATGAGTTGGGGTCATTTGAGGAAATATTTGGAGCGGCTTAGTTGGGGGCACGTCTATAGGTTCTGATCAGGTATTTTCATACATACAATTTGGACACTGATGCCTATTCTGTCACAGATTAAAAAAAAAAGTTGGGACATTTTAAACCAGTTCCTGAGATCTGCAAGCGCTGATAGAGGGTAATATATGTTTCAGCCCATAAGTGAATGATTGAACAATTAGTCTGTGACAGGTGTCCTCTGCCTCCCAAGCCTAACACGTCAGTCAGTTTCCCCTAAAGCTGGCCCTGTTTCTCAGTTGTCTTAAAGAAATGGAGGAAGAAAACTCTATGCGAATGATCCTTTATGATCTGAAAGCTGAATGATAGCCTGGCTGTATATGTGGGTACCAGCCGGGGTGCAGGTGGAAGTGGGCGGGGGACAATGACAAAATGTATATCATAACAGAAATGCTGCCTCAGTGTTGACTGCAAGTACATAAGCGGTGGAGCTTGTGTTGTGCTGTCCTGACACACATTTCATCATTTTGACAACATCTTGGCTTGCTGCGGACGTCTCTGGCTGTACTGGTAGATCCATAGTGAGTCACTTATGCTCTTTTATGACAAGGTTACAAAGCCATTTTTAATGAACACGGTTCTTGCTTAATACTTTGGGGAGTTACATGCTTATCGACTGACTGGTGATTGGTCATTGCAGGCAGGGTTCACAGCTTTACAAAATCCCATTAAGGCTGTTTTTGGGGGGTCCGGCCCCACTGAGAATTGGCTATATACTAAAGGCTTTGTGGCTGACACCACAGAACATTTGTGCTGGCAGATTGGGGGCAATGCCTTTGTGGATACCCTGTTCTTCTCTTTTCGGTTCCTGTTGGGAGTGATGAAAACAAAGCTGCAAAAAAGGCTACATTTCTGAAAAAGGTGACCAGATGCAGCTCAGAACAAGGATGAAAGGAAAATAAATCAGGACCCATTAGTATGTCTCTGGACAATTTGTTGTACATAACAAGGTTTCTAACCCCCATTTATTGAATCATGGAACTAAAACATAACACTTCATCTTTCTTTCTTCTGAATTAGGTTTGTTTATTTATTAGATTTCTACCCTATTTTTCCCCCAGACCTTACAGTGGTGTACAGAGCACTTAGTCCTCTGTAGGTCCCCCCACCCCCCAAGCAACTATTTAATGTCACTCAGTAAATCTCCATAGCTGAACTGGGTGTCCCTGATCCCACAGCACCTTAACCACTGTGCCAGTTTGTTAAAACTGGTTTATAACTGGATATGTAGGTTATTCCAGAACATGACTTAAAAGTAAAGAATTTATGGAAGGCAGACATGTTAGTCTATGGTGGTAAAAAAATCAGGAAGCGTCTACTAGCACCTTTTCTAACATATTTTATTAAAAGTGAATGTTTTCATGAGCTGCAGGTCACTGCATTAGATGTATAGATTACCTAGACTGATGAAGAATTTAAATGGGATGAAATGGGAGATAGAGGGGAAGTTAGGTTGGTTATGCACATATAGGTTACACGAGAGAGAGATTACAAGTACCTTATCAATTAACAATTGCAATGGGTTAAAAGCCCATTGGGTTTCATGAGATCTTCTGAGATTTATGTGAGATGGGGAATGGGGAGAAAGAAGAAGATCCATTGTTTAAATGGTGGTTTGCTTAACTGGGCATTGGACATATTGGACTTTTATTGGGATCCTTATGAAAGGGGCTTTTATGGTCACAATATTTGTAGAGAGTTTCTAGAGGTAGCAAAATCCTGCCAGGATTTGCTTATCATTTTGTTTACATCCTTTGATGTTCCTGGAAACACATTTCATTCTTTTGCCTGGGGAGGAACCTCCAGTGATGTTTTGGAATTTGGGCAGGGCAATGGTGGGAGAGTCTAATGTCAGTGTGGGAATGAGCAAAATCACCTTGTGATGTCATTAGGAACTGAATAAACCAACTTCATCTGTATATCTATCAGCAGTGTTGAATCAAAGACTGTATAAAGTATCTATATTTAACTGTAATTGGATTAAGATAATGTCAGTTGATTTTAGGGACATAGTAAGCTAAGCTGGCATGTCTCAGAACTATATGTCTGTCTTGGAATGCTTGCAAGCCTATAATCTCTGGCTGCAAAAATCCAGACAGCATTTGATGGCATCAAAGAGGTAGACTTTTCTGAATCTCTTTGCTGCCGTCTAGTGGGCACCCCAGTTTTTGCAGTCAAAGTATTTGTATGGCAATAGTTCTCCAGAGTCTCAGGCAAAGTTTTTTTCACCTTGCCAGTTATTTTTTGCAATGGTATCTGGGAAAGACCTTTGGAAATGAGACAAAGAGATAACAGTCAGATAAGAGGGAACATAGCCCACAGCTGCATAGTGTGTGGAGCAAGAGGCTCAGAAGGCCCCCTCCCCAAGTTCTTAAGCTGTAAAGGTTATGGCAGGAGAATTGTACTTTCAGACTTGCAAGATTCTGTTAATGTAGCTTTACAATAAAGTAGACTTAGTTTATCTGGTTGTGTTTCCTGTCTGGTCTACCTGGTGAGGCTGACATTTTCTTCTTTGAAATACTGATGCTAGAGGTGGACTGCGGACCCTTCTATAAGCAAAGTGGCCTCTCAACACTGAATTGTAGAAGTTAGTCCGACATCTGGCATTCCAAAGGTGTTTTTCAAATCTTGGGGCTGCTCTCTTAGGTTCCATGGAGCAATGAAGTGCTTTGTCAGTTATTGGGAAAGGCTGGAGAACCAGCTTCAGTAATGCACAAGAGCAGTAATCTTCCCCACTACAAGACAGCCTTTTGCAATCATTTCATAATACTGAAGTATCAGATTTCTTTTATCTCCATTTTGGATCTGTCTTTTTCAAAGACTAGGCCTTAAAATAGTATGTTCTTCTTGGCAGCAGTGCTAGTGGTAGTGAAATGAGCCTTGTTTTATATTCTGTTTTTTTGTCATAGAAATTGTTTGCAAGAAGAGGGTTGTGCTTTTTAAGTTGGGGATTAACTTGAAACTTAAGTGTGCTGACTATCAGTGAGGATAGCATTCTTGAATAAAGCCCTTCTGATTTATCTTCCCCCCCAAATGATCCTGTTGGTTAGGAGAGGGAAGGGTAACCTGTGTCTTCCAGATGTTGTTGAACTGCAGTGCTCATCCCTTCATCTATATTAGCTAGGACTGATGGATTTCAACATCTGGATTACCATACAGTATACTGTTCATCTCTATATTGGAATGAATATATTCCAGTATAGTGGAATCCCTCTCTCTGAGCCCTAGGCTGAAGGAAATGGCAAGCCACTCCAGGGATTTGTCCAGGCAGTTGTCCTGAGTAAAAACTGACTTGAAGCTTTAAATTTATTTAACACCTGAAAGGAGTAAACGCATACCAGATTTTTTAAGAAATGCAGGTGAAAGTTTGGAATAGACATTGTCTGGATTCTTGAGAGTAAATCAGTGAGCAAGTACTCTCAGTGCTACAGAAAATGGCTCAATGTAGAAGCTTCTTTGATCTCCACAGTTCTGGCTTATTAGTGCTACTTTGGTCTTTACTTGGAACAAATGATCTCTTTGCTCTTTCTGCATCCAGGAGAAGATGTATGGACAGAACTTTACAGCTGATGACCTCTACTGCCCTTCTTGGCTGCTGATTTTTAACCAGTGTCATATTGTCAACTGAGCAAGTGCCAGCAAGATTAACTATGTCCACAGCTGCCAATTCACAAGTTGACTCAGAAGCAAAAGTGTTCTTCCCTTCCTGTATTGCACTGTGAACATGTAAAAGAGACTTTGAAGCAGAAAGGAGCCTGTGTGAAGGGATCTGGGGACCAATGGCTTTGGGTGGGTAAGGGTTGGATTTGGCCTTGGCTTTCAAATGCTTATTACCTTACATTCTCTTAGCAAAAAAGAGACTCTGAGATCCTTCCAAAGACTGGGAAGTTAAGCCATGTCAAAAAGCACTTTTCCCCCCTCAGACAAATAGAAGAGAGCAGAAACCTGTGACTAATAGGTGGCTACAGAATTAAGGGGGAAAATTGTAATAAAGAGAAGAAGAGCTGAAACTTTGCATGTAGAAGTTCTAGGATCAATCCTGGAAAGGCTAAGTAGAACTGGGTGAGACTATTTACTAGAACTTTTCGTTTTCTTTCTTTCATATGTAGCTCAAACATCAGACACTTCTTGTATGCCTATAGTCAAGATAAAAAAGTAAACTCTGGAAAATGTGGAAAATGTGCAACATACCCCAATGAGAGAATGAAAGTAGAGCTTGAGACTAAGGGCACAATTGCCACTCCTGTGTGTTAGAATTTAACACAGAGTTAACCTAATATGTGCAGTTGTTTATCCAAAAGGGGATGGAGAAGGGATTAATAAAAGCACAGTGGCACGTTCTGAGTTGCCACCCAACAATATATATTCCATTGCTTGCAGATCCGATGGAATAGAAAGCAAACTCAGAAGCTCTTAAAAATACTAGACCAGAGTATATTTTAGGAAGCAGAGCAAGATAAGGTACAATCGTGAAGGTATGAGAGTGATAAAATTATGAAAAAGTGAATAAGAATATTTTTCTCCCTCATAATATTGGAAGCCACGCTCTTTTGGTGAAGCTGAGTAGTTGGAGATTCAGGTCAGACAAAAGGAAATTCTTCATACAGCACACTGCTAAAAATGGAAACTGTGGTAAGATGTCAGAAGAGCATGACTGGATTCGTTCATTGCACTAAGCCGTGATTTCTTGAATAAACCACAAGGCTGGGCTCGCTCAATAGACTATGCCAGACCCAAACATACCTGATACCTTTAAGTGGGAATTAGACAGATTCAAGGAGGTGAAGATAAGATAACTATTAGTCGTGATGCTATATTCTATTGGTAGCATTAAAAGCAACATATTTCTGAATTCCAGTTGTTGGAGAAAACAACAGGATGGTGCATTGCACTAATGCCCTGTTTCTGGGCTTTCTAGGGATGTTTGATTAACATATTCAAAAGTACTGAAACAGAATGATTGGACTTGATGGATTTTGATCTGATCCCACAGGTGCTTGTTATATTCTGTAATCAACTTGTAGGATTTTGGGTAAGTAGAAAAAGAAGTCTTGTCAAAGTGTAATGAGAGCAGTGCCCTGAGAATTCTTCATATCTTGAAAGCCATATTCTGCTAAAAATAAATGAATATGCCTCTAGAATAGTATTATTCTTAATCTTGCTCTCTCTTTCCTATTTATTACTTAAAAGAACTATGCTGCAATTTAGTTCTGAAGTTCTTTAAATTGATGAAAAAGGGGAAGGAAGAAAAAGAAAAAGAAAAGAAAATTCAGAAGGATCACCATGTTGAGTCAATTGTATTATTCAAAAGAACAAAAAATCTTATGGCACCTTAATGCAAAGGAACTGAAAAAGAGAAATAAAAGTTGAGTTAAAAATCAATAAACCATTCCATTCTTTTTTCTATAATTTGAATAAAGAAGAACGATTTATTTTCTGATCGCTTGTCTCTGCCCATAGGCTAAGCAGGCTTGGGCCTGGTTAGGAATCCAACTCATCTTAAAGGAGATTTTACCTTTTTTTACACGTGCTCATCCTTTGCTTGGATATGTGTGTTATAATCTGATACTGAACAAATTTTATGAACGAACAGTTTTATAAAAGTGAAAAGATGTTTGTACTTCTTGCATTTCATTTCCTTCTGACTTCCATATTTACAATCTCTCTTTCCTGTGAAAATGTATCTGTAATTTAACACAACACACCATTTGATAAAGTGAACTCTAATAAACTGGTTAAACTTGATGCACTTGTGAGACTATTGTTTTTGTTAAAAAATGAATCCACATAGGATCAAACAATATCACAAAATAATTGGATTTTTACACCTTCCTTTTCTCTTTTCATGGTTAGGGTCTTTGATTGCTGTATATTAAAGTCAAGGATGCTTCCAAGGATGGATAGAAGGTAGATTTGAATCTTCTGATAAATCTCTGATAAATTTGTAGTAGAATATCCTTGGAATTATCACATTATTCAGTTTTAAATAAGAGTGTATGGAATGTTCTGCTCGTGGAATTGGATGGGATGAATTTCCCTCCATAAGGCATATCATCGGTACTTGTAGAGGATATCCCAGCCCACTGGATCACACTTGGAAGATACAAGGGGAATTACGGGGGGAGACGGAGAAGAACTACCATTGATTGAAGGAAAGTCCAGTCTTATTGGATTCCAGTGCAAGATCTTTTTGATGACTCTTAGGATCCTAATTTAAAAAAGGTAGGTCTGGTTAGTTTAAACTCTGGAGACCTGTTGGATTATCCTGTAGTGATAATGCTTCTGCCACCAGTCAGTTAGGTTCCTGTGATGTGGTGTAGAATGAGTTGCTCAACTATTTGCCATGCAGTTTTTATGAGGAAAAGGAATGTCACTTTGGCGTTGAGTAAAGATCTCCCTCAGTGCAGGCTGATGACAAGAAAAAGCTGATAAATGCAATACTGGCTTCCTAAGAGAAAAAGGAAATTTGGAACATTGTGATCAGCCCCTTTCTAGGGGACTCTAATCTTAAACTGGCCATTCTTCAAGCAAAACCAATTTCAGTGCAAACTAGTATTCATTAAGAGGTTCAGTTCCGTAGACTGTGTTTCAAGTGACATAAAGGGCTTATGTGGAATGGCATACAGTACTATATCATTTTACTGGTGTCTAAGGTCAAATCAGGACCAGGCATATGATAATTCAAAAGATTGTTATGATCTTATTACACTGATCTTTATTGTTGGACTTGGCCAGATTTCTGCAAAAGGATATTATTTGTACAGATTCCTGTGCTTCTTGCTGAATTCTTTTTTAAGTTTTAATATCACTTCTCCCTAGAAAGAAAGCAATATTATGTCATTAACTTTCTCCTTTGACACAGGATATTTCTTCTCTTCTAGCCAATCTGATTCCCTGGCAGACAGCTGGGATTTGACATAGTTGAACAAAAGTGAAATATTAGTGCTAGGAAGAGGTAATAATTCAGTCTGAAAAAAATACTGGTCAAATGATCAGAAAGAAATAGTTAGACCACCTTTCTCCAACCTGCTGCCTTCAATGCCCTCATCCTCTGTGAGCATGGGATATTGACTTGGAATGATGGTTATTGTTATTCAACCCACTTGGAGAACATCACCTTGGGAAAGATGAATGAAAGAAACAAGAACATACGCTACGGCTAAAAAGTTCAAACAGCTCCATTATCTATCCTGTTAAACTTAGAACTTAAATATACTTAGGTAGAATTGAATCTCAATGCTGTAAGCTTTTGGATCTCTTCAGTATAATATTTTTCAATAATAAATATGAAGCTTTGTCATATGGGATGTCAAGAAACTTTTCTCAGGGAATGCAGATTTTGCATTTACTTTTCCCTCAGTCTGCAATATTTTATCACTGATAAATGAAATTTGTCCACTACTTACAGCTTACAGTCACTTTAGCAAATATGATGAGGCCTGTGGATTTGATTAGACAAGTGTGGAAAATAGTTTCTGGCATAGCTTATAATAAATAGGTACTCAAACATTCCTCTCAAAATGCTTTTGAGCAAACATATTCCCTCTGCTGTATAATTTCATAAAAGATAATGATCTAGCCATTTTACAAAAAGAAAAAATTGCAATTATCCCTATGTTAGCACTAGTATGATTACTAACAACAACAATAATGGTAAAAGTCTATTGTTGTCTGGAAAGACCTATATTTTTCATTTTACACACACTAGATTGATGTGAAATGGTAAAATCATGATTCCAGGTTCAGAATTCTTTTATTGGAATTTGTTTGTAGCAGCATATTTTGAGATTGCTATAGCTCTGGTTCTACCAGAGAAAGAGAGTTACACTCAGTAGATATTTTCAACAATTCAGCAAAAATTTCATATATGATAATAGCATCGAATAGTTTCACCCCCAATACTGTAAATTGGAAAACAAGGTATCTCAATGGTGACATCTTGTGGCTAAAACAACCCATAGATGCTCAAGCACTTGGGGAGATTATTTCTATTACTACTATTATCTGACAAATGGATAAAGTTATTCCTTTATTAATAACAGCTCTTAATATCACAAGAATTGAAATACATCTACCAAATCAATCATACTAATTGAAATCCCATTTAACTCAGTATAACACAAGTCAACATTATTTAATGGTAATAATGTGGAAGTAATATTCCGGTAGATAATCTCTTACACCACTCTGTTTATACAACAATGGAGCCAACAAGGTTCTGGATATCATGGGAAGAATCATATTAGGCCGAGAGGATAAGCTAGGTTTCCATAACAGTTTTTCTCCTGCACTGCTACTAATAAATATGCATCAGGACATTTCAGTTATATATGTTTAAGATCAAGGTTTAAGACTTCACCCAGCCAGGTGGCAGCAACTAGCTGCTTTGGCTGATCTCAAACTACACTGGATCTGACTGATTAGGGGTTGGATGGGAGGCCTCCAGAAAATCCCAGGACTGTAGACTACATGCAAATCCATTGGACTACATTACCATCTAATCCATATTTGCAAGACAATTCCTATCTGCAAGGATATCATGTGAGATCTTGACAGATGTCTTATTGAGCTAAGGGATATTACATCCATAGCACTCCCTTGGTCTACCAAATTAGTCACTCTTTCATAAAAAAATAGGGTTAGACTTATATGTCATGTTCTTTACAAATCTGTGTTGGTAGAGAGAATAAAGAGGATGGCCTTGATGGAGAGAGGGGAGATCCATTAGCAAAGCAATGAGGAGGAAAACATCGCTTAGGTCCAAACAATGAAGGAGGAATGTGAAAACATCTCAGACACTTCCCTCATTCACATTAGTATAAAAGGGGAGGAGGTAAACCACAATAAGACATGCAAGATTCTGTTATTATGGTCAATCTTAATAAAGCTAGTTTTAGTCTTAATGTGAAATGATTTCTTGTCCTGATCTACATAGTGGGGCTAACAGGTGGTTCAGGTAATGGTAGCGCTCTTTTTAAAAGTGCTCTGTACTCCTGGGAGTGCAGAGATAACCTTGAAGAAGGAATGCAAGAATGGCTGAGTAAAATTCAGCTCAGCCCTGAGAAAGGGGAGTGGAGTAAGAATGAAACTCAAAATTACCCTGCCTTGCTTCTCTTTGGAATAAGTGGGGGCAGAAGAAACTCTGTCAGGCTTTCATGATTCTGTTGTTATTCCCTACAACAGTAGAGTTCTAGTAGTCGTTGTGGTCTCCGTTTCTTGCCCTGGTCTACTATATATTGAAGTACTGACACAAACATGCTGTTTGGCAATCTCTTCTGCTATCTTGTCAGTGCAGATGTTAAACCAATAGTTTTGGTTGATACCACTTTCCCTTTTTAAATATTAGGAACCCAGTTTGCCTTCCAATCTTTTGGCATGTCACCGGCTCTCAGGAGTTTTCACAGGTGGTAATTGGTGGTTCTGAGATCACATGTGCCATTGTTTGGTCCTGGAGTTTTGAATTCATTTGAAGTAGAAAGGTAGGTCACTTTTATAGCTATAGTGATCCAGAGCTGTGTTCTTCCTCCTTCTTCAATCTCCCTGTTCTGAGAAAAGACAGATGTAAAGATGTTATGCAGTTCTACTGTCCTACCCTATTCCCTACTAAGCAACAGGCCAACAGACTCCTTGACCCTTCTTTTATTTTGGATAGACTCTGCAAAATTTTCTTACTGTTTTGTACATTCTTCATTAGCCTAACCTCATCCCGAGCTTGAGCTATTCTGACTCCATTCCTATGGGCTCCAGTTAGCTGTTTGTTCATTCCTTTCTATAGTTTTCAGCCCCTGATTCTATTTCTTATAAATACCATTTTTGCTTCTGTTTGTCACAGAACTCACTATTTATTAATACTAGCATCTAACGGTTTTATCTGTTTTTCCTTCTTATTTATGCTCCATGCAGTGCATATCTTGTTTATGGGTGTTGTTTGTGTCTATATTTTAGTTCCCCATTTTTCAGGATCTTCCATCCCACTTTGTCTTGCTTATCCTTTAAGCTTTCAAGACATGGAACCCTGCCTACCTTTTTCTGAGTTCATTAAAAGTCAAGGTATATGGCTGACATTTCTTAGCTTTTCCTCTCCCAGTTTTCTTGAACTCCAATATGATGTGTTACTTTCTCCCAACATGCCTGATACCTTCAGTTCATCAACCATTTCCTTTCTATTGGCCAGAATTAGGTCCAGAATAGCTGATCCCTAACTCCTTGTTTCTTCTTCCATTTTCTGAAAAATGAAATTGTCAGCGAGATTAGAAATCTGTTGGATCCTCTACTTCTAGATGAGTTAATTTTTTTTAGCAGATATCAAGGCAGCTGAAGTCTCCCATTACCACTATAGGCCACCCTCTAGAGAATTTGGTGAGTTGATTTAGAAAGGCACTGTCCACATCTTCTGCCTGGGTAATGGCCTGTAGTAAGCTCTAACAATGTTATCGCTTTTGCTTTTTGCTCCTTTTAATTTTGCTCAGATGCTTTCATCATTCCATATTCTAGAGACACAGATTTCTTCCCAGCATATCTTTCAGTACAAAGCTGCTCTCCACCTCCCTTTTTGTTGTCTGTTTCTTCTGAACATGTAGTATATTTTGAGTTCTATATTCCAATCACAGAATGTAAGAAAGTTCATCCATCAGTGAATTGGCTAACGGAGCCAAACAAATTGCTCTGTACTGTATTCTGTGATGTTTATATAATGGGGATTTCAATCTGATAATTTTACATCACCTTGATGTAGATAATTATGGATATTAATTTTATTTTTCAAATTGATTTCTATGACAATGTTGATACTGACATCTTCAGCATGCAAAGCTAGCACAATATTAGGAGAGGGTGTGGCTGCTGAGTGCCATTTTAACTTGTAAATGCAAAGTATATTTTCCTCAAGTCATATCCCTAGTGGTGGTCATCAGTAAAATAAGCAAACGGCTTAGCTATTAAGATTAGTCTCTATTTCTGGAAACTTTATAATGGAATAGGAATACATTTTAAAATTGTTATTAAATCAAGTATAATACACCAGGGCAAAAATTCTTTTTTCACAAGGAGACTCAAAAGAACTCTTCACAACAAAAACATTATACTATAAAGTGTTATTTATCTTAGGATGCTGAAGTCTGTTCTATTATTCTATTATTGTTATAACCATTATAATGCCAGTTATTTTTGGCAGGGCAAACTTTAATGTGTCTGTTCCCATTGGCTATCTCAAGAAAGAGCGGTAAGGTTTGTAATTATTACCCAGTATTATCTGATTGTAGTGTGTGTGTATGGGGGGGCATATCTGTGCTGTATTTTTGTTTATCACATTATTTGTATTTTCAAGTTGTTTGGATTGTTTGTGACATGACTGCTTCATCTTGAACATTTTTTTTTTAAAAAGCACACACACTCTTGACAATAATAACTAAGGTGAGTGTTCTGAAAAATGACCACATAATTTTGTTTTAAAGCTAACCTACATATTTAATGCTTTTCACTGTCCACCCTAGATAAACCACCTTCCCACTTTCGGTTCCACTTGGGCAACTGAAACCTAAGTCCATAAGTTGCTGAATTTATAGAAGATGAATTTTACATCTCCCTCAAATTGAGCTTGACCCTAGTGACATCATGGACACATCCCTGCTATTTCTTTGGAAATGATGAAAAAGTGGTTGGCTGCTGCTTTCTTCTGCGATGAGAATCCCGGGCTAACCTACTTCCCTGGAATTCCTAGCGATTTCTCATCTGATCCCGCTTGGTTTTTTCAAGACCAGCCCAGGCCGGCTAAATTCCTTGAATAAAACGCTAGATATGCCTACTGAAACCAGCCTGCGCACCACTAGAGCACCAGTTGCAGACTTCCTTGCAATTTCCTTGAAACTGGAAGGGCTGGAGAAGACGTATTTCCCATTCCTGTCCTGCAGCTACGAATCTATGCAGACCCTTAGCGGAGCAAGCCCCATTGAATTCAATGGGTCTTACCAGGAATGCATGCAGGGCAGCCTCTCAATCGCAGCCTTTCTAGGGAATACATCTCAGTGAGGAAACTCAGGAGGTGCTGGACCTACAACCCAAACCACCCGAGCTGCAATTCAGGCGGAAGAAGAGGAGCGTAGCCGTTGCGGACCGCTCCTCCTCCCCCGCCCCCTTATCGTTAGCCTCCTGCCCGAAGCGCCCTTTGCGTGTCAGCCCCTTTCAGCGCTGGGCAGAAGCCGGAGGGTAGCCTTCCGCCAGCCAATAAGCACTAGGAATACTCAGGCGCTGCCCAATCCCGCGCTCCTTTGCTCCCGTGTCCCCGCCGCCTCTATCTCGCCGCCTTCAGTGGCTTCTGGAGGTTTGCAGCCGTGGCGGCTCCTCGGGCCGTCTCTGCCTCCTTCTGCGGCCGCGCTCCTGGCCCGGCCCGGCGCCCTCCGGATCCACTGAGGATGAGTTTCCCGGCCTGCCAGCGCACGTCCTCCTGCGACCGTCCCAGCGCCTTCAACTAGCGATTGGTGAGGCGGTCTCGAAAGGGAAAACTCTGCTGGGGGGATGGCGAGGGAGCCGCGGAGCGAGAAGGGGCGGGCGCGAGGTGCAGGAATAGCAAGCGGGACCTTCACCCCCACTGGCTTCTGCTTTTCATACCTACTGCAGGCAGAAATCCGACAGGTGCAGAGTTTCCAAGTATGGGCAAGAAGGAAGAGGTGGCCGGATTAGATTTCTGCACGTCACGGAGATACTAAAGCTTCGTTGGGGTGTCTGTGTGTGTGGATTGCTAGTCCCAATAGATGAAGAAGAAAGGGCGGGGAGGGGGGAAGTCAGCAGTCGGTGTAACGGACAGTGACTGGTGAAAGAATAGGTATATAAAAGGAAAGGGAATGAACTATTGCCTCCCCCTCCTGGTGATTAGCCTAAATTAAGCAAATAGTAGGTATTTCTTAGGGTTACTGTACCTTATATGATCTAAAGATTACGGATTAGCACAAAAATGCCGTTCCTTAACTTTTTTTGTAGTGGAACTTGTAGTTTGGACTGTGCAGTTGCCCACGAGTCGTAGTAGTAGTAATCTTCTTTCTTCTTTCTTCCTGAAGGAAAAATCCGTTGTACTGTTTTCTGGGCAACTTTTTGCATGATTGTTTATTTTAGTGACAATGCTAAGTACTACCTGACTCTCAAATAAATGTTGCTTAGGTCAAAGGCTCCTGACTCTTTTTACGTTGACTGTAAACTGATTGCCACACAATAGCAAGTTGTTTAAATCAAATCAAAACAAAATCTATTGATTAGCCCTAAGGCCTTATCAAAATAACAATTAGACAGTAATTAATTAATACAACTCTTTACAAAAGTAATGTAGCAAACAGATTAAATAAAACATGAATAAAAATAGAATAATAAGTATAAGTAGGTATACATATAAGTGAAAATACAAATCATACAAATCATATTTCCATATCACTCTGGCAATTCACTCCAATCGACCCCACATATGTAGATCTCAAACGCATTGCTTTGCTTAAAAACAAGGCTGTGTTGTATGTTATTTTTGGGTTTTGACCACACATAAAATATGTTATTCTAATATGTGAATCCCAATGGGTCGTTCGTTTAACATATGGGGCAAGGTGTAAGTCTCTCACCGTCTTATACAAGTTACAGTTGAATAGTATGTGTGCTATATCCTCAATTTCAGGTGTTCCACATATACAAATGTGTTTATTATAAGGGATCCTGTTAAATCTCCCATATCTGACCATGGTATCAAGTTGTTCGAATCTAACTCTTGTGAATACCTCCCTAAGTTGTTTTGGCATCTGCATTTTTAAGTAATTATTGGTTTGAAATGTAAGTTTATAACAGCTCAGCCATTTTAAATTGCCAACCTTGCTGAGGGTGGCTATATCTTTTTGCGCTTTGATATCCAAAATTCTTTGTACAGCTCTCTTTTTAGCTTGATCTCCAAGAACATCAGAGACTAGGAGACCACAATTCCTTATAAAATTTATAAATTGTGTGATCCAAGTGGTCTGTCGTTGGGATTTTATCTGTTCTAATAAACACAATCTAGGAAGTCTATCAGATTCCATTTCATTAATTTTATACCAATAATTATATGCTCTGATTTTAGTTTGTGAATAGATTGTATAAACTCCCAGTTAGCAAGTTGTTTATCTTGATAGAATAGAGGAAACCCTACATTACGAGAAAGAGATCTCATATGAAGATATTTCAACTTTAGAGTGGTCAGTCTTCCTCAGCTTTGTGATCTCTAGATATATTAGCTTTCATGTCCCATAATCCTCAGGTTGGATGGCTTTTAGAAATCAAAAGCCAACATCTTTGGGCATTAGGGTAAGATGGTGATCTGAATATTTATTAAGTCTGAAATATTCAGAAGCAAGGAATATCAGAGTGACATTGCCTTTAGTGTTGTGCTTGTCTTTTATGCTGTTCTTGGTCATTTCCTGATTCTCGCTGGCATCCTCACTGTTTCATTTGTTGTGGGAATGAAGAATAAAATTGTGTTCGTTATGATTGGGGAGCTAAGTGAATTATGTTCCAAACATTGTGGTAGTTTTTTTAGGTTTTTCTTTAGCTATCATTGTTGCAGCCCAGTAACTTCAGTATTGTGCCAAATATGCCAACTATTGGCTGATAAGTATATGAATTAGGTATAGTCCACTGGCTCTAGACAAAGATTCTAAAATGAGTTCCAGTTACAAGCCATGAGGATGTGTGATAGGGGTTGGGTAATTGAAGCACTTGGAAGTGCCTCTTCTTTTTATACTGTTTCCCTCTGATATCAATATTATTAACAGTAGAACATATTAGTCTGATGGTGTAGTTTTATTACCTGGGAGTAAGTCCCATCAGATCCTGGTAAAATTTATGAAATATCTATATCTATATATCTATATCTATATATATGTCTATTAGTAGCAGAGTGAATGTAAAGGGATTTAGAGTTGACTTTGGAAATGGCTTGAAAGAGCCATTAAATGAAGAAGGAAGGAACAAACGGAAATTCTTGGAGAGGAGATTACACAGTCCAGAAATTGAAAACCTCTTGAGAAAGAAAATAATCTCACATTGATTTTCTTTAATATAAAATGGGACAGATAAACTTGGATTGGCTTTCAAGGTTCTGTTATTATCCCCTACAACAATAAAGTACTATTCCTGAAATCCCTGTAGTATCTCTTTCTTGACCTGGCCTACCTTGAATGGCTGATGTTATCTGAGACCCAGTCCTCATATAGCTAAAGTAACATTATTTATATGAGAAGAGGATTAACAGAAGTGCAATATATTTTTAAGGGAACAAATCCTCTGAAGAGGATCTATTACCCCCCCCAAAAAACTGCCAATGATCCAACATTTTTTATTTATTTATGAGATTAATTTATCTCACCTTTCTTTCAAAAACTCAAGATGGTGAACCTAACAATCATTCAACAACACTGTGAGTAGGTTGGGCTGAGAGTGAATGACTGGTCCAAAGTCACCCAGTGAACTTCTGTGGCTGAACATGGACTTGATTCTGAGTCTCTTTGATGCCATTCCAATACTCTAACCACTACACCAATACTCTAACCACTACACCACACTGGCTTTTGCATCACTATGTCACTTTGGAATAAAAGGTGGAAAGGAACTGATGAGAATGGCATGTAATAGCATGGTTGTCTGTCTGCATTTGTGAGAGAAGAGTTTCACACTGTTAGTAGTTTGTTCAGGTCTTATTTTTCTCTTCTGTACTCTATTTTCTAGATTGTGACTCTACTGTGACTAAACACCCAGGTGGTGACTTTGATAGTTACAAGCTTTTTCTCCGTTTTCTCACCTTCTCTCCTTTCATAAAAGTTCTGGGAAACATCAAAGTTCGTTCGTTGTTTTGTGATATTTTTGATTGCTTAACTGTGAATTTTGTCATTCACTCTTCCTTTTTTTTCCTTGAGTCATTTTAACTATCCCTTACAAAATGTCCTTAACAGAATTTCAGAACTGAGCTAATGTTTTTACAATTATAGTGATTTCAGAGCAGTGTTTGTGGCTCCTGGGAAACTGGGATATAATATTTATTTATTTATTTGGTGGTCTAAATATATTTTTCCCATTAGTTACTTTGTCCCCCCTTAGCCAAAACCTTAAAATAGGTGCCTACATATGTTTTTTTATTTAAAATGGGATGGAGATACAGTTAAATTCTCCAATAATATGAAGTTACAATGAAAATTAATGGATGTAGTAGATAAATCTAAAAGTTCTGGGGCAGAAGAAAATAATGGGAAATTAGAGATTGGTAATGCTGTGCTTTGAATGCTTTAAATTGCATGCTTACCTGAAGCAAGTGAAATCTTTCACTACTGTACTTGTATCTCTGAAATGCTGCTTACTTGCTGGTTGGCATCTCAATTAAATATGCAGCCTAAAGGAGCTGTGTTCTGATTATTTTTAAAGTCTCAAATTTATTGTTTCATTATTTCCCCATCTGCTAACAGTTAACCACATAGCTTTGGAGAATCTTGATTGTGATTTGGTTTCTTTTTTTCCTATAAAATATATGTCTCAAACACTCTGCATTGCTATAGAATCAGAGATTGATGTTACTTTTCTAAAAGTTGTTAGAAAGTTCATATTTGGAAAGTTGCATCTTGTGGCACTGCCATCCACTTCAAATCTGAGTTGGGCAAACTTGTTCCTTCAAATCCTGAGGATAAGCTGTTCTGAAGAAAAGAGCTGCTATAGAGTGCCTGCTGCAAGGGTATTATAGGCTGGAATTGTATACGGTTTTAAGGTGCGTAATCCATTGCACTAATAATTACTTTATTGGGTGATTCAATATTCTGGGAGGTTTCTGGTACACACAGGCACTTGCATTGATGGTATACACAGGCTACTTGGCATTCTATTCCTTGTTTCATTTTAAATAGTCAGTCATGAGATTTGTTGCAGGTTTCTTTGTTCTGTGTCATTCTCTGTTCTCTTTCTATTGTTTGTGAACATCTGGATGTCAAGAGAGGAGAAGTTAGATATTGTTTGATTATATTGCATAGTTGCTGATATTTTGAATAGTATACATCTGAAATCTGTGAGGCTAGCATACATTGTTTACATTTTGGGGATTTTAGGATAAACAAATTATTGTACTTCTAGCATGGATAGGATTGAATTTATTGCCACTCCTGTCCCCCTGTCCCCTTAAAAAAGAATATTTTGTATAAAAATTACTTCATGATAGGTTAAAAAGCTGTTCTGAAGTTTGAACACATAGTTTAACTATTTGGTAATCAAGAAGGAATATATAATTTTATTTTTTTTAATAATTAGCATGATTTTTAAATCAATATAAGGACACTGAATATACTCATGGATGAGCCAAGAATTTTAGGTACTAAAATACATCCAAAAAATCGGGTTCGTCTTATCTGTGGATGGACTTATCTGCAAGTACAGGTAGTCCTTGTTGAACAACCACTTGTTCAGTGACCATTCAAAGTTATGATGGTGCTGAACAAGGGGGACTTATGACAGGTCCTTGTAGTTGCATCCGTCACAGTCTCCCTGTGGTCACATGATTGTGATTTGGATGCTTGGCAACTGGTTCACAATTACAACATTGCAGTGTCCCGCAATCATGTGATTGCTGTTTGTGACCTTCACTGCTGGCTTCCGACAAGCAAAGTCAATGGGGAAGCTGGCAGGAGGTTGCAAATAGCTATCATGTGACTGTGGGATGCTACAATTGTGTGGGATTTGCCTAATGACTGCAACTGGGACTGCTGCAATTGCTGTTATAAGTCAGCACAGTCACATGACAACACACTTTACAACTATGTTGCTTAGTGATGGGGTTGATGGTCCCAATTACTACTGTTAAATGAGGACTATCTGTATAGGCAGTAATTTTTTTTTAAAGTACCCATGTATCCCAAATGTACTTGCGGATAAGCCCATCAGAGATAAGCAGACCCTTAAATTTTTAACAAAAATACCATGAAAAATGCACCACTCATGGATAAGCCAATTGTGAAAATGAAAACACATGAAAATTTTGGGAGTTGGGTTATCCATGGGTAGTACATTTTTCATGGTATTTTAATTAAAAATTTAAGGGTCAGCTTATCTGCGGATGGGCTTATCCACAAATATATACAGTATATCTTTATTTTACACAAAAATTAAATCATATTCTCTTAAAAGGGAGACATAACCATCTCTCAATTAGGGACTGATTCCTGTTTAAAAATACTGATATAATATATCCACTGAGATTAAGCATTATGAATAACATGTATAACATTTACTTTTTTGGATCCCAACAGGTGTGAGTATAGTAATATCACTATTAATGCTGCTCTGTGAACTGCTGTATAAGACTGTATCAAGGTACTGAAGCCTCATCATGACTGTAATTGTAAGGATCATGTATTCAGATGTATTCATCCTCTTGGGTGCAGTTCCCTTCTGCCAAATTCCTGCTTGGGAAATTTTGACTCCATTTGATGATGTCAGCCCTTTGAGGTAGGCCAGTTAAGGAAACTGATACCCCAAGGATTCCAGGAATGCTACTTTATTTTCCTCCCTCTCTTCCTGCACTCCTTTATCAAGGTTATGTCTGCATTCTTCCAGAAATGAAAATGTTTGAAGCAGGAAGGGGAAGCCACAATGAAAGGGAAAGTATCCAGGTGGGGGGGGGAGAAAGAGTGAGGGAAATAAGCTGAAAAAGAAGGGAGAAATGGCCCAATGATGATGCGGTAGCTCTGCAGCTGGGAATGTACAGCTTTCTGTCTATCAGGGTGATATGGACCAGCCCTTGTGTAGATTCAAACCATGGTGACCCAATACTGTGGCAACCCTTCTGGGACGGAAAGGATTTTAGGATGCCCCTTCTGGGCCAAGACTGGAGAGCCTGCCAAAGGGAGAAGCAAAGGAACTTCCTGAAGCAACGCTTGGATGCCTCCTGTTGTTGGACCAAGACACCTGATAAGCCTTACAGTTTCTGTGGCTGGCAGAAGGAGTCAGACTGGGAGAGGAATATCAAGCATAGGAGGAAGAAGAAGAGGCTGTAGTGCCAAGGCAGCAGGGAAGAAGGATGGCCATCTGGCTGTTCAGTAAAATGAAGACTGAGCATGTGGTAGCTCCTGAGAAGAATTTATCTGTTATTTTATTTTATTTATCACATTTATATAGCTATCCATCTCATGCAAAGCGACTTAGGTGGTCATTATGACTCACACAATGACTTAGGTGGTCATTGGCAACTGCCTGACAGCAACTCTGGTTCAACTAGTTTGCCTTTTTTACCAGTGACTTCCCATAGTGGTGAGGATGGTGCCATGCTCTTTTCTTGGCTGGGAGGAAGCATCTCTGTCCAGACCCAAGTTTACACCTTTTAATAGTGTGGGCTCCATTCCTTCTGTTGTCACCAGACATTGGAGCTCTGCAAATACTGTACTCTTCCTTCACCTACCTCTCAACACTTCTGGCTATCCAGAAATTTGTGACTCCTCCAACTTGCTTATTACTTCCTTTTTGAGAACGGGAAAATGTCTACAGAGCAAATGTCAGTAGGCTGTTAGTTTATGTCAGGGGTCTTTCACTGGCATGTTTAATTATTTTAATTAATAGAGCAATTCCAAACCAAGTATGATCCAAGTGTTACTTGTTAATGTTAGTAAGTCTTTTTTTGCTCTTGTATTACAAATAATAACATTTTGATTACCGGTTCTGTTTTAGTCTGGCCATAAAAGAAGCATTTCTTATTTGACTGCAAAGTGATTTCCGGCAGTGGCCATGTACTTCAGTCCCTGTAATTAAATTTGCAGTAGTTTATTGTGTAATGCTGTTGTAGCATTTTCATGGTTTATGGCCAGACAAGAAAAACTTGTTGAATGTGTAATGCTAGTTACTGCATTTGCTATAACATTGTAATAAAAACAAATTTGGAGATACTGATGGAAATAGAGATCTTTAATATTATGTTAAATTCTAGATATACACTTTTCCTGTTTTGGGGAAGGATCTGGGGTCAACTGTATTTTGAGCTGAATCCTAACTTCCAGCAAATGCTACTTAATGCTTGCTATATGTATAGTATTTTCTAAAGAGTTTACTAGGATAAGCTTATTTTTCTAGGAAACTTGCTTTGTATAATAAAGGTTGTTTCTTTATGTCTTGAATTGTTAATCTTGGGCATATTGCCATGAAATATGTAAATATGACTGTGAATAATCTGTTCAGCTTGGTTTACGAAAAAACATGTCTGAAGCCCCCACTTGCATGCTTAATTTGCCTGTCATTATTTCGTACTTGTAAAGTAATAGATAAGAGACAACTACTGAGTCAAAAATGTTTCACAACATCAGCAATCTATCTTCTTTTATATTAAGGTCCTAAATAGTATTCTAGCTAAAGTTGTCCTGCTTTTGGTTTTGTTCCCTCTATTCCCTGTAGTGTCAACTTGATAGACTAAATAGTTGTTATAAAATTGAATTTGCAATGGTTACCATTTAATAGTGCACAAAAAACATGTTTGTGCCTTTCTAATGTGAGAAGAGACATAGCTTCCAGGAGGAAATCTTTCACAGTTATTAAAATAGATTCTCCTGGAAAGAAGGAAATAAAGTTGAAACATAACTTGCCTTCCTAAATCATACTACCACAGATCTTATTGCATATACACTAAACAGTTGATACTATGAATTGTGTGATAAAAGCTGTCTGTCTATCATGGAGCACGGCATCAGATTTTTCAAGTATTTTCATAATTTATTTAATGCTCACATTTGTTTGCCACTCCCATACTGACTCTGAGCAGCATGCAAGGGGAAAAAAAAGACAATGTATTAAAAACAACTAAACAATAAGGCACCATCCACTGGGGTAGGCCCAAACTAACATCCCTTAAAAGCTTTATCAAATAAACATGTTGTTATGGCCCTGTGAACACCCAACAGAGAGGAAGTGGTCCAGATGTATGAGGGCAAACTCTCACAAAAGGCCATCACTTCATCACTGAGAAGGCCAGATTTTATGGTCTCTGCAGATGAAACAGTATTTGATAGGTATGGTTTATAATCAACATTGTTTAATATTCTACTGAGAAAATTCATTACTTATTTTGTGGTACCATTTTTGTGTGTATAGTCTGATTTATCAGTCTGATTAAGACTATTTGTCATGAAATCTCTGTAGTCTCACCTCAGCTATGAATACAGTTGCAAAGTAATTCTATACATGTCTATTACTAAGTAAGTCCAAATGAGTTTAATGGGACTTAATTTAGGAAAGGGAAGTGGCCTTAAATAACAAGCCAATTTTCTTTCAGTTTGTAATCCTTAATAATGGTATAGCATGTATATATTTATGGTAGGGGTTACTGAAATAAATTATGTGCAGACAGTTGGAAAAGAACGAAGAGCATAATGGGTTATAATTGAAAATAAGGGACTACATTAGAGAAAGAAGTTTACTTTGTTACCAGGCTCTTCAGCATAATGTATACACTATTGCTAATTTTTTATCTTGGATTTCTCTGTGTTGCAGCTCTCATTTGTGGAAAAAAGGCTTTCTAAATTCAATAGTATATTCCCCCTTTCCCTCACCATTATGGAATACATGGGTAAATAATTATTTGGGACATTTATTTCTAATGAACTGAGGCTAATGTCTAGGAAAGAAAATAAAAAAAATGGTCTTAATATGATTTATAGGAATGTGCAAAATGGAACAGTAAATGAAGATGCAACTGAAGCCATAGACATGCATATAGCTATGTATATTTCTCAGAAAACAGATTCACATTCTGTGTCAAGAATTTCCCAGTTTTGTATTATAATCGTTCATGAATACGATCAGTTTACTTGTCTCATTATATTTGGGATGAACAATATATTTAAATTCTATTATCTATCATAGATATACCTACTTATATGGATTTTGATAACTTGATCCTCTGAAAATTGCTAACCGTTATGATTGTATAGCAATAGTTTGAAGTATTAGTGTAAATGTGTGAACTAAAAGCTTTGCTGGCAGTCCTGGTGATGAGATAGAACTTAATTGCTAGGAAGAAACAAGGAGTACAGGCTGTATATGCCATCTTTCCCAATTCATAATGCTTCAGATCCTTAGCATTTTCCCTCCATTTCTGAGGATTTGAGTCTAATGTTGTTATAGCAATATTTTATACTCAGTGGTATGTGCATAGAACATATATACTCTGCTTGTTCTCACACCATAAACATAGTATCTTTTTAATATATTGAGATAACAAAATAACAGTACTAGATAATTCTCTTTTTTAGGAAGGCTTGTTGAAAGGTGGTTGGGTTATGGCTTCAGTCAAGTTTCATAGTGGGACATAATACTGAGATAGCATTGGTTGCACTTGCTGGTGGCACCAGGGCAGGGATAGTGCACTTGTACTGGTTCTCCTTGATTTCTCAGCAGCTTTTGATACCATTGACCATGGTATCTTTCTGGACTGATATGGGGATTAGGAATGGGAGACATGATGTTGTGGTGATTCTTCTCCTTTCTCTGTGATTGGTAGCAGGGAGAGATTGACCCAGAAACTCCGGGCATGTGAGTGGGCTTAGGGCTCTTTCTCTTTCTGTTTAACATTTACATGAGATTGCTGGGTGAGGTCATCCATCATTTTGAGGTCAGCTATCAGCAGTATGTTGATGATACCCAGTTGTACATCTTGAACATAGGCTGGTCAGGTGATATTATCAAGGTCTTGTCTCAGGGTCTGAAAACTCTGCAGATGTGGCAGAACATCTCAAACAGGCTCAAGCTCAAGACTGACAAGACTGAATGGGTGTGGGTATTTGGACTACCCAGATCTAGGGATATTCCATCTTTAGTCCTGAATAGGGTTGTACTTCCCCTTTCGGGATTGGGGAACAGCTTGGGGGGGCTTCACAGTCCTGCTCAAGCAGTAGGCACCAGGTGTGGCCAGGAAAGCCTTTACATAAATTCATCTAGTGCATCAGTTGCATCCGTATCTGGACTGAGAAACCCTTAGGACAGTCGCTCATGCTTTGGTTTAGACTGTTGCAATACGCTGTACGTGGGGCTGCTCTTGAAGACCACTCAGAAGTTCCAGCTGATTCAGAATGTAGCAGCATGGGCAGTTATGGGGATTGCCACAATATGCCCATGTAACAACTCTGATGTCGGGTTTAGCCCAGGGAACTCCAGGAGACCATGCAGATTCAATCCAACAAGGTTTATTAGCTGCAACCTCTATCAAGAATCTTCCCAGACTGAAACCTCAGTTCCCAAAGTCAGCCAGTCAAAACAGAGTGAATTCCTCAGGGAGGTGCCAGCCTCCTCCTCTTATCTCTTCCCCGCGCTTCGGGAGATGAAAACGCATTCTTTACTCCCCGATTCTGGCCCCCACAATTCCAGTCCATCACATCTGCTTTGTGAGCTGCACTAATTAATGCACCAGTACATTTCTGGGTGCAATTCAACATGTTGGATATCAACTATAAAGACCTTCATGACATAGGGCCTGATTATTTGAGGAACCATCTGTTTTCCATAGTTTCTGCCCATACTATATAATCAGGTAAGGTCAGCATGGTTCAGGTCCCATTATTAAACAGTATCATCTGGTGAGACTGAGGAAGCAGGGCTTCTCTGTCACATCACCTGCCCTCTGGAAAAATGTGCCATCAGAGTCATATTTCTCCCCCCCCCCCGCCAATTTAGATGAACCCTCAAAACCTGGGTCTTTCTCTAGCTTTGGATAGAATGCAGGTGGACCCTATGGGAGATATTTGGTTTGGAAATGTTGGTATTTTTTCTGGAGAAAGAAAGAAAAAAAAGAAAAAGAAAGAACGAACAAACCTGCAACTCTGCTATGTTAAATACTCTAATCTCTTTCCTTTCTCTGCTCCTCTTCTTACAGGTCTTTCTTGCAATTATGGATATCTAAAAGAACTAGACAGAGTGGAGGGGGAGCCCCCCTCCCCACTCCATTTGTTGCTTTTTGGAAACTTTTTTTTCTGGACAGTAATATATTTTGTAAATTAAAAATGAAGAAATGAACTCTGACTTTATATTGATAAAGTTATTTATTTTTTTAAGAATCAAGCCTTAATAGCACAAAGATTCCCGTGGAAGCTACCCGAAACTTGGAAATTATGAACTTCTTGTGAAAAAAGAGCAAAGCGAGAGTTTGCAGAGCCTTATCTTGCTTAAAGGAACAGTTCAGTGGGAAATAACATGAGTTCTTTGGTGCCTGATTGTACCTTGAAGTGTCGATCACTACAGCATGCTTTAGATATTGTTTCAGTAGTGACTCGGGGAAGTGAAGGTCAGATCAAAGCCTTTCTCACTTCTCATTGCTATAATGCTGCAACAAGCAAGGATATGTTTGGCAGGAATGCCCTCCATATTGCCTCTTCCTGTGGTAAAAAGGGAGTGCTGGACTGGTTGGCAGAAACAAACGGAGTGGATTTGTTGGCAAAAGACAAGGAGTCGGGATGGACAGCGTTGCATCGTGGCATTTTCTATGGCCATATAGATTGTGCATGGTCATTACTAAAGGTATTTCACAGTTTTTATTAACATTATGAATCTGTGCCAAGCCTGATGTCTTGAGAAACCAAGCTGTAGGCAGAAGAAAATTTTGTATAAATGTTGGTTGCTTTGTTACGGGTCCCATATAGTTAATCATTTTTTTATCTGCACATAACTTTTAGATGTTTGCTGAAGTGCTAAATAAAGTCTAACTAGATTGGTCTATTGACAAAATATTTAAGCAAAAATCCCAGCCCCCCCCACCCAAATGCTGAAGAATTGAGAATGATTGGAAAGACATTTCTTTCCCAATCAAGTAAGCAAAGTAGAGAGATACATGAGCTAATAAACAATTCAGATTTGCTTATTTTTTGTCTGTTAAAATTGCTTTAAACTACAGAGTAATTCTAGATGGTGTTATGTAGGATATATCTGGTAGCTGCTTTATCAAATATCCCTACTTTATTGGTGTGGTAGTTGAATTTTACTTGCCATAAGAAGTGAAGGAAAACTAAAACCAAGCGTGAATGCATAAATGAAAAAAAAATTAGTACTAGTAGTTGGTCAAAATTTATTTCTGCAATTAATAAGGTGGGGGAATGTCTAGTCTGACATCATAGCTTGGGGGATGGGTTTGTACATTATTCTGTATGTGGATTATTATGGGTTTAGTACAGAGCTTCTAATTTTCTTAATTTCTTTTCCCCTTGCTTTCAGCATGGTGTGAACTTGTATGCTCAGGATAAAGAAGGCTTGTCTGCTTTGGATCTTGTCATGAAAGACAGGCCAGCCTTTGTTACCTTCAAGAATACAGGTTGGTCATTATAGTGAGAGGTTTGTTACGGACTTGAACAAAAACACAGAATTGTTTTTTGGCTGGTGTGAATAGATATCGTACTCAATGAATGCATTAAAAATATCTGTTGGATATAATAACAGTATCGCATTAAATGTTGTATATCCCTCCTTAGTATATCTGGTACTGAAGGCAGTTCTCATAATGTGTGGACACCATTAGATACTTTAACTTGTCCATTTTCAATACATTATGGTGGGTAGATGTCAGTTATTTGTGGGTGTATAATTTTGTTATAGTAATACATTGTAATACAATAATACAGATTAATATTCCTAAATGTTATTTTGGGAATACAAAAAAAAGCAGTGATGCCAACATTTAGCATTTGGTCTGCTCAAGCCAAGAGATAGTCTTTCTTTTGCCTTAAAACAGCAGTGTTTAATCATTCCAGTCTGAGGGTGTTGTTAAATCATCTGATATGTTTTGGAGCCATCATTATATATATATTATTGTTGCTGTTATTAAAACAGGTGAGGTTATAATCTACTCACTTTCCCTCAGCTTATGCTATATTAGCTTAGCATACTAAATCTACATTTTTGAACCCTTCCAAATTCTTAAATTACATTCTTTAAAAAAAAAAAATTTGGAGTAATCCATAGACTTTATCCAATAATAATGATAGCAACAACTATTATCATTACTACTATTTTATATGCCATCAAATGGTATATACTGATTTGTTCTTCTGAACGTGTATGGTCTGTTTCTAGGCTTATCTTCTTTGTAAAGTATGTTAATTTCAAATAAATTGCACTCCAAAAACACTGTTTGTTCTGTTTTGTAATAAAAAAGTAAAGGTTAGCTTTAATACCAGTTTGCCTTTGGGAGCATATCTTACAAAATACTGTATTTTTCCATCAATAAGATGCCCCCATGTACAAGACAACCCCCACTTTTCCAACCCAAAATTAAGAAATCAATATTTTAAAGATTGTGCAGAACACATTTTTATTTAGTAATTAGTTAACATTTACCTTATACACTTGGTGGGAGGAGGTCCAAACCGTCTCTCTGCAGCTCTATTTCCATGCTCTTTTGCATAACTGATTACATTCAATCATGAGGGAAACTGCTGATAGCTTGTCTCTGTAAACAGACTTCCTCCAATTGGTTTGTTCAGCATCAGCTGACGTCAGTTACATAAGGCTCGTGATTGAAGGAAGTCTGTTTGCAGAGACAGTATGGGCAGTTTCACTCATGATTGGAGGCTCGTGATTGGAGGAAGCCTGTTTGCAGAGTCAAGCTATTTCACTCGTGATTGGAGGCTAGAAATAGGAGGAAGCCTGTTTGCAGAGACAAAGTATGGGGAGTTTTGCAACCGCGTGGTTCTCTCCTCAGCTTACTTCCTTGAATAAGATGCCCTTCAATTTTTAGCGTAAGGATTTTAGAAAAAAGTATTGTCTTATAGTTGGAAAAATACAGTATATTTGTAAGGTAAAATGTATTTGTATATAATATAAACATTGAAAATACAACACTTGCTATCATGAATAATGTCTGATTCAGCATTGATAGAATTATGTGTCTGCTTGTATTCTGGGTATGTCTTTTAAGATGGTATTACCTTAATTTTGATTCTGCAAATTATTGGGTGTATAATTTTGTTATAGTAATACATTGTAATACAATAATACAGATTAATATTCCTAAATGTTATTTTGGGAATACATGAAAAGCAATCATAAGCAGAAATAAAGTAAATGCATTTCATCCACATGTCAAATGATATAGTTAGAACTTACCATTTTACTTTAGATCCCACAGATGTCTATACATGGGGAAACAACATCAATTTTACTTTAGGGCATGGTGGTCAGCAGAGTAGACATCATCCTGAGTTGGTGGATCTCTTTCCTCGAAATGGCATTTATATTAAACAGGTAATGTAGGCATTGTGGAAAGTACTGCAGGGTGGGAGACTGGGGCGGTGGTGGTGGTGGTAAGCACTTGGCTGACCATAGAGGTTTGGGAGGAGTTCTTATAATTATATAGCAGCTAGTTCTCTTTCTGCTTAGCAGGAATATTTGAAAAGAGTTGTGATATTCTTTTGGCCCATGTTCCTTATTATACATCTGTGTCTAAACCAGTTTTTTAACCCATGCTTACCAAGAAATTAAGACTTTTATTTCTACTGTGTTTGTGGACAAGGGGAAAAAGTTGAAAATGGACAGGCCAGCTAACTGCTTTTTGGCTCTGTTGTCAAACATCATAACACAGTTGGGATTGAGCTGTGTAAAAACACTATTAGAACGCTTGTAGTTTTGCATTCTGTATCGTACAGTGACCAACCAGATGTATTTAGGAGCTCAAACATCTGCTTAATAGATAAGTAACAGGTATTTTAAACATATTGCCTGTAATTCCAAAGGTACTAAATAGTCATGACGATTAGTACCCATTAATAGCTCATCTTCCATAAATCGATCTATTCCATATAAGAGGTTGAGGTAGGACAGTAACCATTCTTGATACAAATGGAGCTAAGATTGCAGTTAAATGAATGCTATTACTGTATAAAATAGTTGACTAAAATAATAAATAAATTTGCTGTTTGCATTAAGATGCAGTGTCCTTTTCTGTTTTAGGAATACTTCATGTGAGTTCTTAATTATAAACCTAATTTAACAAATATCACATGCACACATGTAATTAGTGGCCCCCTTTTAAAATCCTTTAGTTGCCAACCTAATTGCAGACTTTGTTATGCTAACTCTCTTAGGCTAGCCTTACTTTCAGTTTCCTGGGAGAATAATAACTACTCAGAAGAGAGGTCAAAAGAGAAGAAAACTCAGTTTTTCACCCATTCTCATAAAAAGCCAGCTGTTGAACTACCCTTTTCACTCCACTGTGGCTCTCAGTCTGTGGCTGTCTTGCTATTAGTTTCCTTCCTCAGTGTTGCTTGGGTCCCTTTTCCAGCCGGTACCTGCTTTTTTCGGCAACTGTGTGGCTCTCACACCTTTCTCCTGAACTTCTTCCTGCCCTACAGCCATCAGTTTTCTTGGTCTTTAGCTTCTCCAATAGGTTGGGTCACCAACAGCATCTATTGATCCTGAAAGCAACCTCCTTCGTAACAGCCTACCTACTCTGTCACTTATATGCCTTGTTTCAAAAAGCAGATATGCCAGCTTACAGGCTAGAATTTTTTTCTAAATGCCTTCATGACTTTAGTCCTGCATCTGTCAGATTGCTAAGAATGGCAAACAAAAACAAAAAACCCCAACCCTTTAACCTTAATATTTCTAATGCTGAGAAGAACAGTTCCTATCATGGCAGTTCGTATTGCCACCCTCCCCTTTTATAACTATCTAAATTGCTGGTCATCTGGTGGTAGCAATGAAATTCATTTTAACTATTTGTTAATGCATTTAGTTTTAATGGTTGAGTCTAAGTTATAACTTGGTAAAAGAGGGAGAAAAAATTTTACATTTTCTATATCATACATGATTTAATAATTTAATATACTAATGTCTTAACTCCCTATGCCCATCTTTGTCCAAATTACAGTAAAAAGCCCCAGCTGCTTTTTCATATGGGAACTGCTTTTTTCATCACGTGGGAGCTGCTTTTTTTCCAACTTTTCCAGCTCTGCAATATATTTTTTAAATGTATGCATTTGTTAGATTTATAACCTGCCTTTCTTCCAGGAACTCAAGGTAGCATACGTAGCATTCCCTTCTTCATTTTTTCCCTCAACAGCAACCCTCTGAAATAGGTTGGCCTGAGAGGTGATTGGCCCAAAGTCACTTGGTGAATTTCTATAACTGAGGGCGAACTTGAACTTGTCACCCAGGTCCTTGTTTAATACTATACTGACACTTTTTTAGGGGTGGTCACTAATGCAGTACTGTATATAGCATTCCAAGTGTATTCTCTGTGTTATTTACCTGATGGTATTAGAGTTTTAGCTGTTTTATTTTCAATCAGTTCCTAATTATTCCGAGTATGGAATTTTTATAGCAGCCACCTATTGTGCTGGCATTTCCATTGAGTTGTCTGTTTAGTCCAGATTCCCTTTCTTCAATTACTGCCCACTCATATCCCATTACTGTGTGTGAGAAGTTTGGATATGTTGTGCCGGTGGGCATCACTTTGAACTTGCTTACATTGAACTCCATTTATCATTTTGCCCATAAATCACTTTTTTGTCCTTTTGGAATTCATGGCATTTTTCTTGATCTTAGGTGTATATTCTAACCAAGTAGTTATTGATGTAGATTTCAGTAAGCTTCAAGCATCCTGGAAAGACTTGATCCCCTTGACTTTGCTTTTCAACTTTCTTTTTACTGGTCCCCTCATTCTTTTTGGAAATTTTCTCTTTTGAATTAAAACAATGTGCAAAATTATATGCACATTGAATATGCTAGCATTATGATCAGATACAGTCTCCCTTCTAAAAATAAGTACCTGTGCCCTTGTTATCTGTGGTCTCATTATCTGTAGTTCTGATATCTTTGACTGGTAGAGACCCCAGACCCAGTATGTTTGTAAAGGCTTTTGTAGCATATCTGCAGGTTTGGCTCATTGTTTGTTGTATGTGAAATGGTGAACAGTTTTTTTGTGCATGTGTGAAATACATTTTTTAGATCACTCGTGCAATATATCAATATTTGCTTATTATTTTGCTCCTTAATTGCTTGGTTGTAGTAGAACTCATTGAGTCATCCTGGTTATGAGACCTTCTGTGACTTTTGTATCTCCCATACACACAATATCTTCTGTGCCATTGGCTGCACCACAAGCATATTCTTCTAAAACTTCATCTTTCTCTCTCTCCACCCTCTCCCAAATGTATCTTGTGTGGTGGCGGCTAGAAAACACATGATAAAATTTGTTTCATTAGTCCAGAGCAATTTGGACTGATATATTTAGAATATTTATCAAGGTTTTCTTTTGTCTGTTTGAAACAGTGACTTTGTGAAAACATGAGAGAAAAGGTTTTCTTATAATTCTCTTCTGCAGATCATTACTATATAAGCAATGCTGTACTTGTGGTACACTAGCTATTCTAGTGTCAGGTAAACTTTTCAGCAGATGATTTGCATTCATCTGTGGGGTCTGTTTTGCAGATCTGATCAGTTTTCAAGTAATTCTAGTAGAGATATTTCTTGGTCTCCAGATCTTGCCATGACTTTGACAATTCCATGTAACAATATTGCTTATAGATGAAATTGCTAGCTGGAAACATTTAGAGATGTTACAGTCTTGTTCTGCTTTGTAAGAGTGAATTATCTTTATTTACAAATGCTGAGACAACTGCTTAGAGGAGCCTATGGTTGTTAAAATTAGATAAAACAGTCATCACAGCCTGAGAGGTTAAAAAGGTCAGAGTACTTTTTCAACAGTGGAAATGTCTTCACCTGGCTAATTATACAGTAGGTCTAATGAGTCGATCACTTTTTGCAGCCTTATTAAGGACTTTGTTGTACAATGAATGAATGAATGAAAGCAAGCAAGCAAGCTGTAAATTTCTGCACCTGCACATATTCACTCTTTTCTTATTTTGAATCTGTAAACATTAAGCATGCAGTCAGATTTGCAGAAAGACATCAAGTTTAATGTTGTATCATGTAAAGGTTGTGTCAGTTTCTATTCACCTAGGGATTCATTGAAACATAAAGTTTGCTTCTCTAACTTCTCTGTATAACTGTGGCTGAGAATTAGCATACCAGTGGTATTTCACCTTGAATCAACAGATCACCTTTTCTAGCAGGTATTAAATAACACAGGGGAGAAGATAAAGTTTTGTGGCATCTCACATTGGAGTAATTGTAGGCGTGATTGCTCCTCCCCCATAACTACTAACAGGAAGTGCCCACTTGGGTAGACCCAGTCCACCATAACAAAGTTACTCCAATCTCCATTCCTTGCAGGCTGTCCAGAAGGATGCAGTGGTCAGTAGTGTCAATAAGACTAGGAGAGGCACACTTCCTCCATCTAGGTTTCAGTAAAGGTCATTCATCAGAGTGACCAGTACTATTTCCATTCCATGTTTGGACCTGAATCCTGACTGAAAAGCATTCAGATAATCTGTTTCCTCTAGGATCCTCCCCACCCTCTCAACAGCCTTCTCTTAAAAGAGAAGGATGGAGACTGGGCAGTAGTTGTTCAGTATGGTTAAACTGAGAGATGGCTTCTTCAAGAGAGGGCACAGTTCCACGAAGGAGGTTGGCATCTCATTTTCCCTCAAAGAGGCACTTATCACCTCTTGAATCCACAACTCCGAGGCTATCTGTAGGAGCCTGGTTTGGCATGGAATATAGCCAGAGATGGTAGAGCTCATGTTACAGAACACCCTTTTCACTTCCTTAAGTGGATATGTATGAAATGATCTGTTGCTACAGGTTTTCAGATTGATGCATAAAGTTATACTCTGTCTTGGTAATTCATGTGTTATTTGTTAAACTCATTTGAAAAATATTAGAAATAAAGACATTTGTTTTTGAAGTATCTATTTTTCATGTTACTTTTTCCTGTAATACAGTAAAGATAATAAGTGGTCCTGTGTGTAGATACCCAGTATTATAAATGTACAATGTAAATTTGTTTTGTATGTATTCATTTAAAATCAAACTGACACATGATTTCTTTCTGCATTATTACAAAGTAAATTATTTAAATATCAAATTACTTTGCAAAAATTAGCTAGATGAAATTCAAGTCCTCATTTTTTTTTCTCTCTCCCCCCTTAGGTAGTACTCTGCAAATTTCACTCTGTGTTCCTTTCCCAGAAAGGCCAGGTTTACACCTGTGGACATGGTCAAGGAGGACGCTTGGGGCATGGTGACGAACAGACTTGCTTGGTATTCTAAAACTAATAACTTAGATTATTAAAAAATAATTGGTTTTCAAAGATAGTTTCAGATCAACTAAGCTATATATACAGTAGGGCTTCTGATTTCTTTTTAAAAAGTGGCTATTTTGCAGATATCAAAAATGTGTTTCTGTTTAATGTAGTCTACTTTAAACATGAATATTATAATTCTAATTGCATATCCAGAATGTCATGTACACAGATGTTGCTCCCCTATTATCCACAGCTTGAGAACCATCAGATGGTGACTTTTATTCGAAGATGATGGAGATAGTCCAGTGTAGCTGGAAGATACAAGGTTGCCTTATACTATTAAAATAACTTTCTTATACATACACTGAACTGTACATAGACATACAGTTTACAGTACAAGCAAATATATATACACATGCGTATATATACACATATATACACCTACACATATACTTCTTGAAGAAATTAGGGGATGCCGTAATCCTATAATGGGTAGTTCATATTAAACTTTTTTGATCTGTGATTAAAGGTTGATTTGGTAATTGATTCCATAAATAATTATCTGTTTTCACTATTGATGAGTTCTCAAACCATTTGGTAGTGAACATGAATTAAGGAATTATCTTGGATAATGTTTTGAGAGGTAGCCATGGAGAAGTATTTTGCAGCAAAACAGAATCTTATACTTTAAAATTAACAAAGTTATTAGAATATAATGAAAACCCTATAAGAATATTTATTTAGTCAGTTTTCAGTGTAAATGGGTTATACTATTACGGGAAAAACAACAGAGCTTTGTAGTACATTCAGAAATTTACTTTTCCCCACAAAAGCTTGTATGGTAATAATAGTATTATTACAAAGTGTCCTACAATTCTTTGACATATTTATAACTACTAAGGATGATATTAAGACTGTTGGAGACACAGTATGTATGTTACATAAAATACTACTTTGAATATGATTTTGCTTGCGTTCTAGATGATGAACCTCCTAATTGAGAGAGGTGTGGTTTGAGACATTGAAGGTGACATTTTCTTCATCTGTCTTAGATTCCTAGACTGGTAGAAAGCTTGGTTGTTCATCAGTGTTCACAAGTAGCAGCAGCTAAAGATCATACACTTGTACTAACAGAAGATGGATGCTTATATGCCTTTGGCATCAATACTTTTCATCAACTTGGTATACTTCCTCCTCCTCCTAACTGCAGTGTTCCCAGACAGGTAAAATAACCTCCTTACCAAGAAGATGTTTTAGATGTGCCTATACATTTGTATGTGAATGCATAATGTGTGCATACCTGGGGGCATGAACATACTGCCATATATATGCACTTTCATATATCAAATGTAGTGCCAGTAGTACTGTGTGATATTTATTATTTATTCTACAGTATTTATATTCTGCTCTATTATAAAAACTCTAGGCAGTTCACAAAGCCGATTCGTAGAAGGATAATACCATGTTCTAGCACAATATAAATATATAAAATCCAGAATTAAAATTTAACATACATCTAATTAGAATGAAATGCAGCAGCTAGATGGTAATCTCTGAAATCTTATCTGAAAGGCCAGTTTTTAATTGCTTTCCTAAAAATAGCAAATAGAGGTAGTCCTCACTTATTGCCCACAGTTGGGACTGGCAACTCTGTTGCTAAGTGATATGGTCATAAAGTGAAAAATCATGTGACTGCACCAGACTTACAATGGCAGTTCATCAGTTCCTACTGTGATTGTTAAGTGTGACATCATGTGACTGCACCTTGCGACTTCCTGCTGGCTTTCCCATTGACGTTGTTGTCGGAAGCTGGCTGTGAAGGTCACAGATGGTGATCACGTGACCATGGGACATTGTGACCATTGTAAATGCGTGCTGGTTGCCAAGCACCAAATTGCGATCATGTGACTGTGGGATGCTGCGATGGCCACAGGTTCGAGGACCAGTCACAAGTCTCTGTTCAGTGCTGTCATAACTTTGATTATTGAACGAGTGGTCAGGACTACCTGTATGGGGACCATATGGATCTTGGAGGAGGAGATTTATTGCAGAAGATGGGGGTAACAACAGAGAAGAATTTCCTCTGTGCTCCAACCTTCTTCACTTTTGGGCAGGATGGAGCTTATATGATCCCTTCCCATGTGGAATGGACAGGACAGTTAGAATCATTATGATTTGTGCTACAGTTGAAGGAAAGTTATGAATAAATCAGTTAATGATTAGAACTTGGTTTTCTCTCAATATATTTATCATCCCAGATTTATGAATGAGCTGTATAATTTCAGCTATCAAATGTTGCTTATAAGACAGCATGTTTTGGTTTAAGCAAACTACCTGTCCTCAAGGCACTTGGTGTAGTGGTTAAGGTGCTGGGTTAGAAAGCAAAAATCTGAATTCTAGCTCTCCCTTAGGCCTGAAAGCAGCTGGGTAACTTTGGGTTGGTCACTCTCAGCCAACCTGCCTCATGGGTTTGTTACTGTGGGGAATATAGGAAGAGGGAGTTATTTTTATCCTGCCTTGAATTGATAAAAAATAAAGGGAGGATAAAAATCTAATAATAAATCAAAAAAATTAAAGCTACATGTCCTCCAGAAGGCTTGGTGTGGTTGCTTCAAAGTTTTCCCTGGTTGCTCTTGCGTGTGTGTGCATGCACAGGCAGCACTTCTGCTGGGTCTGACAGGGAAATGAAATGACTGTGTGTGTACACCACACAGAGACAATGGGGGAAAGCTGGTTTGAAGACTGCTGTGCTGAGCTTCTGTTTTGAGTGCTCTGCAAAACCCTATTAAGCAAGCTTTTTATTGCGATTAACATCATTCTTGGTGCTTTTAATCTAAACATGAGCCAAGCAGATGACAACAATAAAATATTAAAGCACATAGCAATCTGAGGGAATGTTGCAAGCACTTGTAAAAGCTGTCTTTAACAATTAGAGTTTTTCAAGGTCACTGAAAGTTGTCCAAGCCTGTTGGATGAAAAATGTTTCTCTCTGACATCTAAAGCTAAAAAGAGATTGCTTGGCAACTTTCCCTGAGAAGGGAATTCCAGAGCCGTGGTGTCACTATCACAGTGTTCAGCATCTCTTTTGTCAGTGGTTGGTCTAATAATATGTGTTTTTTTTTTTTTAATTTATGAATTAAAATGCTCTTGCTGAATTCTGTTGTCTTCATGTTCTTTAGATACACGGCTAAGCTAATTTGTTACATGACACCTGTATGTATGTCTGTGGGCTTTTTTATTCAGGTTCAAGCAAAAAATCTTAAAGGAAGGACAGTGATTGGTGTGGCTGCTGGCAGGTTCCATTCAGTACTATGGACCAAAGAAGCAGTCTATACAGTGGGACTGAATGGTGGACAATTAGGTGAGAAAATATTGACATGTTTGGGGGAAAAATCTCTTAAATCTTGCTATTCTTTTTAGAATCTTCTTGCTGTATGACCAATAAGATGCCTAAGTTGAAATGTATTTGAAGCGATGCTGTTAATGGCTAAAGCTAACTGTGCCCTTGGGAAGTTGCTTATTTTTTCATATTGCAGTTTTGATCTTAGTTATTTGATTTTCGTTACTGTGTAGCCCTCCTTATATATTTTGCCTACAGAATGCGGATGCCTGCCCACCCACACGAAAGGAAGGATTATTCTGACAGAGTGAAATAATTCCTCCCAGCTTAATACCCAGAATGTAGATACTCTTAATGTTGCACACAGAATTTTGTAATTAAATAAAATTGAACTTGAGCATTTTCAATTTAGGAGCTACCTAATCAATGGAACATAGGTACAAATTTTAGAAAAACGTAAAGCTTCCTTGAAATAGCATGTGAGTTTAATCTGTAGATTTGGCAATAGATTCAGACTGGTAAAGGTTGCATTATGAATCTATATCCATATAGCTTTAAGACTCCTTTCAAATAAATGTGCTCCAGGTAAAGGTATATATATTGACCATATTAGCAGTAAAGTTTTGTTTGTAAAATGTTTTAATACAGTTTGATCCTCCCTATAAGGTTGGCTTTTAGTGATATGCTAAGCAGGGTATTGTGCAATTATTAATTTAACAAAACAGATTTTGTGACCATCTTTCCATGCTGTAATCCAGAATTCTGTAAACTTTTCCAGTGTTCTATTTTAATATGGTCTTCATTACAAATGATCTGTGCTTTGGCAGGAAGACCCTGGAACATTGTTACTGATCAGAAAAAAAAAGTGCTGAATGTGGTGGGATAGTGGACTAACTCGGTATAAGGCTGCTTCATAATATTGGCATATGTTTAAAATTACTTTTTGATCCTCCAGGCATTTTTATTGTGCAAGTGGGTGAATGGAAACACTTATTTCAGCCTTTCTTAATAAGAAAAGAATTGTGCTTAAATGCCAAATAATTATGGATCTGAAAAACTTGACATTTAGGATATTCTCTTACATTGTAGGATACTTGCTAGATCCTAATGGAGAGAAGTGTGTAACTTCTCCTCGCCAAGTCTCTGCTCTACATCACAAGGACATCAATGTGTCCTTTGTCACTGCAAGTGATGGTGCCACAGTTTGTGTTACTGAAAAAGGAGACATCTATTTGCTTAGTGACTATCAGTGCAAGAAGATTGCTTCCAAGTGAGTGGTATTTTTTTTCAGAGAAATCTATAAGCTTCTCTTCCTGAGGTTTTTTTTAACTATGTCAACAAATTGAAAGGTTATGTTTTTTGCAAAATTTTCTATTTTGAGCATACCTATATTGCTGACATCTAATCCTAGGCCAATTGAGCTGTGATGCAGAAGGTTGCATGTGGAAGGACTAATACAGCTTGCTCCACTGTATAGATGTACAAGTCTTTGCCTAGACTGTTGTGTTAGTTGTGTGAAATAGGCTTCTGCATGTAGAACTGGCCTGGATGCAACCTGTTGTTTCTTATAGTACTGCAGGAACACAAGAAAAGGTAAAGCAAAACTAGTTTGTAAAAATAGAAATCCTTTAGATAATCCAACTTTTGAACATTTTTTTCCAGGGAGAGAACGCCAGTGAAACAAACAATATTTTAATATTTTCTGAACAGTACCTATGTTAATCTGTTAAAGTAGTGCGGTAGCACCTTAAATGTGGACCATTTATGATATCTCATTATAACATCCTTTTTTTTTTAGTTTTTAAAGTGCTACAAATTAATATTGCAATAATAATGAAGGCTGGCACATTAAAAGTGAATGATGGTGCCCCTAGAGTGAAAATATAAATCACTGACAATAAAACATTATGCTGCTTTTAGTTTCAAAATTCTATTGCAAGGGTGGGGAAACAATTTTGGCCAAAGGTTGAATTGACTTTGGGTAGCCATGAGAGTGGGTGGAGTTGCCTAATGCAGGCAAGCACCCTGATGTATTTTCTTAGAGACCACCGCCACACTCTCCAATTACTCGCCCTTTGTTTACTCATACTACACATGAAATTCTCCTTCCCACTTATTCAGCTTTTCTTACCTTCCTTCTTTGAAACCTGTGACAGTAACTGTGACAAAATGATATTGGGCTTACTGAATTTATCTGAAAGTTAGTTGCAGCCAGTACTCATAATTTGCAGAGGAAGTCTGTTGTGCAGAGAATCAAATGGAATGTATATGCCTATATTCGTTTATTCATTTCATTAGTCCACCAATCAATCAGTCAGCTAGTATACCACTAAATCCCATAAGACTCCTGCTGGTTGACAACACTGTATACATATAAAATATCCATAGTAAATTGAGATTAAAACATCCATGGTAAACAGCATTAAAATAAATGTAAAAATCAAATAATTCAAAGGTCATAATCATACATTCAAATCAAGATGTCATCAGTCAATATGCAAACACTATATGGAGAAGCTTAGTCTTGAGCATCTTCTGAAATGAAATCTGGATGGGTCTTCGTCCCTCTAAGCTTTAGCCCACCTCACCTGATAATAGTTGGTACTAGTAGAGGCTTCTCCTGGGTCAGGCTGGCTGATTGAATTGATTCTGCCTGAAGAATGTGTTGTACCAATTTTTTTGTATGAAATGTAATCTCACATTGTCCACTGCATGTCAACTATATTTAATTTTAGTTAAATTTAAATGTAAAAAAAAAAAGGTTAGCTTTTTCCAGGCCTTGTTTTTTTGGAGCACAGCTCCCAACGTGCCACTGAAAAGTCAAGTGTGGCCCCCTATCTGGAAAATGTTATATACCCTGCTCTAAATGCCGATAGTGCTAGAATCTATTAAAATACAATGTTAATTGTATTTTGTTTAGCTTAAGTTATGTAAAAATGAAATTGGAAATTCTACAAATGTTTCAATATGAATCTATGATAATCTTTTTTAAAATTATAAATTGATACTATGTGGCTTTCTAGATTTCTCAAATTTTGATTACCTAGATTGTGGCTATAATTTGAATCATTATCATCAAATTCTTTCCAGTTTACTTCAATCTGGAACTACAATGCTTTCCTAAAAATAATGCTTAACTTTCTGTTTTCAGGTGCCCGAGGAACTTTGCATACACTCTTGTCAGTAATCCTTACAATTTAATTCATACAACTCATATAATAGATCATTATTATTTATTGAGTATAAAGAAAGCTGAAAGTTTTAAGATGATTTATTGTGTTTGTGTTGACATTTCACCCGAAAAGGGCCTTATCCAGATTTTAAGTGTTTGAACCCACTTGTTGCCTCCAGGGTTAAGGATTTAGTTTGTGTTGTTTTTATTGACACACAACTTTTTTTTTTTTAAATGAGAGTTATGTGGTAGATACTGCATGATTTGTGAAGCAAATTGTTAGCAACAGAACAGGACAAAATGTCATATTACCCTACCATTGTACAGTTGTGATATTCCTACAGCAGTGAGAAAGGTTACTGTTACGCTGTTCTCTGTGCTTACTCATTGGGTTCTAGTCATGCCTGTATATCAACACTGTGGTTCTTTCATTTAAATTCACTTTTTAAACGACAAAATGAGATTTATTTTTATATTGTTATTGTTATTTGTTTATGTCTACATAAATACTTTTGTGTTCTTGTTTAGGCAACTAAACCTAAAAAAGGTTCTTGTAAGTGGAGGGCATTTGGATTACAGAGTGAATCCTCAACATCTTAAAGAAAATGGAGGTCTGAGGATTTATATTCTTGCACTGGATCAAGCTGGACGAGTAAGTTGTCTCTCTCCTCTCCCCACTCCATTGCTGTACCTGGATAGCATCCCCGGGTGGGTGAACTGCTGATCAGGCATGCTAATAGTGCTTCCCCCCACACTTTTTCCCCTTTTCTAACATTGAAAATTTTCTTTTTGAATTGGTTTAAGATTATGATTCTATTGATGCAACTATACATAGAGACCAAATTCACAATTAGGTTTCTGAAGTAAAATAGGCTCTATGGACTTCTCAGTACAGAAAATAATAAATGCAGGAAGCACTTAATCAGGATGTACAGTGCAACTGATGTAGACATATTTTTCTTTCCCTTCCTCCTATGTTATGTTTTAGGTGTTCTGCTGGAAATCTGCCAACAGTCCAATGAAGCAGTGCCGATGGATCTATGGCCGCCAAGTGTACATGTCTGATATTTTTCTAAATAGGAATGAAATTATGTTTGTTACACAGGATGGTGAAGCTTTTAAGGGAAAATGGATGGATGGGAACAAACATTCAGAAAAGAGAGGTCAGTTAACCTCCAGTAAGCTAATTTTCACAAAACTGAAGCCTTGAGTTTAATCATTTTTGGATAAGTATCAACATAAGCATACATCCCGTTCCTCTTCTCCCACTGCCAGCATTTATCTGCCTTTCTACTAGATTTGCTCTTGGTTGTCCTTTCGTTGTCCTGAGGAGGTTTTGAGGGTACATGAGAAAGTTGCAGTGAAAATGGCAAATTGCAGTCTTCTATTTACCTAACAGCAGTTCCCTCAGTGAAAAGATTATACATTTGATTTCACTCATAGTATTTCTTCTTATCTTCATGTATTCAGACACAAACTAAAAAAGCACATAGTCATGTTGGCAATTTTACTCAGGTATGTGGGACTGCTGACACCTGAGACAGTATTACAAACAGTGGAGCAAAAAAGTACCTGGCTAGTTAGTGCCATCTAGTGTGGTATGGATGCATGTATAAAACTGATGGAAAATGTGCTTGTTATTAAAGTGGAACTACATTAGTAATATATTGATTTTATTTATTTTAAAATACTTATACAGCTGTCCATATTGTAACAATAATCCTGGGTGCTCCACAAACCAGTAAAAACAACAAAAACTCATTATAGAGTTTCCAAATTATAGAATTTCAACTGAAAGGATCACATAAACCAACATATCTTCTAAAATAGTAGCATGCTAAAATTCTGCTACAGATGATTGATTTGCAGGTCATTCACTAGGTCCCCCCGTGTGGTTCTGGGATTTTTGCTCACCGTTCTTGTGATCATTTTGACCCCACAGGGTGAGATCTTGCGTGGAGCCCCAGATCGAGGGAGATTATCAGTGGTCTTGTATGTCTTCCATTTTCTAATTATTGCTCCCACAGTTGATTTCTTCACACCAAGCTGCTTGCCTATTGCAGATTCAGTCTTCCCAGCCTGGTGCAGGTGTACAATTTTGTTTCTGGTGTCCTTCGACAGCTCCTTGGTCTTGGCCATAGTGGAGTTTGGAGTGTGACTGTTTGAAGTTGTGGACAGGTGTCTTTTATACTGATAACAAGGTCAAACAGGTGCCATTACTACAGGTGACGAGTGGAGGACAGAGGAGCCTCTTAAAGAAGTAGTTACAGGTCTGTGAGAGCCAGACATCTTGCGTGTTTGTAGGTGACCAAATACTTATTTTCCACCATGATTTGCAAATAAATTCTTTAAAAATCAGACAATGTGATTTTCTGGATTTTTTTTCTCATTTTGTCTCTCATAGTTGAGGTATACCTATGATGAAAATTACAGGCCTCTTCATCTTTTTAAGTGGGAGAACTTGCACAATTGGTGGCTGACTAAATACTTTTTTGCCCCACTGTACAAGACCACTGATAATCTCCCTTGATCTGGGGCTCCATGCACGATCTCACCCCATGGGGTCAAAATGATCACAAGAACGGTGAGCAAAAATCCCAGAACCACACGGGGGGACCTAGTGAATGACCTGCAGAGAGCTGGGACCAAAGTAACAAAGGCTACCATCAGTAACACACTACACCGCCAGGGACTCAAATCCTGCAGTGCCAGACGTGTCCCCCTGCTTAAGCCAGTACATGTCCGGTCCCGTCTGAGGTTTGCTAAAGAGCATCTGGATGATCCAGAAGAGGATTGGGAGAATGTCATATGGTCAGATGAAACCAAAGTAGAACGTTTTGGTCTAAACTCAACTCGTTGTGTTTGGAGGAGAGAGAATGCTGAGTTGCATCCAAAGAACACCATACCTACTGTGAAGCATGGGGGTGGAAACATCATGCTTTGGGGCTGTTTTTCTGCAAAGGGACCAGGACGACTGATCCGTGTAAAGGAAAGAATGAATGGGGCCATGTATCGTGAGATTTTGAGTGAACACCTCCTTCCATCAGCAAGGGCATTGGAGATGAAACGTGGCTGGGTCTTTCAGCATGACAATGATCCCAAACACACCGCCCGGGCAATGAAGGAGTGGCTTCGTAAGAAGCATTTCAAGGTCCTGGAGTGGCCTAGCCAGTCTCCAGTTCTCAACCCCATGGAAAACCTTTGGAGGGAGTTGAAAGTCCGTGTTGCCCAGCGACAGCCCCAAAATATCACTGCTCTAGAGGAGATCTGCATGGAGGAATGGGCCAAAATACCAGCAACAGTGTGTGAAAACCTTGGGAAGACTTACAGAAAACGTTTGACCTCTGTCATTGCCAACAAAGGATATATAACAAAGTATTGAGATGAACTTTTGATATTGACCAAATACTTATTTTCCACCATGATTTGCAAATAAATTCTTTAAAAATCAGACAATGTGATTTTCTGGATTTTTTTCCCTCATTTTGTCTCTCAAAGTTGAGGTATACCTATGATGAAAATTGCAGGCCTCTCTCATCTTTTTAAGCGGGAGAACTTGCACAATTGGTGGCTGACTAAATACTTTTTTGCCCCACTGTATATATAATTCTAACAGTGAGACAGTGAAATTTAAAATCTTACAAATCTTACAATTATACAATTAGTGCTGTTACGCTGTGAGACCAGCAGGGGCCGCTAGGGGGTCATCCAGGCTTTTCCTCCTCCGTAGATCTTCCTCGCCGCTCGCATCGCTCATCGCTTACGCCAGCTGCATTCGGAGTTCGGCTAGCACCGGTATTTTGCTCCCCCACGTAGCACCGCTGGTTCCTCCCATCTACCCATAGAATACCCATTTATCTACTCACAGATGGAATAGCTTTCGAACTGCTGGGTGGGCAAGGAGCTAGGACAAGGGACAGGAGCTCACCCTGTCCCGCGGAGCTGGGCCCGAACCGCTGGAGTGCCAATAATTGTGTTTCATACTGCTTTGTATATGACATGTTGGTCTGATATGCAGTGCTGCCCTTATGTGGTTGACTGCATAGCGAGAGTAAAATGTTGGGGCATACAGGTAGTCCTCACTTAACGACCACTCACTTAGTGACTGTTTGAAGTTACGATGGTGCTGAAAAAAGTGACTTATGACCGGTCCTTGCAGTTACGATTGTTGCAGTGTCCCCATGGTCACGTGATCATGATTCAGGTGCTTGGCAACTATCATGCATTTACGACAGTCACAGCATCCCACGGTCACATGATTGCCATTTGCAGCCTTCTCAGCCAGCTTCCAACAAGCAAAGTCAATGGGGAAGCTGGCAGGAGGTTGCCAGTCATGGTCATGTGATGTCTTGCTTAACCACTGTGGGTGATTCGCTTAATGACTACAGCTGAGACTGCTGGAACTGCCTGTCCTATCTCAGGCCACACACCCACAGAGAGGTGGTTGCAAACTTTACTGGGAAGTTTGTGAAGCACATAAGCGGCAAAAGAAATGTGAGTGCAAACGCACATGCACGCACACTAGAGAAATCAAGTACCCAAAAGTCCAGCAAGCTTGCCTTGAGAGAATTCTAAATCCAAAACAACAGGTACAAGAATGGTCAAGTGAAGTTAAAGAATCCAAAGGTCGTGGAAGGGTCGTCAGCTGGTCCAGATCCAGAGTCACAGTCATGAGGTTTCAAGGCGGGAGTCAAGGCACATGGATTCCGGGTAAACGAACGGTTGTTGCCAACAGAGAGGCTTGAGGTCACTGCTCTTTTTAAATAGAAGCAACCCTGGTGTTGCTCATTTGGAAGGGTGAGGTTCCTTTCTTACAAGGAGCTTTGCAGAGCGCCTTTGCTCTGCTGTGCTCTCCTCTCTGCACAACAAGCCCTTGCACTGGGAGGGGGTGGCAGCTCAGACTCTTCATCTTCTGAGACTGGTAGCAGCTGTGTCTCCTGATTCCTGGGTGGTGCAGCTTCCTCTTCCTGCAGCTCCTCAGGCAGTGGTTCATCTGGCAACTCTGGAACTGGCTGCTTATTGCTGGTTTCCTCATCAGAGTCCAAGCTGGCCATGGCACTGCCATCGTAAGTTGGCGCAGTTACATGATGTTTCACTTAATGACTGCTTAGCGATGGAGCTGCCGGTCCTAATTAGGGTCATTAATTGAGGACTACCTGTATGTGTGTGTACACAAAAATTGGGTTGGGGAAGTGTGCATAAAGCAAAGTATATCCTGAGGCATTATACTGAAATTTATGCAGGAGTCTATAGAAATCGCAGTTCTCTAAATTAATGTATTTTTAAGTAAAAAATCATATAGTAAGAACTCTGAACTATAATTATTAGTGTGTTCTTTAATTACCTATATATTACTTCAGCAGTATGCTTCAAACAGTATGTTATTTTATGTATGATCACACCACAATTTTTTTCTGATTAGTTTCTCCTGTTAATTCTTTTCTTTGTTGCTTCAGAAAATTAGCCATTGAAGTTTTAGGGCTTGTAATATTGTACGCTTGGAAAACCTGTTGCTTTTTCTTGCTGTTTGCTTCCAGTTAATGTATCTTGTACTTGCAAAACAAAACCAAATGCAGCAAATTTACTGAATTCTCTAGCCACCCCAACAGTTTAAATCAGATATACTGGATCCTCTGTGTTGGTCAGGCATTATAGTCCTTGGATTTGATAAAAGATGAAGCTGTGCAGGTATAGAGTTACTCAGTTTGATGTTAAGGTTTTGAAAAATCTGCTGCATTTCTTATTAACATCTCAGTGATACATTTTATTTCCAAAAGCAGCAGTGGATATAGTAGGTGAAGGGTTAGCATTTTCTTTATCTGGTAAGGTGCTCATATTAGGAATTACTGTATTAGATTTATTTCTGACAAAGCAACTTATGAAGGATATTTTCTTTGAAGTCATGAAAGCTTATTTAACAAAAGAAACATTGTAAGAAATAATACTATTTTAAGGTAGTTGGCAAAAATGTGAGAGCCAGTTTGGTCTAGTGGTTAGGATTCCAGACTAGAAACCGGGGACTGGGAGTTCTAGTCCCACCTTAGGCATGAAACCTGGCTGGATGACTTTGGGCCAGTGGCTCTCTCTAAGCCCCCAACATCATGCTCAGGCAACCAATGGATCAACATTTAGTTGATCCGTAAAAACGGACCCTGCACATGTGGGAAAGACGCTAAGATGAAAAAAAGTTGGCAAAAATGCAATGAAAAGCTAATAATTTAAGGAAAACAGTTACCTTTCAAGAGGCTTATCTATTATTAGAAAAATCTTTAAAAGAAAATCCAATGTGTTAAACTTGAAAGTTAGTCCTTTCTTTTCCTGTTTGTTTTCAGTGGTCTCTCATATGAGGCTATGGTGGTGCAGGTTTTAGACCTCCTTTTTGAGAGACCCTCTGGGTCTTCGCACCCTAATCTTACTTTCTGCTTTTTGGAATAGTAGCTTGGTAAATTAGGTTTCCTACCATCTGTCTTCCAGGGAACATGTAAACTGGGGTCCTCCCCCTAACCTGGGTTACGGGCAGCCTTTTTAAAGACTATGAACCAGCTGTGGATGGAGAGATAGAACTTTCACCACCTATGCTGCCTGATCTAGCAATTGAGAAGTCAGAATGGGAAAACATGAGAGAATTCCTTGAATGCTACTTCCTGGAAGTTCAGTCTTTTCCTCTTTGGAGACAATAGACCAATCTCACAAGAGATAAACAAAATCAAACTTTTTTTTTTTTTTAAGAAAGATAGGAAACATGTAACCCTTACTTTAAAAGCAGTTTAGTTGGCATTAGTTGTCTCTTTTTAGGTTTGGGGCCTCAGTTCATTTTTGGCTTTTAGTTCAGATCAAGGACTGATTCAGGAATTGCTTAGTCTCCAAGATCATACATCATGATCTATCACTAGGTCAGGATCTCCAGTGTACTTTGATGCTTTTCCCAGGACTAAAGCTACCCATTTTCTTTTCCTAAATTATCTTGTTGCCTCATGAGTAAAATGATCCATTTATCTTGTTCATTCAAAAAGAAGGGTTAACACCCTGAAAAGTGTTTATTGATAAAAATCCTGGTCCTATACATGGTATGAGATAGGCTTCTTTCTCCCACTTTTGGTGTTTCACACCAAATTAAGTCTAAATATGATGCCTACCAAGTTGAGTTTTGTGATCAATGGCTGTGATGGCTTTAGTACCATTTAGAGATTTTTTACCCCCTGAATTGCACTTGGTTCTGCAGTAATTTAATATTAATTGATCCTCAATTTAATTTCTGCAGTACCTATTTTATACAACAGTGTTCTTATGTTCTTGATTAGCTTGAGGCTTTTTATACATTTCAGATCCAAAATCAAAATTATCATTTCCCCAATCTCTATCTTTCAGTATCTCTCTGCTATAATTATTAAAAATAATATACTTGTCCACATGATAGAGAGTAGATATAGCTAATAAGCTGTTTCACTCTACTGTAATGTATTTGCAATTTAATAAAATAACATTTTAAAAAATGCCAACTTAAGAACTTAATTTTATAGCAATATCAATGAGTATTCTATGCATCTTGTCTCTCTTTTTTGTTACTTATCCTGTTTTTCTCTTTTTTGTCATGCTTTGTTTATTTTAAACACCACAATATACCTAGGGTTTTTTTCACTGTATAACCTCTATTTTATCTTTTTTTCTTGCTGGTATAGTTTTCTGTATTCAATAATAATGATGATGATGATGATGATGATGATGATGATGATGATGTTTATATACATGCAAAAAAGTGTGTAGTGTTCTAGACCTACCACAAGATGGCAGCGGTCTGCTAAAATTGGTGAGATTAGAATAGAGACTGCTTCTAGGATACCTTTCAGCTCATAAGAAGTTAATAAAGAAAAAAAAAACCCTAAAACTTGGCTATAGCTCATCATAGGAATAATGAGACAACACATCCTACTTCCACAGAAAAAATAAGCACAAGAGACAGCAAGGCTTAACTAGTACCAGAAAGACAGATAAATATCAAATTTCTAATGCAATTTTTTTGCTTGACTTTTTAATCTTTTCCTTAGAGATAAATGGATTCCTGAAGCAAAATTCTCTGCTGTGGTTCCCCGACTTTTTCCAGCTTCTTGTAGATTTCAGCTTCCGTTAGAGGGTCAGAACCGTGTTGGTTCTCTTCTCTTCTTAAGCATAGTACCAAGATTCTCCATTTCCTCCTCCAATTCTGCTGCAAGATTTAAAATGAAATTTAGAACATTTTAAACACTTCTTCATTTTCTAGCACACAGAGAGGGATTGGAATCTAAGTCCTAGTGCAGATGAACAAGAGCCTTGCTTCAATCAAAAATGTGGATTGAAGATATCTGCAGTCTGGTTAGAGGGAATGTGTGTGCTGTGTCTGAGCTGGCAGCCCGTGTGAGCTGCAGACCTTACAGAAGCCCTAAGATGGAGCTTGCTTGTGCCTAAATCTGACAGCCCCTTAATACATTTGCTTAAATAAAGAAATTCATAAATAAAATCCAATATTATAAGAAATCGCTGGTAGCAGTGGCTTTGGGGAAAGAGGTTGTAGCCTTCAGATCTAAGAGCCCTTAAAGAAAAAGAATAATCATTATTGTCTGTCTTTACTCTTAAGTTACTTGCAAAGTTCTAGAAATCTTAAACTCTTTACTTTGCTAATTTGTGTGTGAAAGTTTAGAAGCCCAGAGAGGAAACTGACTGCAAACCAAGCCCCCCTGTGGTTATGGGCCTGATTAGGAGAATTTAGAAAGCAAACTAGATATGAAACTTAATAAAAATATGAATCCATAAATTTTCAGCCTTAGAGGAATCAGTAAAATTATTCGAATAAAAATATTCCTCTGCTGATCATCTAATTAATTAACTTTTTCTGTATTTACAGAGATTGTGTCAAATCTTCAGAATTCGTCAAGTGATCTCTCATCTTATGATGGAAACAATGTATATGAACGAATACAACTTGAGAAACTTGCTTTTGTTCACAGAGCAGTCAGTATTACCACAGATCCTAATGGATGTAATCTTGCTGTTTTACAATCAGATCCCAAAACAAGGTTTGAGTACATATAGTAATATGTTTGAAACTGCTGGAGGGAATAGTGCTAGTGGATGGAGAATTCTTTCTATCGATTAATTATGCCTTTATGCACATTAGTCAAGCTCCTACCTCATTAATATTTAGCATTCAAGGTTGTAATGTAGATACTTCTACCTGACTAAGCAGAGGGGTGATGAGCCCAGCTTTGCTGTCAGCAAATAAAAGAATATTGGGCTAAATTAAAAAAAAAACTAAGAAAAATATGGATATAAATACAGTAAATGACAGTATGCTAAATCTTCAGAATGGGAAAATGTTTTTGTTACTGTTAAAAGATAGATATGAACTGAATGCTCTTTATTCAAGATACTTACAGTCAGCAGCTGAGAGCTTCCCACATTCTCTCTTCCAAAAGGTGGATATATTTGTGCATATCTAAAAGGCACTTGTATGTCAAGGACAAGATCATATTCCTTCATCATGGTTTTGTTTCTTTTGATGTTCATCAGAAGATAAAAATTCCTGTCATTAAAGTTGTTGCTTTCTCTTTCCATCAAACTTGAATATTTTTATAGGGTATATTAAAAGCTAGATTTGTTGAAAAATTAATGCTTATATACTTTTTTCTTCCAGTTTGTATGAAATTCCAAATGTGTCAAGATCCACCATTACTGAAGATTTTGGAAAGTTGTTGAGAGAAGCTGAAGTTATGGACACCATCCATGACGTAACTTTCCAGGTTGGCACTAGGATGTTTCCTGTGCACAAATACATGTTGGCAATGCGCTCTGATTTTTTCCGGAAACTCTTTGTATCAGACCAGAGTTGGTTAGATTCTGCTGACCTTTACCGTAAAGATAAAGATGATGTTGGCTGTGATCTTTTTGTGATGGAGAAACTTCATCCAGACTTGTTTATGTACCTTCTCCAGTACATTTACACAGACTCATGTGATATGCTGATTCATGGCTACAGGCCCAGAATGGTGTACAAAGAAAGAGTGGAAGAGAATGAAGACAACTTAATTACAAACTTGAATAAAATAGCTATTCATGGGGATGTTAATAACAAGTCTGCATTTGCGGTTTATAGACACAACCAAGGGCAGATGATGAATGAAAAACAGAGGAGTAAATCAAAAACCACTTCTAAAAAGTGCAAAGATGTGGGAGAAGAAATGAATCTTATTAAAATGTTGCAAATTGCTGCAAAGAAATTTGGTCTTAGTAGTTTAAGTTCAAGGTATGTGATCCCTTTATATGATTTTGTATGTGTGATTTTTTTCCCCTTAATAGTTTAATCCTTAGGTTAAATACCTGGACCCAATATTGAAGCATCTGGTAATGGGTAGGACTGTACCTCCAGAAAAGATACTTGAAAACATGTGGCTTTCTGTATTTAATTGTGTATGGTGTTGTATCAATGTTGTACTAACAGAAAATATTCTTAAGGGGAGGGTTCCACCTTGCTCTTTGAACCATCCAGCTGAATTCATTTTCAAACATGCAGAAAGCTCAATAGCAAAAGTAGCATCCTGTTTGTGTGTGTTGACAGTGAAAATTCTACTGCATTTACAATGCTACTCAAATTATAATAACAAAATTAGAACCAATTAGCTATGGACTTTTTACCAAAGATTTGGAGCAATGCTACAAATCCTGTTTAGCTTCCCTGTTTATAGGAAGCCTCAGTAATCTTTTTACTTTGCTAGCATAGACAAACAACTATGTGCAAAAGCAGACATTTTTCTAATTCCTGAAAAAAAAATGCACTCAATACTGGAAAAATACCATGTATTGAACATTGGCAGATAACTTTCTGTTGGTTATATATTATTACTTTCAAAATAAATTATTGCTATAACAGTGATTTTCTTCTGTGATTGTGAATAATTTTTAAATTTTCCATGTAGGCTAGATGGAATCAGAATAGAAAATGGAAGAATTAATGTTGTGAACAGCAAAAAAGGCAACAAACCAAAGTTCAGTCAGAAAAAATGGTGAGTTTATATGATCTGGGAGAGGTGGGGATTACAGGACCAAATCAGCCAATGGGTAATCCAGAAACTCCTCTTCATGAATTGTTCTTTTATAGTGGTGAAGGGATTTTACATCTCAATGATGGCTATGAGCTATGCTATTGAGAGTGTGCCCTTCAAGAAGAGTCACCCATGACAGGCGGAATACAGTAGAGGGATAAGACTAAATAAGATCCACTGGAAAAGAAAATGACAGTCCACTCTAATATTCTGCCAAGAAAACCAGATGGACACTCACAGCCTGTTCAGTGTCAGTATGATACTAGGTTACTTCTTGGGTCAGAATGTATCCAATAAGCTATTGGGGAAGAGCAGAGGGCTGACATAAGTAACACTGGTGCTTGTTCTGGATTGAAGCCAGTCCTGAAGTGACCAGAAGCAAAAGGAAAGTTGAGCATTGCAACATTGGCAAAATGATGAACCAAGGCAAACATGATGTTGTCAGAGCAGAAATATCAATACTGGACATTGACATTCTGGGAATCAGCAAATTGATATGAAATAGAACATATCAGAGGAGCATCAGATCTACTTCAGGCAAAAAGACCATAAAATAATGGAGTGTCTGTTAACAAAAGGAAGTCAAAGTCAGTTCTGCAGCACACCCAAGAAATGATAGAATAATCTCAATTTGAGTGCTAAACAAACCAATCAATAATATGGTGATATTTAGATATGTCTCTACAAATGGACATCTCTAGATGGACAAGACTGAAATCAGATTGGCTATATACTCAGCAAGCAAAGAGAGAGAATCTCTGTTCAGTCAGCAAGGACAAGATCTGGCACTGATTGTTGGTTCAGATCACAAACTTGTTTTTGCAAAATTACAGCTTAAAAAAATCAGACCAAGAAGAATATAACCTCAGCAGTATTCCATGCGATTATGTGAGAAAGCTAAAGAGTAGATTTAATGGACTAGAATTGACAGAGTGCCTGAAGAACTCTGGCATCATTTAAGACAGAGCATAGAAAAATATCCAGAAATTTAAAAAGTTAAAAAAGGCAAAATGGCTCTCTGTTAATATACTGAATGCAGCTGAAGAAAGTTGGACATTTGAAACATTTTAAGCTTAAAATATTTCCAACCATAGTGGGAATGATCTGATGCTGCTCCACCTATAGTGAGAGTGTTCCAAGTTCAAAATAGCCATTGTGAGCTCCGAATACTTCTAGTACATTTAGAGAATTCCTCTTTCTTGGGCTGTTGCCAGTCTCCTCCTCTGTCTTAGCATTGTTAGTGTTTTTTGGACTTGGTGTTTGCTTCCAATTTTCACTGTACTCTGCTTCTCGGATTGTAAATATTCTGGATAGCTGCCATTCATTTTATTGTGTTCATTACTGGCGTGCAAAATATTTTGTATTCAAAATTGATGGTTCCAACCTTACCAGAAGTGTTCTGAGCTTACACTGGCTGCTTTGAGCTTGAAATACTTTTGGTGTAGGTAAGACAGCATCAGAATGCTCCCACAGTGGTTGGAATAATCCATTTTAAGCTTAAAATATTTCAGATTTGAAATACTTCGCATACCTCTAATGCTTGCGTGCATGGAAGCTCTGGGTACTAAACTGTAGGATACTATAGATAAAGATAGTTTTTCCTGAACTTGTACCTTGCTTGTAAGATTGTCAGCTCCATCTTTGGTTAACATTTGAAAAAAGGATGAAACTGTTTTGTGGTTGCAGGCTTTTAATTTTTTTGAAATAAATACCTTATGTGTTTACATGTTAAGCTTTGTAAGGAATAAACTACTGTATTTCATTAATTAGTATAATATTTGTATACAGGTGAAACTCAAAAAATTAGAATATCGTGCAAATGTTCATTTATGTCAGTATGGCAACTCAAAAGGTGAAACCAATATATGAGATAGACGCATTACATGCAAAGCGAGATATGTCAAGCTTTACTTTGGTATAATTGTGATGATTATGGCGTACAGCTTATGAAAACCCCAAATTCACAATCTCAGAAAATTAGAATAGTGTGAAAAGGTTCAATATTCTAGGCTCAAAGTGTCCCACTCTAATCAGTTAATGAATCCATAACACCTGCAAAGGGTTCCTGAGTCTTTAAATGGTCTCTCAGGCTGGTTCAGTAGGAATCACAAACATGGGAAAGACTGCTGACCTGGCAGTTGTGCAGAAAACCATCACTGACACCCTCCATAAGGAGGGAAAGCCCCAAAAGGTAATTGCAAAAGAAGTTGGATGTTCCCAAAGTGCTGTATCAAAGCATATCAATAGAAGGTTATGTGGAAGGGAAAAGTGTGGTAGAAAAAGGTGCACAAGCAGCAGGGATGACTGCAGCCTGGAGAGGATTGTCAGGAAAAGGCCATTCAAAAGTGTTGGGGACTTTCACAAGGAGTGGACTGAGGCTGGAGTTAGTGCATCAAGAGCCACCACACACAGACGGATCCTGGACATGGGCTTCAAATGTCGTATTCCTCTTGTCAACCCACTCCTGAACAACAAACAACGTCAGAAGCGTCTTACCTGGGCTACAGAAAAAAGGAACTGGTCTGTTGCCCGGTGGTCCAAAGTCCTCTTTTCTGATGAGAGCAACTTTTGCATCTCATTTGGGAACCAAGGACCCAGAGTCTGGAGGAAGAATGGAGAGGCACACAATGCACGATGCTTGAAGTCCAGTGTGAAGTTTCCACAGTCTCTGTTGATTTGGGGAGCCATGTCATCTGCTGATGTTGGTCCACTGTGCTTCATTAAGTCCAGGGTCAACGCAGCAGTCTACCAGGAGATTTTGGAGCACTTCATGCTTCCTTCCGCAGACAAGCTTTATGGGGATGCTGACTTCATTTTCCAGCAGGACTTGGCACCTGCCCACACTGCCAAAAGTACCAAAACCTGGTTCAATGACCATGGGATTACTGTGCTTGATTGGCCAGCAAACTCGCCTGACCTGAACCCCATAGAGAATCTAAGGGGCATTGCCAAGAGAAAGATGAGGGACATGAGACCGAACAATGCAGCAGAGCTGAAGGCCGCTATTGAAGCATCCTGGTCTTCCATAACACCTCAGCAGTGCCACAGGCTGATAGCATCCATGCCACGCCGCATTGCGGCAGTCATTGCTGCAAAAGGGGCCCAAACCAAGTACTGAGTACATATGCATGCTTATACTTTGCAGAGGTCCGATATTGTTCTATTTCCAATCCTTGTGTTATTGATGTCATGTAATATTCTAATTTTCTGAGATTGTGCATTTGGGGTTTTCATAAGCTGTACGCCATAATCATCACAATTATACCAAAGTAAAGCTTGACATATCTCGCTTTGCATGTAATGCGTCTATCTCATATATTGGTTTCACCTTTTGAGTTGCCTTACTGACATAAATGAACATTTGCACGATATTCTAATTTTTCGAGTTTCACCTGTATGTTACATTATATTCTATACAATGTTGTAATTTTTTTTCAGTTCATACCTCTGTGATGTGACTATGAAGTCTAAAGATGGAAAGGAATTCCCATGCCACAAATGTGTACTATGTGCAAGACTTGGTAGGTATAACGTAAGGTAGCTTGGTTATTTTATTAATAATTCTGTGCTTTTTTAATACATGTCAAAATGAGATCTGTCTCCTTTTCAGATTACTTTCACAGCATGCTGAGCAACTCTTGGATTGAGGTGAGTGTGCAGATTCATTACCAGTCCCTTTTTAAAAAAAATTCTGCAAAAATATTTATTGGGGATTATGTGGAGAAAGTAATTGCTTATGGAGTAAATTAAAATAATGTCGTACAGCATAGAGGATTATATCCTTTTAAGAATATAAAAATCACTAAAGAACTAATCACTAATAAATATTTGCCTTTTGCATAACTGATTAAAGAATGGATACTTAAATCATTTTAATACCTACAGTGGGGCAAAAAAGTATTTAGTCAGCCACCAATTGTGCAAGTTCTCCCACTTAAAAAGATGAGAGAGGCCTGTAATTTTCATCATAGGTATACCTCAACTATGAAAGACAAAATGGGGGAAAAAATCCAGAAAATCACATTGTCTGATTTTTCAAGAATTTATTTACAAATCATGGTGGAAAATAAATATTTGGTCACCTACAAACAAGCAAGATGTCTGGCTCTCACAGACCTGTAACTACTTCTTTAAGAGGCTCCTCTGTCCTCCACTCGTTACCTGTAGTAATGGCACCTGTTTGACCTTGTTATCAGTATAAAAGACACCTGTCCACAACCTCAAACAGTCACACTCCAAATTCCACTATGGCCAAGACCAAGGAGCTGTTGAAGGACACCAGAAACAAAATTGTAGACCTGCACCAGGCTGGGAAGACTGAATCTGCAATAGGCAAGCAGCTTGGTGTGAAGAAATCAACTGTGGGAGCAATAATTAGAAAATGGAAGACATACAAGACCACTGATAATCTCCCTTGACCTGGGGCTCCATGCAAGATCTCACCCTGTGGGGTCAAAATGATCACAAGAACGGTGAGCAAAAATCCCAGAACCACACGGGGGGACCTAGTGAATGACCTGCAGAGAGCTGGGACCAAAGTAACAAAGGCTACCATCAGTAACACACTACACTGCCAGGGACTCAAATCCTGCAGTGCCAGACGTGTCCCCCTGCTTAAGCCAGTACATGTCCGGGCCCGTCTGAAGTTTGCTAGAGAGCATCTGGATGATCCAGAAGAGGATTGGGAGAATGTCATATGGTCAGATGAAACCAAAGTAGAACGTTTTGGTCTAAACTCAACTCGTCGTGTTTGGAGGAGAGAATGCTGAGTTGCATCCAAAGAACACCATACCTACTGTGAAGCATGGGGGTGGAAACATCATGCTTTGGGGCTGTTTTTCTGCAAAGGGACCAGGACGACTGATCCGTGTAAAGGAAAGAATGAATGGGGCCATGTATCGTGAGATTTTGAGTGAACACCTCCTTCCATCAGCAAGGGCATTGAAGATGAAACGTGGCTGGGTCTTTCAGCATGACAATGATCCCAAACACACTGCCCGGGCAACGAAGGAGTGGCTTTGTAAGAAGCATTTCAAGGTCCTGGAGTGGCCTAGCCAGTCTCCAGATCTCAACCCCATGGAAAACCTTTGGAGGGAGTTGAAAGTCCGTGTTGCCCAGCGACAGCCCCAAAATATCACTGCTCTAGAGGAGATCTGCATGGAGGAATGGGCCAAAATACCAGCAACAGTGTGTGAAAACCTTGTGAAGACTTACAGAAAACGTTTGACCTCTGTCATTGCCAACAAAGGATATATAACAAAGTATTGAGATGAACTTTTGATATTGACCAAATACTTATTTTCCACCATGATTTGCAAATAAATTCTTTAAAAATCAGACAATGTGATTTTTTGGATTTTTTTCCCATTTTGTCTCTCATAGTTGAGGTGTACCTACGATGAAAATTACAGGCCTCTCTCATCTTTTTAAGTGGGAGAACTTGCACAATTGGTGGCTGACTAAATACTTTTTTGCCCCACTGTATAATTAGTATTAAATATTAGCTGCACTATATTGATGAATTTTAATGACATTTTTTTGTATATAATAGAAAACAGGACCTTGCTCAGTGGAAGGAACTTTAGATGTTCCGGGAAAGAGGAAATATTAAACAGTCAGTTAATAATAAAACTGTTCACATGGAAGAAAATTAAAATATCCTCATTGCCTGTCAAAAGTATCCTTAGTAGACCTTCTTAAAAATATTTTTAGAAGAGTAGGAATAGTTAACTTTTATAGAAATTGCATTTGTGACAAGGAAGCCACTGTAACAACAACAACAATTCTTTCTTCATACTGTGCCAGCCAATGTAATCTCAGATGATATCTGGAGCTTGGAGCAAGGTCACCTTTTCATACAGTCATATATTCTCTGGTAGTCAAGTCCATGTATCTGGCTAAGCCATGAGGCCTTCAGGATACTGCATTTATTAACCCCTGATCCCTATTTCTGAAAATTATTTGCTTCTTCACTCTAGTCCTCCATTTATTTCCATTTTACTGGGTGTTTTCTTTTTTGAATAGAAATGCTTGGGCTCCTTGTTATTCTCCTGATTGCAATAGAATAGATTTTTTCTATAGGCTTGACTGTTGCTAGCTAAGTAGCACATTTATTTATTTAATTTATCACTCAAATTTCTAAAGTCACCCAACTCATAAACAACTCTGGAAGTTAAAAACAACATCCAGTACAATAAAATATAAAATAGAGATTTCTTGGGTTGTTCGCAATGCTAATAGAGGCAACTGATTCATTGCTAGATTTGGCACTTAATTTCCTGGTGCTGTGCCTGAATGTGCATGGCTTTGTCAGTATTACTAATAGTGTGCACATATTAGTGTTAGATAACAGTAATCCAAGTCCCTGTACCCCCCGCCCCCCCAAATGGCATTGGGAATTCTTTTCATGGTGTGAATGTCCAAAGCTTTTTCTAATAAATCTTGAAAGCATGAAGTCAGATTGAGTCTTTCTCAAGTTTGTGTATACTGAAAGTGCCAGTGGATGACTAATAGCTATGGAGCATTTAGTAGACTCCCTTACAGTTATTTTCCAAAATGGAGCATTACCAAAATGTTTGAAATAATTCGGTTATGTCTGCAGGATGCTGTGTTCGTGTGAGTTTTTCCCCTTTGTTTGCATTTGGCTTGATAGTTCAGAACAATTGATGAGGCATGGATGCTATATAGTGTACTGTATCATTAATTCCCATACTGTATGCTATGAGAACATAGAGAAAGGTTCTATGAATCCACTGTAGCTGCTATCAGAAGAGCCTGCCAACTGCTTTTTAGTTTTATTCCCTGCCATAGCCTGCTTTCTGGCAACTGGCCACATTGGAAATAGATAATTCTGTGAAGTCTCTTCACTGGATAGGCTTCCATCATCTTTCAGAAGCGTAATTCCTGTAGAAACTGGAGGTAGTCTTTGAGGATTGAAAAACATTACTTCTGCTCTAGTTCTTCTTATACAAAAATGCAAGAAGCTTTAAACCTATGTATATTATCCCAGTTGCCTTGGAAAAAGTATACTTTGGATACTTGGTAAAACCCGTCCTGATTTTCAAGAATGAAAACATTATCATCTATCGTATAATGTGTACCAATGTGGGCTACCAACAGAATAAGTAAATGATCTTCATTATTTGAAAATCATAGGTATTTATTTGTTAATAGTTATTTTGTGTGGGCAGCATATGTCTTTTGAAACCTGAAGACTTTTCTGAAAGTTTTTAGCAAAATTGTCCTGGATCGTAAAGTGGACTTGCACTTGAAATGTCTGTTTAAACTCCCTTTCATTTAGGCATCACGTTGTGCATCTCTAGAGTTGCCATTCCCATCTGAAATCCTGCAGGTCATCCTGGATTATATCTACACAGATGAAGCTGTTACAGTAAAAGGTGAGGGCGTTAACTTCTTTTGCATTACTAGAATAAGAATTAGTAGCAATAGGAATTAATAGGAATCTGGTATCCTTTGAGAAGTTTTGTGTTGCAGATAATTAGGGATAAGGTAGAAATTGGGAGTAAAGAAGAAAGTAGTATTGATAGTCCCAAACTGTGGTATGAAATTCCATTGCAAATGGGATTAATATTGAGGGAGAAACTCTTTGTTTAAAATTAGCATCCTGCATTCCCCCACAGCAGCTGTTGAAAATAGTAAGTCATTTTAAAAATATGTTTGCAGAAAGCTGAAATGAGGAAAAGAGGAAAAGAGATAATTTATTGTGGAAAATGGAATAGAAGTACTTCTAGAGGACAACTTGCATATTCCAATCTAATCATTTGAAAACATTTGGTGTCAAGTGAATTAATACACTACAAATGGTAGAATGTGATATTGGTTCAACTAGCCAATGGACAGTAAGTTGGAAACTTGTTTAAATTACAATTTTTCACTGATTTCCAGAATCTCAAAATGTGGAATTCATCTGCAATGTTCTTGTGGTAGCAGACCAGCTCCTTATGTTACGATTAAAAGAAATCTGTGAAGTAGCCATTACAGAAAAATGTGAGTTATTCATTGTTTCAGAATGTTCTTATAATGTTTTCATTTTCTATTAAAGTAAAAATTCATATCAAAGCGAACACATGGTCATATTGTTTATTAAATGTGGAAACACAAGACCTGTTCTTAAAAAAAAAGTGTACTTACCCAGTAGTTTTCATTCTATGCTCCATGAATTTTTGCTAAGGCTTTCTCAGTTAGAAGATTACTAATACAGACAGTCCCCTACTTGCAAACTTTCATGTTGTGAACTTTCACCAATACAAACAAGATGGACCTGGAAGTCAGAACCGGAAGTTGGGCTGGAAGTCAGAACTGGAAGTCAGGAGAAGGCGGGAAAGGGTTAGAAAGGGTTAGAAAGAGGTAGGAGAGGGGGCAGTGGCAGAGAACAGGAGAGAGGGGGTGGAGATCTCCTGCCTTGCCTGGCAACAGAACATGCTGCGCCCCACCGGTTCATTCTTCACTCCCCTCTCCTCTGTTACCACCCCCTCTCCTGCCTCACCTGGCCACACAAGATAGGGCTTCTCTGCCCACACCGTTGCCCCACCTCCTTTTTTTTTTACTTTTTACTTTTTACTTGGTTGGACTTACGAACAAAATGGACTTATGAACAGCCTCTTGGACTGTTTGTAAGTAGGGGACTATCTGACAAATGTTCTTTAGCAAAGATTATCCATCTTCTTTTGCAAAATGTAACTGCAACAGCACACAAAAGAATTGATTCATTCATGTTAGTGCTCAGTGTGATTTGAGTATGCATTTTAGAAAATGCCCTAGGATCTTGTGAATAAACTGGAGTATGGATGTAGACCTTTCTCTATATGGGTAGCCTACTATTGGCACCAGGTGAAAAGCATAATCTTTTATTGTTTCTATCATGTTCTCCAAATAAATAGCCACTATTTCTAAATTTCAGTGACTTTAAAGAATGCTGCTGAGCTCCTGGAATTTTCAGCCACATATAATGCTGAACAGCTAAAACAGTCTTGCTTGCAGTTTATCGTAGTAAACATGGCAGCCATACTTGAAACACGGTAAGAGCAGGGCCTTGATCTCAGTTGCTGTCTTACTGATTTGTAGTGATACACGGAATATCTATGTGTCTTACTAAGTGGTTACATATCCTTTAGTCTCCTATCTTGCTTCCATGCCAAAAAAGCCATTTGGAAATATGAAACCAAAGACATCAAAATAAAACTGTCTAGAGGCAAGGTTTTATTTTGCTTTTTAATTGAAACAGAACATTGACAAAAATACTAAAAATAGCAAATAACAGAATTATATTAAGCAACAACACAACCCATATTTTTAATAAAAAAACACACATTGAATATATACATCCACCATGTTTCAATAATTTTATCTTTAACTGCTGCTATTTAACTAATTCTGTTTTCATGAACACTCATTTGATTTGAGTGTTCTGAACTTATATTAGAACATACATACTTCAAGAATTGTATTTTGAGGGCAAAACAAAGTATCTGACATGTTTCAATTTTTGTTCCAATGGAATGCAACCATTTCAAGGTGCTGTTTTGTTCCAAGTTCAAAACATCTGTTTTCTCAATTCCTGTCACTTTAGAACTTAAGTCTATTATCAATATATCCTATGCTTTAAGAAACTGAATTTTAAAAAAATATTCAGAAGTCAGCATGTTCAGCTTTCATTGTTTTCTACTGGGGTACAGCAAGGTATAACGCCGTTACTGAACCACATTTAATTTGTATTTGTCATAGAGTTCTGGATGTTTTAAGTGATGAAGTTTTGAAGGATCTTTCTACCTCTTACAGAAAAATGGTGAGTTCTGCATTGATTAGTTAAAACAGAATACCATTTATAATAACTTGAAAGAAGAAATGTAACAATTGTTTTTAGGTACCTGTTTAAATTAATGTAGGCTATTAAAGTCATATGGTATGCTTTGAAGTCATTTTATTTTTTTACTGAAACTCTCTTCCCAATTTATTTTTGATTATATGTGGCATTGATAGCAGTCTCATGCGTCATTAAAGTTATAGAAATATATTGTGAGAAGTTCCAAATAAAATGTAAATGTGCTAGTGAATTGTGGCAGAGTGAGCAGTTTCTCATATTGTAAAATAACAGCTTTAGTATGAGCAATACAGTCCTAAAACACAGTACAGCCAGTTGAGCAGCACAACTGATAGTAGCATGGCACGCTCAGGCACCAAGATGCTTGTAATTTATCTGATCCTCTTGGAACCCCCAGTTAAACATTTCATTTATTTTTCTATAAAATCTTTCAAGATTTAAGTCTAGTAATGTCAAGGCATTTCAACATTTATGCTTGCAAATTTGGTGTTCCTATTGAGACCTCAAATATTGTGAGATTTTGATAAAGTCATTTTTAATTTTTACCAGCCCAGACATTGTACATGGATGCATAGGAATGTGTGCATCCTGAAAAGGTTGCCCATATCCGACATTGCTTTTTTCTTTGCAGAAAAAGTTGATTTAGAGAATAACATATTTCATCTAATTTTTTTATATTGCATTAAGTTCCTATGGTTGCGAAGATTATTGTAATAATATAAGTAAAAATGCATGTACAACATTTTCTCCTTTTTGATAAAGAAAGCTACATGTGTGTTTTTTATGCATTGTTCCCTCAGATATTTCTGTGTGATTAATTCATTGTAGAGCACTCTTAGATCACTGTAGCACTCTTTAAACCATGGGTTTTTTTCAGAATTTCAGCGTTCATCCCAATAGCTTTTTAAAATACAAATCTGATGGTTTCCTATTTTTTCTGATTTTCAAATTAAAAAAACGTTACGATGTTGCAGATTCCTGCTATGGATCGCAGAGTAATTACTCCATACCACGATGGTCCTGATATTAGTTCTCTGGAGCCTGAGGAAGGAGAAACATTTGTCTTCCTAAAAGAAGAACTGAGTACAGAGCAAGCCTTGCAGTGAGAATCCCTTTTCTTCTGATAGATGCATTGGGCCTGAGTGAAGTTCTTCATTCAAATTGAGTCTTCAGCGAAGTAGCCTTTAAGTGCAGCTGCACAAAGCAAAACACACCCTGCTTCTATGGGTTGTAGCAGAGTCTCAGAGCCATGTTGGGGCTGCTGCTTTGTTGGCCTTCAGTCCGTTGCACATGCCTAAAAATGTTTATGCCATACCTGAGCTGAGTAGCACACTTCGATACATAGGTTGCAGGTTTTTTAGTCCTGCTTCACTCCAGAGAAGAGAATCCAGATGGCTCTGAAGCATTGCTTCTCCATACAGCTCTAGTATTCAAGAAACAGTCATACACTTGGAATGGAATGTGAATACTTTTCTTAGTAAAGTGGGCCTGCCAGCCCTCAGAGTGGATGGGCTCAAAAAACAGGGCCCATTTTATTGTTGGAGGGGCATGGGGGCAAAATGAGTGTTTAAAGCTTTGTAGTGCCTTAAAGCACCAATTTCACTTCTTCAGAACTTTGAACGGTGCTTGCCATGCTGCAGAAAGTCTGGCCTAGCTCTCAGACAGATGAAAGCTGTGAATTCGTCTCTTAGAAGATTTTCTTTTATGCTTCCTGAGTACTATAAATGCCCACTGTAAATTGCACCATCCTGATTCAAAACTAAACAAGAAATAGAGAAAGAGTTAGGCAACTGTGGTGTTCTGGTGTTGATCCTAGTCAGCCTGTACAATGAGCAGTAAACCCACTTCAGTGTTATAGTATAAGGTAAATTGCAGAGTATGGAACCTTGGGATGGAATATATTAAAAATGTCTAGCTTTTCAAAATTGGGCTAGAAAAACCATTGACCTTGGATTAGGGGATATTTTAATCTGGGAGGCTATAATAAGAGGGATGGACATTTTAAATCAGTGTTTTTCAAACTTGGCAACTTTAATATGTGAGGACTTCAACTCCCAGAATTCTCCAGCCAGCATGTTGGCTAGGGAATTCTGGGAGTTGAAGTCCTCATGTCTAAAGTTGCCAAGTTTGAAAAACACTGTTTTAGGTCATTCTTGATCAAGGATTTGCAACCTTTTCATGGCTGGGGCTGTCTGCCACAGTTGATGGGGCAGTGACATAAAATGAGTGGAGTTCTTCCCTATACAGTTTTGGAACAGGGCTTGGTGTTTTTTCCACTGAGCTTTGAGTGTTTTAAGGGCAATTACTATAGTTGTTATATGTTTCCTTTCTCAATACAGTGGGAAACCATGCCACTGAATTTCATTAGCATTGTCTGAAAAAAGATTAGAAGTCTGCCCATTGCCCAGGGATCACAGGGTATCAACACATATTCTAGATGCTATCACTATAATCAGGAGTGAGTGAAATTGAAGCAAATATCTGTTTTGTTTTTCTTAAACTAGAGAAGCGCTTCTCAAGAAAGTTAAAGCAAAGGCTAAAAAGAAGCCTCGAAGACGGTCAGACAGTTCAGGAGGGTATAACCTGTCAGATATTATCCAGAATCCACCAACTACAGGTGAGTGGCTAAAAACAGGGCTGATCTATTCTTTCTAACTATTATTTTTAGGTAACTTCTGCATAATGGCAAAAATATAATGTCTGAACTTTAAAACATGGCTTGTAATGGCTGGTTTTTCTGTAGTGCCAGAATTAACTTATGAGGTGATGAGTCCCAAGGTCCAGTCACTTTATATATGAAAAGTATTGTGTGCTAAGGCTGACTGTACAAAGGGTTTGAAAGAGATGTTTCACGATGCACAATACGAATGCAGCAACTCTCTTTGAATCGTTAAGGAACGATGTCTTTTTCAAGTCCTGTGCAGCTGCCTTGAATGCTGGCTCTGCATATGCGTGTGTGCATAGCCACTTTACTTTGCTGGTGATTCCAGAGAACTGGAGCAGCAGAAAAAGATGCCCTTGGTTTAATTATTTGAAGGTTAGCAGGTTTCATGCTAACACCTTTTCTAATGCCTTACACAATCTTGTTCCTTCCTTTCACTCAAGGAGGTGAAATTTGCAAATTGTTTTTTGCTGAAGCAAGTTAATACACATCCAGCTACTGCAGTGTGTTTTTTCTTGTAATGTTACGGACAGGAATGTACTGTTACTAGTCCATGAGGGAATCACATAAATAGATATTATAAAATGAAAAATACTGCAGTGTGTTGTATAATACAAACATTAAGGTTTCTTCTCTGTAAAGTTGATCACAGTGTGGGGAGATGGCTGCAGTCTGCAGATATCTCAGTAAAGAGAGAGAATCAGAACGACATCTTCATCTGAAAAATGAAAATATAAATACCCAAACACACAAGGACTGCATGATGTGGTTTAGTAACTATGTTGCATATGAATACACATTGTTCATCTTAATGTTTAGATGTGGCAGGTCATTGGTTTATTTTCAGTCTGAATACATACCCTGGTTATGAAGACAAGACTGCTACTGATATATGTATGCATTTGCCTTCTGATTAACACATAGAGCCCAAGAAATGTGAATATAAAATTGAGCCCCGGGATATTGCAGTATTTGAGGTTCAACTTCATTCAATTTTAAGCCATGAACCAGCTTGAAGTCATACTTTCAAGCCTCATTGATCTTAATGGTAACATCAAGCTACATCAAGCTTAAGCATACTATCCCTTGTTGAAAACAGTAAAGAGTTAAAAAAAAAAAAACTTTTTCTGAGTATAATCTACCCTTATATTTTAAGAAAGTGTCTTTTGCAGAATTAATACTTTCTTGGGTTATAAAGTATATGTGAACTTAAATGGTGATTACTTAATTAAAATGGCTGGAATAGCATTTCAGAGAGAGCATCTGTACCTGTATCACTCACATAGAATTAGTTTACATTGGATTAAATAAGTTAGCATTTTAGAATTCCCTGTAACAAGAAGTGTGTATTTGGCATGCTTTTGTGTTGTAGCTTTAAAGTAACATTTCAAAGTAACATTTTCAAATTGTGTGAAATTAATGCTATTTTGATATGTACAAAAATTGGAGTTCGTGACTACATAAAGAATGATACTGAGCTATTTTTTGCTACATACCTAATTGAAAGTTAAAGGGGTTGTAGCCCTACTAACCAACATATAACCTCTTATTACTAAGGGAAAATTAAAAGGAAGATTGTTGTTATATTTTCCAAATGATATATGTATTCTGTTAAGAAGAAAATATATAAATCTGCTTTTTCCATGCAAGCAGTTTACTATAATACAAATCACTGAGGTGTGCAATCTTGAATTGAAAAGATCTTGTTTCAAGTGTAAACAGGTCTTTCAATCACTCTGAAAGCATTCCATGCTTGAAGCAATGCTATTTCAGAATGTTCCCCAAAATGACTGAAATGGCATAGTTTGTACTTAAGAGGCAATACATTCTTCAACTCCAGCTCAGCAGCAAAGGAGAAAAACAATTCTGCACATCACATTAACCACAATTCCAGATCCTCTGATAGCTTTAATTCTGTAAGAATTTCAGTGGCTTTCTAGGAGCCTCGCGGGATAATTGTCTCTCTTGCCGCTTCATTCCCCAGAAGTTACACATGTGTAGCTATGGGAGTGTTGAGAGTTGTGCATAAAAGAGCAGACGGTGAAGGCTGCATGCTTGAAATAGAGGATGTGGGGCAAGGATCGGGTAAACATTTTCTCTGTGAACTCAAGCAGGCAGTCCATTTGCTAGAGCAGTCTTTCTCAATCTCAGTGACTTGAAGATGTATGGATTTCAACCCCCCAGCTGGCAGGGGAATTCTGGGAATTGAAGTCCACACATCTTAAAAGTCACTGAGATTGAGAAACACTGTGCTACAGGATAGCAATCCGTTCCCCAGGTGCCAGAATGCACTATCGGTAGTTTTGCTTCCTTGGGCATTTCTGATTTGCCCCAAGATAATTGTGTATTTTTTCCCCAGTACATGCAGGAATATTGAAACTGGATAAAGCTAATTCTGTTGAATCCCTCCCTGAAATGCTGACGTCTGATTCCGAAGGCAGCTCTGTGGGAGTGAACAGTCCCAGAGATTTGCAGTCTCCTGATTTCACAGCAGGACTCCATACAGATAAAGTTGAGCTTAGAGTATGCACATTGTTTTTGTCTTAATACTCATTCATTAAGTATGGCATAATTTAAAAAAAAAATTAGAGACAGATTAACCATGCCTAATGGTTAAATGACTAAGGGGAAAACCTCTCTTATCTAAGGTGCCATGTCAGTTGATTGGACCTTGGTGGTTTATGTGTATTTCATTTAAGTGGGGCTGTTTCCTGAGTTCTGGAGAAGTTATTTCTCTGCAATAGGCTGTGGCTTTATCCTCTACCAAATATTATACTACATAAAAATGTATGTTTCGTTCAGTGCAGAATAATTTTAATATAAATTGTGACAGCTTTCTCTGAGAAACTGCCCTTCAGTAATTTTGGAGTACAACTTCCATTTACTCCAGCCATCTTGTTTAGGGATGATGGGAGTGGTAGGAAGGCTGAATATAAACTGTACTTATTTGAGTACAGAGTCTAATGTTAATTAATTTGAAGGAGTTATAGTGAGTGTATCCTTCTTAAAAGAATATAGCATGTTGTTGTAGCTCAGGGTGCTTATAAGAGAACTGCAACCAAGATTACACTTCTTGGATAATGAAGTCATTAAATTGCTGTGGTTCATGCTTTAATCCTGGCATGCTGCCCAGTGTCACTGTTCAGATGGGCAGCCATATAAATAATTTAAATAGATAAATAAAAATAAATTGATAGTATAATCCAAAGTGGCAGAAAAGTCAGTAGGATTTTAGATGTCAACCCCCAAATATTTCCCAAGATGAAGTGTGTTAAAGGCACTGCAGTGTGACATGAGAACTAGCTTTTAAAATGAGATAAAAGAGAGGGAGTCATTGCTTTTGTAAACTTCAGCCAAAATAGATTGAACCCTATTTTCTGTAAAGTCCATAAGGTTCCTTTTCTACAACAACGTAATGCTAGTATGTTTTGACTACAGGTGAAAGAGAACATGGGTATTTCAGATACATTTGTTTCTCATGCCAACAAAGAAGTAAAAATCTGTCGTGGATCATCAGTGCAGAAAAGTTCTCTTCCGCAGAGTATTCCTAGTAACAAAAACACCTATGTGAGTTCATCCAACTGGGTTGCCAGCTCTTTTAGGTATGCATTTTCTCTGTGTTTCTCCCTTTGTCAAACTGCAAGATTGTTCCTCTGTCTGGAATGTGAGCTTCCCTCTCCATTAAAACCTGGGCCTGCATGCAAGTGGTTTTTGCAGAATCAAATCACCTGACTACTTTGTAGTCATTCTGCTCAAAAAAGTAATGTATTTCTGCTTAGGCTGCTAATTTCTGCCTCTTGGTGGGCCCTCTTGCAAGCCTAGCTATGCTTGGTTGCAGTGTAAATTTTCCATCTGTGATAACCTAATTCATAATAGGCTTTAAAAGAAAAATAACCATACACCTTACCTAGAATTCTGTGTTAAATATTTTACTCAGCATTGTCAATGGACCTAAAAATATCCTTGGTGTGTATGTTTCCTGAAAAATATATATAAAATGTTCATCTGAAAACATTCTATTTGAGGTTTGCCATAATTGAGGAAGTAGACATAAATTATACATCCGGTTACATATAGAAGGCTACAATGGTGTTTGGCAACTGGAATGTAAGTAAAAATGGATATCTTGAAAAGTAACAACTTGTAATTTTTTTTTTTTTTAATTCAGTCCGGCCAGTCCTCCTGCTGTTGATTTAAGAACTATTATGGAAACTGAAGAAAATCTGCAGAAATGTGGGAGTGTGCCAAAGATAAATTCAGGGTTGGTAAAAAAGATATAATACAATCAACTTGACTGATGAGCATTACAGTCCTAATTTGTTGTGTATCTCTTTTTTTAAAACTTTGTTAGAAGCTACATTTTTGAAGTTTCGGCTTTGGATTAAACATTGGTATTAGTGGTGCAGTACCCATGTTGCCCTGCAAACATGGTTCATTATGTACATGAATACATAATCACAGATTAGGAATATTTCTTTTTAAAACTGCTGTTATTATTCAAATTATGGATTTAGATAATGGCAGATAATTTTGTAAATTCAGGACATATAATCCAGCAGTTCTGTGATTGATATGCTTTCGTTACACTCTGTTTGATAAGCTTTAGTAAAGTACTTTTACATTTCTGTGTCTAATTTTAGTAGAGCCACTTCTCATGGAAATAAACTTTCTCAGAAGCAAAGGAAACTGATTGCTCTGGCTGCTAAGGATAATAACCCAGAGGTTGTGCCTGATGCAGTAGTGCTATCTACAGCTCCCAAAACTACAAAACCAGCGACTGTGTGGTATGTACCTTGTTATTTCTTTAGGTTACTGCATATTGGGGTCATTTCAGTTTTGCTTCAGACTCACTGTTTCATAATCTGTGGGAAGGACAGTAATTCAGTGCTGGAGTTTGTGATTTGAATGCAAATTTTGAATTCAGCCCTGGCATCTCAAAGTAGGAAGAGAACCTGCTTGAGACCATGAAGAGTCACTGCTGGTCGTGGTCTGTGGAAATACTGGGTGGTTGGACCAAGAGCGTGACTTAGTGCAAGGAAATACAAAATCTCTAATTAAAGGATTTATAGACTCATTTGTGCACACAGTATTGGTTCCTTGAGTAATTGAATTTATTTTAGTCTTTTAAAGTTTCCATATAAAATAAATACCTTATTATGCTTAGCTTGATTACGTTTTTGTATTAGTAAACAAAATATTCACTGAATATTCCTGAATGCTTAGTTAATAGTGAGAAAAAAGGGGGTGTACTTAACATGTTGAGTTCTGTCGCTCTGGTATAACTCTAATTTTTAAAAATGAACATGCATTTGGCATCAAATTGAAGTTTCTGTGCTTGCAGTATGTGGCATTCTCTTGAAGCGTTGTTTTGCAGCGAAACAAGATACTTGTCTTGGAAATTCAGCAGGTCTTCTGGCAAGAAAATATGCCAGATGGGTGTGGGACCTTCTGGAACTTTTTTGGTTGACATGGAGATTCAGGATACCTTAAACCATACTTGCATTTTTCTTGCCAAAAATAATGTCCAGCTTCACAGTTTTGTGGAATCAAGGATACATATTGTTCTTTGAAGATTAATTAGGTAAAATATGTGGAGATTGTTTTTAGAATGAAATGTGGAGGAAGACTAAAAGAGCAAAGACTAATCTTTCCTTTTGGAAATGGATTTAAATATAATTTCCAAATATGTGTGTGCGTGCATATACATCTCTGGTGAAAAAACATAACAATTTATCTGGGGGAGATACGACTTCTCCTTTCTTCTGGCAGGATACCCTATGCTGTTATTTTCCTAAGTACCAGATGGTCAGTTTTTCAGTTAACAGGTTCAGCAGGTTCTCATCTCTGAGTATTATTTATTTCTCATGTTATGTTTAAGACCTGTGGTGGCTTTAACTGAAAAATCTCATGTTTTGCCTAACTCATGCCATGAATAGGCTTGCAATACTCATGGTACATCAATGTTGTAAGCATGTTTCTTCATCTAGAATGTTGAAATTTAATAGATGTGTAGATCGCAATATCCCAATTACTGCAAAAGCCTGAAAAGAGAAATACCTTGTTGAAAATGAGAGCTTTTTGTACCTAACAGAAAAAAAAAAGTGTGATGGTTTTTATGTTAGAACAGTAGGAAGGAAAACTGCATAAGGCCTTCATATATATTTGCTCCTGCCTCTGTTTTAAGGTAATAGAATTATTCAAATAATGCTGTTAAAATAAACCCTATTTATCTTCCCCAGCCACTTTCAGCCCATGCTTCAAGAAGGAAAGTCAGTTTAGAGTTGGAGACTAGTCAATGTTAATGGCTCTGTGTGTGCCTTACATCATATTTTTCTTTTTGGTCATATTATGTTAGTGTAGTTGAACTATGAATTTACCCAGCAATACAATACAGTAAACTTGTATTATTTTATTTTTATTGGTGTATTATGTTCAGTCAGATTACTGATAGATGTATCATCCAGTACAGACTACTGATACATCCTTCTGTGGATGGTGTTAATTTCTGATTTTCAGCAGTTGTGTTAGAGGGGCCCTGGGGGGGGGCGGGCACAAAAAAAGGCATTGCCTACCTTTAATTTAATGACTTCATAGTTTCTACTAAAAGCTTTGTACTGATTGAACAAGATAAGTGGAAGATACAGAAATGTAATGTTCTAGGACAGCAGTCGTGAAGATTCATGCTTCCAAGTGCTTCATTTCACCAGTAGAAAAGATAGGTTAGTCAGTGAAAGAATTGCACTAGGGTTATCTGGAAATGTAGCTTAGCAAAATTTCGTTCCTTTTACTTCAGGGCTTCCTCATTGCATTCTGCTTTGCCAAAATCATTCCGTGACCTCCTGTCAGAAGAAAAAAAAGTAGTTGGTGCCAATTGTGCTAGAGCAATGGAGAATGTACCAGCTCAAAAATGTCTGAGGTGAGAGAGCTTTAAATTGTATTTCCATTTCTGATAAAGCAGTTTTCTAAGAAAGTTTGAAGATACATGCAGGGATAAAAAGTCAGTAAACTTGTATTATTTTATTTTTATTGGTGTACATTCTGTAAAGCTGTGGTGGCCAGTCATATCCAGCATCATGAGATCAGGCTGCCAAAATTCAGTGACAAAATAATCAAATTTTAGTATGATTTTCATAACTTCTGTTTTCTCAAAACTGAAGGTAGAGATAGGAGCAGCAGGCTGCTGGGGTGCCTCCTGCACTCATTTCTACCATTCATGATATAATATCTCCAGAGGCCTGAAAACTTTGTTTATTGGGCCACTATCAGCCCTCAAAATTGGTCTTTTGCTGCCATCCCTCATCTGCCCACCCCCAAAAAAAATTGGTGATGGCATCACTGGAAGATTGGGAGACTGCACTGTAATCTTTTGTTCCTGTGTAAGGCATTATGACTGACAGATCATCCTTTTGGGACTGCAGAGCATATTACTTGATGCAAATGAATAGAACTTCTGTTTCTTTCCTGATGTGTGATCTATTTTTTAAGTCTGGATCTAGGCCACTCTACCATAACAAAAAATGTTTGCCAATCCCAATCCTATCAGAACAACCATCCTGGGCTGGAATATTGTTCTATTTTGTTTTTTTAATATAATTATTTTATTGAAGTTTAAAAATATGAAGATAAAAAACTAATACAAACTAAGAAATATAAAATATAATTAAAAATGCAGAGAAAAAAAAAAAAAGAAAAAAGATATGTAAAAAAAAGAAGAAATAACTTCCCCCTCTATCAAGAGAAGTACAGGTAGTCCCTGGGTTAAGAATATCCTGGTTACAGATGACCCATAGTTAAGAACAGAGCTTATTGTAGCAACATTTGAGTTAAATACACAATGGTTCAAGTCCATTACACAATACTACTTATATAGTATTATACAATAATACTGTTCTGGCTTAAATACAAATTGGACTTAAGGACAGACCTTGAGAACAGAACTTGTTCTTAAACTGGGGACTACCTGTACAAATAACTTCAGTAACTTATCACCTTCTCTGATATTTCAACAAAAGATCTCTTCTTCTTATATCTCATCTTTTATCAATAAACAAATTATAAAGACTTTTATAATTTATATTATAAAACTTTTATAACTAAAGTTCTAATCAGCAACAGTCCATTAAGAGTTATCAAAAAATAACACCTATATTTTAACCTTAATCAAATAAATCAGTTTTATATTCCTTTACTTTTAACACATTAACTGATCACTTTCTGTAATAATACAGCAAAACAAAAACACCAAAAACCTCTTCTTCCCATCTCTTATCTATAAACAAATCATTAAAGCTTCATCATTCAGTCTTAGTAAAAAAAAAAAAAAAAAAGTCCACCAGAAACAACAGCATATATATTTTAACCTTGATCGGATAAACCCACTCTTAATCAAATAAGCCAACTTTGTATTCCTTTACTTTACTTTTAACACTATAGCTTATCACTTTCTCTCAAAATGTAACAACAACAAAAAATACCTTCTTCCCATATCTTATCTGTAACAAATCCTTAAAGCCTTGTCATTCAGTCCTGGTCGAGAAAAAACCATTAAGGGCTATTGGAAAGAACATCGTATGTATTTTAATCTTGATCAAATAAGCCAACTTTATATTCCTTCTTTTTGCTTTTAAAAATCTGGTGTTCCCTTTAAATAGTGTCCCAAAAGCTGATTTCTTTTCATTTTCTTTTCTCTTTGTCTTTTCTTAGGAACTCCTTCATAAGTGTAACATGTCTCTTTTGTAAGTCCAAGAGAAGAAAGTTGTCCAAATCCCAATTCTGATTTATTATTTGTGTGTCCCTTTTGGTTATTAAGACATCAGCTGGTTTCATTTGTAAATCCAACATAACATCTCTTTCCATATCATTCTTGAAATTTGTCATTTTTAAATCCAAATCCAAGACAGCCAAATTCTCAGTTGTATCCTCTTCTGTCTCCTGTTTTAAACCCATTTTTATGGTAGCAGGCAATCTTAAGAGACATTTCTGAGTGATTGTTCCCAAATATCCTTAAATTCTTCCAAAGTTAAAATATTTTTCTCCATTCTGCATTAGTGGGTCTGTTTTCCTTTAATTATGATCTTTAGTTCTTTCTGGTTGCCTCTAGTGTCCCGCCTCCCCTTCATGGATCACTGCCTTGTCGTGGCGAAGGGGCTTGCGTAACTCAGTGAAGCCATGAGCTATACCGTGCAGGGCCACCCAAGACGGACAGGTCATGACAGAGAGTTCTGACAAAATGTGGTCCACTGGAGAAGGAAATGGCAACCCACTCCAGTATCCTTGCCAAGAAAACCCCATGGACAATGTTAAAAGGCTAAAAGATATGATGCCGGAAGATGAGCCCCTCAGGTCGGAAGGTGTCCAATATGCTACTGGGGAAGAGCGGAGGGCATTTCCAAGTAGCTCCAGAAAGAGTGAAGCGGCTGGGCCAAAGCCGAAAGGACGTTCAGCTGTGGATGTATCTGGAAGCGAAAAGAAGGTCCGATGCTGTAAAGAACAATATTGTATAGGTACCTGGAATGTAAGATCTATGAACCAAGGCAAGCTGGATGTGGTCAAACATGAGATGACAAGATTGAACGTCGACATCTTGGGAATCAGCGAACTGAAATGGACGGGAATGGGTGAATTTAATTCGGGTGACCATTATATCTACTACTGTGGGCAAGAAACCCTTAGAAGAAATGGAGTTGCACTCATAGTGAATAAGAGAGTGGGAAAGGCAGTAATGGGGTACAACCTCAAAAACGACAGAATGATCTCAGTGCGTATCCAAGGCAAACCATTCAATATCACAGTCATCCAAGTCTATGCCCCAACCACTGATGCTGAAGAAGCTGAAGTTGACCGCTTCTATGAAGACCTACAACACCTTCTAGAACTAGCACCAAAAAAAGATGTCCTTTTCATCATAGGGGATTGGAATGCTAAAGTAGGAAGTCAAGGAGTAATCGGAATAACAGGCAAGTTTGGCCTTGGAGTACAAAATGAAGCAGGGCAAAGGCTAATAGAGTTCTGTCAAGAGAACAAGCTAGTCATAGCAAACACTCTTTTCCAACAACACAAGAGACGACTCTACACATGGACATCACCAGATGGTCAATACCGAAACCAGATTGATTATATACTTTGCAGCCAAAGATGGAGAAGCTCTATACAGACAGCAAAAACAAGACCAGGAGCTGACTGTGGCTCAGATCATGAGCTTCTTACTGCAAAATTTAGGCTTAAATTGAAGAATGTAGGGAAAACCACTAGACCACTCAGGTATGACTTAGATCATATTCCTTGTGAGTACACAGTGAAGGTGATGAATAGATTTAGAGGATTAGATTTGGTAGACAGAGTGCCTGAAGAACTATGGACGGAGGTCTGTAACATTGTACAGGAGGCAGCAACTAAAACCATCCCAAAGAAAAAGAAATGCAAGAAAGCAAAATGGCTGTCTGATGAGGCTTTACAAATAGCTGTGGAAAGAAGGAATGCGAAAAGCAAGGGTGAAAGGGAAAGATATAAGCAACTGAATGCAGATTTCCAGAGAATAGCCAGGAGAGATAAGAAGGCCTTCTTAAATGAACAATGCAAAGAAATCGAGGAAAACAATAGAATGGGGAAGACTAGAGATCTCTACAAGAAAATTGGAGATATGAAAGGAACGTTTAGTGCAAAGATGGGCATGATAAAGGACAAAAAAGGCAGGGACCTAACAGAAGCAGAAGAGATTAAGAAGAGGTGGCAAGAATACACAGAAGAACTCTACAAGAAAGATCTTAATGTCCCTGATGTCCACGCTGGTGTGATCACTGACCTTGAGCCAGACATCCTAGAGAGTGAAGTCAAGTGGGCCTTAGGAAGCATTGCTAACAACAAAGCTAGTGGAGATGACAGTATTCCAGCTGAGTTATTTAAAATATTAAAAGATGATGGTGTTAAAGTGCTGCACTCAATATGCCAGCAAGTTTGGAAAACGCAACAGTGGCCACGGGATTGGAAAAGGTCAGTTTACGTTCCAATTCCAAAGAAGGGCAACGCCAAAGAATGCTCAAACTATCGCACAATTGCACTCATTTCACATGCTAGCAAGGTTATGCTCAAAATCCTACAAGCTAGGCTTCAGCAATACATGAACCGAGAACTACCGGATGTACAAGCTGGGTTTCGAAGAGGCAGAGGAACTAGAGATCAAATCGCCAACATTCGCTGGATCATGGAGAAAGCACGAGAGTTCCAGAAAAATATCTACTTCTGCTTCATTGACTATGCAAAAGCCTTTGATTGTGTGGATCACAACAAACTGTGGCAAATTCTTAAAGAGATGGGCCTTACCTGTCTCCTGAGAAATCTGTATGCGGGCCAAGAAGCAACAATTAGAACCAGTCATGGAACAACCGATTGGTTCAAAATAGGGAAAGGTGTACGACAAGGCTGTATACTGTCACCCTGCTTATTTAACCTATATGCAGAGTACATCATGAGAAATGCCAGGCTGGAAGAATCACAAGCCGGAATTAAGATTGCAGGGAGAATCATCAACAACCTCAGATATGCGGACGATACCACCCTAATGGCAGAAAGTGAAGAAGAACTAAAGAGCCTCTTGATGAGGGTGAAAGAGGAGAGTGCAAAAGCTGGCTTGAAACTCAACATTAAAAAAACTAAGATCATGGCATCTGGACCCATCAATTCCTGGCAAATAGAAGGGGTAGAAATGGAAGCAGTAACAGACTTCATTTATTTGGGCTCCAAGATCACCGCAGACGGAGACTGCAGCCATGAAATTAAAAGACGCTTGCTCCTTGGGAGGAAAGCTATGGCAAGCCTAGATAGCATATTAAAAAGCAGAGACGTCACCTTGCCGACAAAGATCCGCATAGTCAAAGCTATGGTTTTTCCAGTAGTAATGTATGGCTGTGAGAGCTGGACCATAAAAAGGCCGAGCGCCGAAGAATTGATGCCTTTGAACTGTGGTGCTGGAGAAGACTCTTGAGAGTCCCCTGGACTGCTAGGAGGTCAAACCAGTCAATCTTAAAGGAAATCAACCCTGATTGCTCATTGGAAGGATCGATAATGAAGCTCAAGCTCAGATATTTTGGTCACCTAATGCGAAGAGAGATCTCTTTGGAGAAGACCCTGATGCTGGGAAAGATTGAAGGCAAAAGGAGAAGAGGACGGCAGAGGATGAGATGGTTAGATAGCATCACTGAAGCAATGAGCATGAAACTGAGCAAACTCAGGGAGGCAGTGAAGGACAGGAAGGCCTGGCGCAATATGGTTCATGGGGTCACGAAGAGTCGGACACGACTTAACGACTAAACAACAACAGTGTCCCGCCTTCAAAGTCTCCTCTTAGCATGTTTTTTTCTAATCCACAACATTTTCCCATATCTTACATTTAGATTCAAAATCTTTGTATATTTTTAATAGAATTTTAAACAATCCATAGGAAGATCTTTATAATTAATTTCAAAATCTTATTTCCAATCCATCTGGCCCCTTAATCCATTTATTAACTTTCCAGAATCAATGTTCTAATCACCCTTTTGCTGTTTATTTCAAAATAAAAAAAAAATTAAGTCCTTAAACTTACTTGAAACTTCTTTCACTGAGGATTGAAGGAGAATCGCCTGGTGTGATGAAACTTGTTCTTAAAGTTCTTAATATCCAAAAAGCAGTTAACGAGCAATTTCCAAAAGTGATTATGAAAGGAAGTAGGTGAACCCAGTGTCCGTTTGGAGGCTCTGAAATGCGGCTTGGGCAAAGCTGACATTCCCTTGGCTCCCAGAGCTCTAAAGCCTGCTGGAGACCACTGTTTTATGGTCTCCTTGTGGAGAGCCTCTGTATGGAGCACTTGTGGGTGATCCCAGGTCCTCCCCTTTATCCAGAGAAGAATTTCGAGGTGCCAGTTCATTCACCAGCTCCTTGTTCCACCATGATCATCAGCTCCACTGATAGTAGAACTGTCTTCAGTCCGCCATTGCTTCCCCAGAAGTCGAATATTGCTCTATTTTATTCAAACATTGTTTCTCCCTGAAATACCATTCCACTGACTCATATTATATACTAGTAAATCCCAAAGTTGCAGTGGCTGTTTATGTGTTCACAGAAGTGCTGGTTTAAACATTTTAGTACCTGGTGAATAGTCACTATGTGATCATGCCATTACTTTGTGGAAGATAGAGAACTTCATTTATACAAGTTATTTGGGCTTTGCGTTCTGACTTTTTGTGCCTTAAAGAACATTTGTAATTAAAAACTTTTGTACTAATTTTTGTCTGTAGAGACACAAATGCCATTGCTCTTGGAACAGAAAATGAACATCCCTGTGAACCAACACAATCAGAAAATCAGAAGTAAGTTATATTTATAGTGTAAATATATATGTGGAAAGGCATATCTTGTAAAGTTGTGATGCTTTGTATTTGTAACTTATCTTACAGTCCTTGGTTAGCATCATCCTTGAGAAATCCAGCTGCAGCATTGCCTATCACGTTTGCAGAAATTGTAGAAGAAGAACTTCAGCAAGAAGCTGCTCTTATCCGAAGTAGAGAAAAACCTTTAGCTTTGATCCAGGTAAAGAATAAAAGTCAGCATTATGCACTGTAAGAATGTCTGTTTCTTGCCTTCTTTTCATCTCTTCCTTCTTTTTGGTTCCAAGGAACCTTACTGATGTTTCTAAAAATGCCATACAACATGGTGTTCTTAGTGTTTTAGACTGCAATATGCTTATTTAGGTTAAGCATTTCATATCAAGATTGCACTGAACCGTCATTATTTCAGTAGCATAGCTAGATCTAATTGGTGGCTGCTTCCCTTCTGCTTTGTTTCATTAAAACCTTATGGATTGCTCTCTAACTAGAGAATCCAGAGTTGAAAGTAATAAGGCGTGATTGATCCCATTAAACATTTTTAGTATATATGAAAGATCTGGTGACTGCCCTGTATGCTTTGCCCTGTGAGCATTTGTTCTTATTCCAGTTTTTGCCAGATTTCTAAGAGTTTCTCCCTCCCTTTCCTCCCTTCTCATTTCAGATTGAAGAACGTGCTATCCAGGATTTGTTAATCCACTATCAAGCAGTTGGCAACCCTGATGAGTTTGTGGTTGTTGAAAGGTCTCCACAGGGGCCAGTTGCAGCTCCTATGTGGAATAAGCATTGATGCCATCAGTTTTTTTTTTTAATTTCTGCTGTTCATAAATGTGAGGTTATTTGTTGTCTGCATGGATCTGCTGATTCTAAAATAAGAATGAGGATAGTAAGGTGTGTTTACTGCTTTTCAATATAGTATCTGTTTTGAAATGTGCATTTTCCTTATCAGATTGCAGCTTGTGCTCATTTACCAGATGCTTTTTATTCACCAGTTGGAGTTGAAAAAATTGCATATGGTCAAACTTAAAGTAGGCAGCTTGCATTATTTCTTGTAATTAATTGTCAGTAATAAGTACAACATTTGGAATTGCTTTTCCAATTAGCAGCAGTTGAATTCTCATACTCATGCATACATGTGAAATTAATGGGACTAAAAGTGATCAACCTGAATTTCAGATTATCTAAAAATGCTTTTGTATGTAAAAGCAAGAACAATAGTGCTATTACAGAAACGGGTATTTGACGTCTGTGTTTTTGTGTAACTGTAGTCTTCGCTTTTCTGGACAATGCTCTTAACTCTCATGCCTTACAGGAATGCCAGCGCTTGCATTGTTATAAAAATGATGATGATGATGATGATGATGATATTATTACTATTAATTTCTTATGAAGCTAATTTTTGAGATGGGGTCTTGCAAGAAGAGTGTGCAAAATGGGATCTGATAAACACAACATATTAAATTGAAAAATCTTTCAGGAAAGATGCAAGCTAACTGTTAAAAATTGAAAGGAATTGGGACAGCTTAGATCAGTGTTTCTTAATCTCAACAACTTTTAGATGTGTGAATTTCAATTCCAAGAATTCCCAAACCAGCATGGGGAATTCTGGGAGTGGAAGTCCACACATCTTAAAGTTGCTGAGATTGAGAAGCACTGACTTAGATGTACACATGTAACATTTAATACTGGCTCTTGAAAGCCCTAACTGTGGTGTGGTTGTTCCAAAGCCTTTCTGCAAAGTCTAGAAAATGATGTAAATTATGTCTGAAGTTGGGAGTTGGGGAGGATGACCTCTTTCCATCATTTCAGATTCTCCCATAGTAACCTGTGGTACAGTGGACTTCCCCTCCTGATCACTAATGGCCCTTGGAAAAAATAATCTTTATAATCAGTGTAATTCTGTCTAATGATGTGTGACTGGACCCTAAGAATAACTCTGTCATCAGAGCTGCAATAAAGAGCAAAGTGAAGAGCAAGTTCCAACAGGCAGTTGGAAACTGGAGTCCTTATCTTCTGTGCTTGAGTGAGAAATTCTTAGTGTGTTCATTGTGCTTATGCAGGAGCACCAAAAAGGTGCAGGGATCAAGCAAAGTGGGTAAAACTTAATTTCATTTTCAGTTTGCAATTAGAGAGTCATCCCTAAAATTGGGGCTGAAGAAGCTCTTGAGTATCTTTCTCAAGTGATGTTTTTCCACTATCTACCCCTTCACAAGATACCTTCACAAGATAATGGCTCTGGCACTGATCAGGCTGTCTGCAGAAGTCCTTTTTGTGTGTGTGTGAAAAAGAAAAGATCTATTCTAGATGCATTTATCAGGTTGCTTATAAAAACTGTATTCTTTCTTCTTAGTAGGTATCATATAAGAAGAGAAGTATATTTTCCTCATCTAGTACAGTCTGGTTTTTTTAATATTAGTTTTTTAATCATCTTTAGTTAAAAGATTCACTTTACTGATAATTCCAAGGTAACCTAGGGTGAATTCAAGTGGTGCAAAGTGTTTTGGATTTGAAACAGCTGTTTGTGCTCAAAAAACAGCTCAAAAATGTATTCTGAGGCTGAGCTTCTGATGGTCCAAGCTCCAAGCTATCTCAGAATCGAAGCATTTCAGCTAATGTTGGACAACTATTTCAAACTCAAAATGGGACATTTCAGATCTCTATTATTTTGGACACCACTAGGGTGTACTAGTGACATATTCTTATTCATCAGTACTTTGGCTAGTTGATTACTTTGGTTAGTGTTCACACTTCCTTTTGAACACAATGAACTGTAGTTCAGTTGTGCAGGTGATAACTCTCTCTCTTTTTTTTTTAAAGGAGGTTTCTCATCCCAAAGTGAATAATCAGGACATTGGGCAACTCTAAGCTGATGAATTGTGCTTTGGGTTGAGTTAGAGTTAACCGCTAGACTTCCAAGCACCATGGAGCTTGGTGTAATGATTACAAAGTGAATCATAGCTCTGTCATTATTAAACCACTCTATCTGTAAGATGTTCAAAAGTGGATAAAAATCCATTACTTCAAGATAAAACATTTACTTACATTAGAACAATGAGGTGTGTTTTTTGCAGTGAGTATAAAGCCTGTTACGAATTCAAGAGTTGCAAGGCATACTTTCCTAGATGAGTGCTGGTTTTTATCTGTAGTTAATTTAAATACTCGTTCCTAGAGACTTCTCTTTAAATATAGGATTCCCTAAGAATGATTCCAGATGCATTAATTTATTTTCCCTATAAATTCCACAGTTAGTTGCCTGTTGTGGTCAATAAGCCCTTAAAAATAAATTACTGTCAGCTCCCCCCCCCCCCAGCATACAAACTGCAACAGAAAATGCGCAATTGTAGTTTTGGGATTTGTCACAGGGTTCAATGCAAAAGCACTTTTGTAAAAAAAAAAAAAAAAAAATGCTACCAAGTCTGCTATCTTCTTTCTTGCAACAGTGGCCTGCTTTCTTGCCATTCAAAGCTTTCTGAGGTCTGCACTTTTGCATATCCATTCTGGAAAATAAAAAATTATTGTGCTCCATATTACTTAAAATCCTCTTCCATCTCCCGTTAAAATATATAGATTATATAGAGCGATTGTCCCTTTTTAAAGTCTTACAGGCATCTCAATATAAAGCTAGAATATCATCCAAGAAAGCCATAAATGTACCATTTTGCAGTTGAGGAAAAGTATATTTGTATTTTCGAAGCTATAGCAGAAAGGAATAAAGTCGAAACTAAACCAAGCAGTCGAAACTGTTTTTAATGCTCCATCAGTGTCCTTGCAAAACTCAGTTTCTATAGTGGTTGAAAAATAACCATTATACATTTATTCTGTGAAGTGGAGACAAAATATGATTTTAAAATATGGAAGTCAAGGGGAAAAAAGACTACTTCTAAAATAATACATGGAAAATGCCTAAAATGAAATATGGAGATTAGTGTGTTGTGTTGTGTTGTGTTGCACAGGGCAAGCACCTCCCCATGGAAAGGATGGAAGAAGTCCTGTCAGTGGAATTGCTACCTTGAATTACAGTCTTGGTTTGTGATCAATTTCAGAGGGTAATTCTAAAGAAACATCATTTTCTGTGTATGTTCCCCTTGGGTTCATAACTAAACCTTCAAAATTGCCACCACGCAAATGCTTTTTTAAAATTTGTTAGCCTCTTTCCAGAGAAACCGTGCTTTAAAATGTCAGCAAAATAGAAATAAAGATGCAATTCCTTCAGACAGAAGCTACTCTTATTCTCAGATTCAGAGCTTAACTGTTAACATGCTCATCACTACTTTGATATTAAAAATGCAAGCAGTTGCAAGATTGCTACGCATTTGTCGATTGTGTGGTTTAATTAGATATATGTTGATAATGAAGCAAAGTACTCTAAAGATTAATTATTATGCAGTGGACTTCCACTTGAGGAACAGGCTTCTCTTCACTGTCTCCTATCTGAACCTGCTCCAGATCATCCCACATGGAGCACATTTGAGGATTATGGGAAAAGGAGGAAGAATTAGTTCTGCCAATAGAATGGTGCTCTGGGTTACAAACATAAATCTGTTTTGCACCATTTAAAAACATTAGGTGGTACTTGTAAATGGTTCCAATTTTCCCAGTGGTTGTAGTTTTCTGCATTTCTTTTTCAAGGTCTTACCAAGATTCTTATATATCTCTGCTCTTGCCATTGCAGTGTTCTTTTGGAAATGAGCCTGTCTCAGTTACTTTACAGAGTTCCAAATTCTTAAAAAAAAAAAGTTGAAAATAATCAAAATCAGAATGAGCATCATAAAAGAATATTCCCAGTTGTGCACTTCAACTTTGATTTTTTCCATAGTTTGAATAATATCTATAGTGCATGCAAGATTTATTTTAATACAGGGTGAATTCATGATTCACTATTTTTCTAAGGGTAAATATTTTAGATGATTTTTATTTTCCTTTTTTAAAAAAATCCTAAATATTTGAAATCTCCATGGCTGTCTTATGAATCACTTAACGTGACATGTACAAGAAGTTTTTATTTTGTGAGACAAAATTACTTAGTTTTTATTTTTGCTATAGTTACATAAATTTTAAAAGTGGAAAAGCCAGCTTTCACATTCTGAAAAATAATAATGGGCTTTTATCACTGCTGACATTACTACAAATATCACGCTGTTTGAAATAGACACGATATGATAGGTTTATAATTGAAATCTTGTTTGGATGTCATTTCAAAGAGATGCGCGTGTCAGATTTTAACCAGACTAACAGCACTTTTAATATCCCCTTCTATACACTCATGAAATTTGAACAGTCTGTTATCAAACACGAAGCAGGAGAAAATAAGAGCTTTGTTCCCAATACTGTAGCTCGGTTCAAAATAACTTCTGAATTTTCCATCATTACAATTAGAGTTAAAAATGTATTAGTTTTCGTATGTTTACGTGTTGTATATGATGTCATGGGTTTTTGTAAATTCACAGGATTCGATGCAAGACCCAGTGCAAAACACTTCTTGTGCATCCCCCTACCTTTAAAAAAAAAAAAATGACATTAACTCAAGGAGCATTTTCTTTTACTTTCCCCAGCCAGTTTTGCAAGCATACTCTAGAAGTAGATAGTTGCATCCCTTTGCCCACTTGGAAGGTACCCACAATGGCCTGAGATTATTAAAAGGGAACCTTTTCTCTGCTGAAAACGTTTCCAAGCTGTAATGTTAGCTGAATATGTATGTATATGTCTCTAATTCTAAAGACTCCTAACTACCTCTAGAGTTAAGAAAAGGACACAAGAAGCTGGCTAGTATTTCCTTTCTCATTCTGATTCTGGTTTGTCTCCATGACTGGAGGAACATGGTCTTCCTCGATCCCTCCCAGACCCTGTGTGTCAGATAGTCCTTGACCTTTGGTTGTCCCCAATCTTTAGCATTTTTCTCTGGATCGTGCCTTGGTCGGCTTTTGAGAGGCTTGCCGTGGCCTTTCCTTGAACTTACAATACAACAGTATTGCAGGTTCACCAGCCAATGTTGCTCTGTATTAAAGCCATCAATCTTCAACAGCCAGATCCATCTTGCCTAGATCCGTCTTGGGTTGCCAGCCATCAGTTCTATCAAATGTTCTTCCCCCTACCTTCTTTTGAAAGATTCTGCCAGCTCAGCAGCTGTCCCCACTCTTCCCCTTGGGGAAAAATCTTCCTAGCGGAGATTACTGGCTGCTTCTGTTTATCAGCTAACCAGAAGAGAGCGCCTGTTTCGACTATCTGATAAGATGTAAGGGAACCATGGGCAATAGCAGGCTCTCACATTCCTGGTTCACATGTTTAGTCTGTATTTATAGTATAAGTTGTAGAAAACATTTTTATATGAAATTAGACCATTTCCTGCTACTTATTAAAAATAAAGCCAACACAAGGCATGTGATGTATGGGTCACGGTATTAATCCCATATTATTAAGTGGCTAAGTTTTGTTTTGTTTTGAGCCAGATCGATCCAAATACCACTTTGGTTTTTCTGCAGGCTGTAAGGTTTTTGGTGGTTCGTTTGTTTTTATTTTGACTGGCTAAATTACCCTTCAGAGCAGTCGATACCTTTTGTATAAACTTCTCATTAAACTATGACGTGGTATTCTTGTACCTACAAGCTGCTGCTTGTAATCTAATTTGTTATAAGTATTCTTATGGTTTGATTTCATATAGATGTCCTTATTTATGGAGAAAAGCTGAAATATTTAATGTTAGGCTCTCCTTACAAGTTTGTAAATATAGAGTCATAGAGCTGGAAGCAACCTAAGAGGTCATCAAATCCAACCCCCTGCACACTCCGGAACTCACTACACCATCCCCGAGAGATGACTACCCAACACTCCTTAGTTTCTAATCATATTTGCATGGCAAGGAGGTTGTCAGTGGGCCAAGCTAAACAATGTAAATAACTACACATTGTTCCTGTTCGGAGTGGGATGTGATGAATTAGCTATACTAGTAACATTTTTTTTAATTCTGCATTTTAAGAATACTTACATGCTTTGTGCTATGTTTAGTTGGTGAAATTTAAAATTTTAACATGCATAAGAACAGGAACTTGGTTATCAGACTATGGAGAAAATGCAATCACAGTCATTCAACATGAGAATCCTGATGAGGCAATCAATGTATAAATAATTATTTTAGAAAGCTGAACCTTTTAAAAGTTATGCATTAAATTGGAGAAGATCAAAGGAAATATTGTTGGCTTGAGGCATGGCTTGCTATCTCATCTTTGAATCCTTACGTGCATTCTATTTATTCCCTTTGTGCTCCCCCCTCACCTTTCCATTCAACATCGGTTGGAAGCTTCTGATCAGGTGCTCCTAGTAAAATATACATGGAATGGAAAACAAAAAGAGGGAAGTTTTTTTTTTAATCTACCCAATAATTGCTGAAGAAAGTCCATTTTTAAGGGCTTTTTGGTATTCTCAATTTCTGATACATAGGAATCATGAAGCACTGCTTTCTCAAATATTTCTCCACTTAAAAGTCAAATTTTTAATAGTAGCAAGTGAATTCCACTGAGAACATAAACCATTTTCCTTCAGTCAGTATGAATCATCACCTGTATCATTCTGTATTATGACTCATTCCTGAGGGCTATTTTCTCTCTTAATTTCATGTGGGCAGCTGTTTGCCACATCTGCTAAATGTCACTGAGCAGAGTTGACACTTCATTAGAAGTGATGTGCTTTTTCGTAATAAAAGTGACTGAAACAATAGGTGAAGACCAAAGTGGAAGCATTAATGAAAAGATACTTGTAATGGAAAAAAATGTACAGTTCAAGCTATGCGCAAGTTGGGTGATTTTATCTGAAAGCCTTGAATCCCTGCCTTCAAAGGGGATTATACCAGGAGAGGGAGCTGAATCTTCTGGACCTTAAGTGAAGTGACATTTGAGCTGACATTTTTTAAAAGAATCGAGCTATCATTTGCTAATCAGATTGAATTACCAGCCAAAATGGCTGCTTCATATTCAGTTTTCTTCTGCTGGACTAACAGGAATTTCCTACCCAGAAGTAGTAGCAGACTTAATTGCAACATGTAAATGAGGCTTTTCTCTTCCTAATGTGCTGTTTTTTACATGTAGATAACCAAAGACTGGAGGAGGTATAGGGTTAGACTTAGTTGTGGGTGTCACCACTGTGTAGCCAAAAGAGGTACATCCGAGAATACCAGCTTTACACCTGCAGTGAATCTAGCCAACCTCCAAGGGTGGAGTTTCTTGCAGTCTTAAACATTAAACTGCTACACTCCACAAAGCAGGACCCCTTTAGCTCTGGTAACCTCCCTCTTGGGCAATAGACCAAAAGGCTGACTGCAAGACCTGGGAGGGACTGTAAGACCTATCGAATCCCCACAAATCAAGCTGAGTGAAAGGTATTGGTGACATGTACCACCAAAACGAGGAGGTGTAATCCTGAGCAGTTGCCCCATCTGTTTGCTATATTCAATTATTAGTTTGGCTCTGATACGACAGTTGCGTGGATGCAGAATTCTCATTCTTCAATGTGGCAATAAATGACATCAGCCAAAGTTAGGAAGAAGGTCCCAGCCTGGGATAGATTTCTGTGGAGGGAGTGAAAGGCTCAGGTGGCATTCCCATCCATTTCTTCTGTGAAAGGAGGAGGGATGCAATGAGCCAGCAAGAATGTTTCAGGTAAATGATCATCTGTGTTTTTGATAGGAAAGGCTCAGTTTGGGGCCAGTGGTCTCAATTTCTTTATTGAAAGTTTATGGGCAGACCTGAGTTGTCTTTACATGGATTGGGGGAAATGTGTTTGGCAGAAGCCTGGTGAATGTGTTCAATGCTCTGCTGGATAGTGTGCATCTTGATGAACATATATGGGCGTGCCATTTACTGTCCTGTTCAGGCTGCAAACCATCTTGGTTGGGCCTTGGTATGAACGTTTGGTTGTAGCTATAACATTTTTGTGATAATGTTAGGAATTTCTGGCAAAAACAACACAGAGGCATCGTTCCATGCATGAAACAGGACACCGAAATTCATAAGAAAGTTTAATTTTGTTCAAGCAATTGTTTCCTGTCCCACAGTTGTGCAAAGTTGTGTTAGCATCACCAACTGCTTTCCTCTATTGAAGCTTGAATTAAATACAGTACAAATACCTTGCGGTTCATTGCCACCCAAGTCTCATATGCTGCTTCCTCTGTCCACAGCTTATTCAACTAAGGATAATGCCTCAGGAATCTGAAGAAAGGAATTCTCATTCACAAAGCTCATTCCATGATAATTTGTAAATCTTCGTGGTGACAAAAAATTCTGTGACAATTTTGTAAGAGGTGTCACATTCAGTCAAAGCATCTATGGAGATGATAATCTTGCATCTTTATTTGCCAATTGATATTTGCAGGTCTTCAAAATCCCTGCTCTTTCTGTGTATAGGGTAGATTGGATCAGAACATTTATTTCAGCATGACCCTGAACCAGGATTAAGGCATTCACATTATTAGCAACCAATACATGATATCAGTCAAGAAAGTCTTTGCAAAAGAGATTTTACATGTGCTACAAAACGCATCATAGGGTGATGTAGGCAAGCAGTTCCCAAATACGTTCTTGCTGCTGGAAAAAAGAAAAACTTATTAAAATGAATGGACTTTTAGATGTTATCTATTTGGTATGTCATTGATATTATCCAACTGGGGACCCCAGCATTATCTGCTAGTATGGACGTTATATTTTCTTGCACCTAATGTCAGATTGGAGTCGCCCAGTTTTTTTCATAGAATTATGGGTTTCCTAGTGGGAGAATGATGGCTAACTATTAAGAACTCATTGTAGCAGAGAGAGAGTCTTGGCAAACAGCAGCACCTAGCTGCCCTTATTGTGGGTTAAGAAGCTAAGCAGGATTGCCCTTGTTAATTTCTTGGATGGGAGACTGCCAGGAAATTACTGGGGCACTGAATATGATGGTTGGCAACAGCACCCAACTTCTGTATTATTGCCAGTAAAATTTCAAAAGCTTGAGTCAAAGGAGACTTTATCTAAATAAGCCCAGAAGGGTTTTACATATTCCAAAGTATGCCTATGCAAATTTCTTCTTACCAGCTGTGAAAAGAGGAAAGCAGCCCTATAAACTCAAGAACAATGAAACTGGGGCTGCATAAGTTGGCAGTGCTTGTATGGGGACTTCCTGTGTTGCAATCCAATACATCCAGAACCACATTTTTCAAAGTTGGCAACTCTAAGATGTGTGGACTTCAACTCCCAGAATTCCCCAGCCAGCATGCTAGACGGGGAATTTTGGGAGTTGAAGTCCATACATCTTAAAGTTGCCAACTTTGAAAAACATGTATCTAGAGGCATTGAAAAGCATTCTATATGATGAGTTTCAAGCCTCCCTCTTTAACTTTGGGAAGGAAGATCATCCTGTGGCTGATTTATATTATGGGTTTAGTTCTCATTTTTCCCTTCTCACACATCTCGCACACACACACACACACACACTTACATTATCTGATGAAAATGTGAAGTAAGTTCCGTTTCTGATTTGAATGGGCATAGGAATCACAGTATTTGCCTTTACTTCCTGGTCATGTAGCTTGTGCATACTTGGCCCCATCTTAGGGAAGAAAAGTTCCATCTAGCTATCAATTAACAAGTTCTTGCATCACTCACTAAAATATTTCTTAAAAAGCCATTTCTACATTTTTCAAACTGGTTTTCTCTACTATTACTATCACTATCACTAACAGGTTTTTCATTCTGCTGGAAGCACAAATAATTTTTCTTAGTATTATTTAGATAGATGTGAGGAACAACTGTCAAATACAGGTAGTCCCTAGGTTAAGAATGCCTGGTTTAAGGATGACCCACAGTTAAGAATGGAGCCTATTGTAGCAAAATTTGAGTTAAATACACAATGATTCGAGTTAAATGCACAATTGTTCGAGTTCATTACACATTATTACTTATACAGTATTATACAATAATACTGTTTCGGCTTACATACAAATCTGACTTAAGGACAGACCTTGGGAATGGAACTCATTTTTAAACTGGGGTACTACCTGTATACTGACGTCTTTGGGAGATGCAGATTTTTTGGTTTTTCAAAGAGAAAGGCAAACGAGTTCATAGATCTGTCAACAATGTCCAGATAAAGCTTCAGTTTAAAAGTAATATACCTTCTAATATTGGCACAATCAACTGGAGAGTTTCCAGCTGTAATGCCCTGCTTATGAGGGCACTTGTCTGTGATGGCTATTAGAGGATAATTCTCTGAAGACATCTACTTGGAGAGTTGTCTCAAGTGTGCTGTAAAGAGAAAAACCCATATTAAAAACAGCTAGGTTGAAGTTGCCCATCCTTCAGTAAGATAAATATATTTCTATTTAAACTACAGTGATTATTTTGAAATTGGGACTTTTACATATAATAAATATATGCAGATGTGTGCAGAACAGCCTGAAGATGTGTAGAATCTATTGTGCTTCAGTTATTATGTTGCAGGCACATTCAGGTGACCAGGTGGAAGAAGCATTTCTAGGCTATTTCAGGCTCATAGGAGGATGTCTCCTCCTTTCTGTCCCACATCAGTCTCTTCTGCTACCAGTCTGCTGTTGTCTCATGAAGAAGTTAGACACAGTGGCTCATGAGATGGCACGAAAACTATTTGGTGCGTATTCTTGCCAAGAATGCTACATGAACTTGTCTGTGTGATCACCAGGATTCTGCTTTCCCCAGGCTGGTTAATTCTAAGGATCAAAAGGATGAGCTTTTGCCACTGAGAAAAAAAGACAGATTCCAAAGAAAGAAAATGGGTCTTCCACATAGCTTTCTCCTATAGCTTTCAGCATTGGCATTTGGGTAGAATTTTCAGAACCCAGCATTATTGAGTAATTTGTATTTATTCAGGCCAGTTTAGGCATCAAGAAAAAAGTTTGGTCTTTTTTTTTTTTTAAGTAAATGGGCTTATCACTCCCTCCCCCTCTGCTTTAATGCATTTAAATTTTAATTTCTTGCTTTCTGGTTCCAAAGAAGGGTCAGGGAAGGTAGTTTCAGCTACTTGTCCACCTGACAGAAGGTTCTTGCTAGAGAAGTTTGTCAGACCACTTTAGCTGGCTGGCATTGCTAGATTCATTAGTCCTGCGCAAGGCTGAAATAATGTTAAGAATAAAAGGAAAGAAAGGGAAAGAAAGAGGGGTGATCGTGTCATGACACCATTCCACTATTTCAGCCTTGTGCTTCTCTGTGGTGCGTTCAGGACATACTTTGCCTTTGTTGACAATATTAGGAAAGGGAAGAGTGGATAAATCCTTACTAAAATTGCTCCACTCTAAGAAACAGCCATAGTGGTTCAGCTCTACTTGTGATTCTATTTTTTTTCTTCTTCCATACTTTATTCAACTTGTATTATGACAGAATGGTGTAGGTGTGTATGGGAGTGGAGGTAGACAAAGCAGCCTAGGGACATCTGGCGTCAGACCCTCCCATTCGTGTTGCAGGGCTGGGATTGGTGGATGTTTTCCACGTTGGACAACGTGCTGAAAAGGGAAGGCAGCAAAAGTGAACGAATCAGCCAATCATTTTGCATATCGTGCACTTCATATACTTAATCAGGACAACAATCAGGAGTCGTTGGGAGTCAGGTGGTATATGAGTTTAAATAACAACAACCAGCAGTGACCAGGAACAGAGACATTAGAAGCAGGATATGGAGTGGCTACGAAGGCAGCAAATCGACATGATTTTCTGCTGATTCAAGGAAGGGTGAGAGAAAACTTGAAGTGTCTTATTGACTTGTTGTATGCTGCCCAGAGTCACTCATTGTGAGATGGCAGCCATATAAATTTGATTAAATAAGTCAGCCAGCCAGCCAGCCAGCCAGCCAGCCATGGGGAAACGCCACAAATGAAATAGCACATTTTATTAAAAGAAGAGAGGTTGAAGGGAATGGAGAGGGAAACAGGAGAAATGGGTGAGTTAAAATGTCTTAATTCAAAATAAATTGGTGAAAACAAACCATTTAAAACTCAAGTCTGTTCTGAACTTCAGGCCCCTTTGTGCTCCTAATAACTTCCCATCTCCTGTTCCTTCCTCCTCTTCCTTCTGCAGGATGGGACAGTCTATTCTGAAACACAGTAGAGCCCTTGCAAGGCCTTGCAATGCTCTCTTGTGGCCCACAATCCTGGGCATCAGGACCCATGCGAAAGCTGGCTTCTAGGTTCTGGTGGTTCATACCAGGCCTGGCAGCCATGGGAAGCCTCTTCCATTCAAGGACAGAACTGTCTAGGCCAGTGTTGTCCAAACTTGGCCACTTTAAGATGAGTGGACTTCAACTCCCAAAATTCATGCTGGCTGGGGAATTCTGGGAGTTGAAGTCCACTCATCTTAAAGTGGCCAAGTTTGGACAACACTGGTCTAGGCATCACGTGCTGGAGCTGGGCATATTGGATAATCCACAGATAGGTTTTAGCTGTTCTTACTCCCTCTTTTATTTACTCGCTTGCTCTTTTCTGTCTTTCTTTTCTTTCTCTAACCCCTGCTCTCTTGTGTTAACTCTGTCTTGCCCTATAAACTGCATCCCTTCACTATGATATGAATATAATGACACGCTTTATAATTGCTGAGTTGCTTCCATTTAATGATACCCTGTAGTCTTCTTCCTGAAACGGCCCACCCGCCCTAATGGCTGGCTGTTCTCCACTTCTGGAACCCTCTTTTCCAAGGGTCTGACCAAGACTCAGCCAGGAGAGTTCGCAGCAATGATGTCATTCACTAAAGGAAGCATTTAGTGGCTAGGGATAAGTGTGGGTTTGTTTTAGTGGCATGTTTTCTATGTATTTTTGTTATATATTTTTGTGGCTTTTTTGGAAGCATTTCAAAAAGTTATTTCTCTCAACCTAAGGAATATGTCAAGTTACAACTCTAAAATAAATCAAGAGGATTACATTTGCAAACTACTGTCTTTTGGAAGATAGTTCTGGAGGCGTTAAGGTATTATAGACAGGGAAGGGGGTCTGCCTTACCGGTGTCACTGATGCTCTGACCTGGGGTGGGGGGATAATATCAGAATTGCATTAGGAACAATATCAAGGGAAGTCTGAAGGACACAAAGCTCTCCCACAGCTCCCACATGCCCTGACAAGATTAACACGTGCCAGAGCTGTGCTGGGGTCAATCTGAATGATACTTGGGATCTAAAGGACCAAAAGCTCTCCCATAGCCTTCAGTATGTTTTTGCCATTAGCAAGATTTTTTTTTTTTTAATGCCAACTCAGGTGTTGGTATATTGGATTGTTTATTGATCTGTTTTCCAGTTATTGTCAATAGGAGATAACATTTCCCCTTTCTGTCTGTGAGCCAGCAAAGTTTAGCACTTGTAGTTTCTCCACTTGAATTGTCCTACCCCTATTGGATTATTCAGAGAAAAGAATGAAGTATCTTCCATCCTTTAGAACATATACCTATTAGAATCCACGTAGATGTTTGGCAATTGATGCACCCACACCCACTTTAAAAAAAGTATTCATGTAATAACATTATTACTAAATTGGTATCTGGTTTACAAAGTGGGTTACTGTTTGCTAGTCTGTAAAGTAATGTATTACTCTGTTTTAAGTGTTATGCTACATGTAAGATACTTGAAATGTTTTTTAAAGCTTCAGTCTAAAATACAAATCTGATACTTGCTTTGTGATAGGAATGGAGAAATATGCAAATTCCTGTTTTTGCTGAGTTTCTCAGTTTAATATATTTTGCTACATTTCATCTAATTTCTTAGTTTGCACTTAAAAAAAAAAGTAGCATGAAAATGTGCATTTTAGGTTATGCCCATTATATCGCTGCTATATGCCATGTTGCCTAATGAGTGCAATTTACAAAAAATTATTTCTCTCATAATGCATGTATGTTGCTTTCATGAATATTTGTGTTTTGTATATATGCACTTGTTAAAAAATGGAGAGCTGGATTTTAAAGTTGGGAAAATAAGATTCTCATAGCAAAAAGCACAGCATAAATGTGCTTTAATCTGCTCATCATTTTACGACAGCAAATTAATTCAGATTCCATTAAAATATGAACTGGACAAATCTTCCCCCCATCCCTAAGTCAAGGCTTTGCAATGAAATGCCTTTTCTCTCCTAAGAAAAGAGACAAACAATTAAAACTTGTCATTTTTGTACGTGGTGGCATAGTTTAGACTTCCCAAAGGTATAATAAGAGTTGACTTTGTAGTGACCTTTGCATCCAAACCAGCAATAAAGGGAAAACCCTCATCTTAAACACAGTGATCAACTTGCCATCATCAAGTCCCACTCTCATATTTTTAGTTCTTGTGGTTTTGATGAACTCGAAAAAAGGAAGGAAAACTAATCTATTAACATAATGGGTGGAAAAATATGCATTTGTTCTATAAAGCTGCAATCTTATGCACCCTTATTTGACAGTCCTAGTGAATTCTGTAAGACTTACTTCAGAGGAGACAGGCTTGCCCTGCAATAACTTTTGGGGGAATAAAGCCAAATTTAATTCCAGGTAGGTAATACAGTAGTTTGTTCATATGGTCTCTGAAGCATGTGTTCTGAAGTTAAAGCACAAGGCTTGTTAAGAGACGAGTGCAACTGAATTCATGGGAAGTTCAGTTTGCCATGTATATGATTGCTTTAAAGCAGGAGTAGGCAACCTGAGGTTGTTCTCCTGAGCTTAAGAACAGAGGTGCTTTCTGTCTACTAGGTTAAATCATGCTTCTTTAAATTGATCTGTTTGTAATGCTGGCCAGATGCATGATATCTGATCTTTCCTTTGTCCTACAATACAATTCTGAGTTGTGGATCATCCCTAGGGATTTGTGAGTGTAGCCTTCAGTTTCTATCATGCTCCTCAAGTTCTAGGCTTGTCTGCACAATTAGATGAGTTAAAGACCTAATAGCTGCATTTTAGTTTTAACTTGGTTAGTTTTTATTATTTTTCTATTCTGTGACCCTAGCCTATTTGTCTAAGAGAGCCAGTTTGGTGTAGTTCATAATTCAATGTATTATATGATGCCAATACACAGTATAAGTTCAGTAACCAGGTTACACATGTTGTCTGAACATAGTCAATATGTAGGTGGCATAGCAAGCAACCATCTTCTCCCAAAGAGTAGGTTTGTGATATATTCTCTCCCACAGATTCTCCTTCAAATCCCCTTTCAGAAAATGTGAAGTACCTTGTATGCTATTTTATGACATTTGGAATGTTCTTAATAAAATATTGTTGAACATCGAGTTTTGTGGATTTTTAAAAAAGTACGCTTGGTTTTCACATAGTTTGCAAAATACTTTATTTAGAACCGGCATAGGAAGGTTATATTTCTAATATCTAAAAAGTTGCAGTTTGAGCATTCGGTTATTTCCAAACATTAAATAATGATTCATGCCCAACGTTTTTACCTGGCACAACTCTCAGACATAATCTCTGCTTTTCCTAATATAAACACTCATATCCCCCCCGCCCCGGCCCATTTTCTACCCAGGAACCTCTGCATTTTTCCCGAGGCGAGAGAGTGGAATGCTTTTTTAATGCTTTGGGGAGAATCGTGCTCAGGCACTGCTTTTTCATTCCAGGAGGTTAGATGTAACATGGCATCTGCAACGACTAATTCATTTAGGCGGCAGCTTTCCTTTTGTAGTTAGGCCTTATATGCAAATTTCATGGCTTGTTGCTTGCACTGTTAAGTCCCTGCCCTGGTCTTTTTTTCAAAAGAAAACAAAACCCTAGGTAGCTTTGGAAAGTTTTAGAGAACCCAAAACTTTGTATACTTCTTTTGTGACAGCTTGATTGGTTGAAACAAAGACACTGCCTGCCTACCTGCAGTCATGTAAAGTGTAAGCAGCTGATCCTCCCATTATAGATGAGGTCCAAGAGTGAAATGTAGCCACCTTGTTAATGTAAGAGTCTTCCAGTTCATCTGGATTGCTGTTATTCTGCAGAGTTCTGGACTCAGGTTCAAATGCTTACATTAATGCGATGACCAGAACAATATGAAACTTGTTCTTCTGAGTTCTTTGCAGCTATTAAGACCATTTCACACTATATGTTTTGCCAGTTATTAAAATCATATCTGAATTATCCTAGTAAGACAAAATGCTGCCATTTTATCTATGTGGACTTGTTGATTGACTTAATGCTTTGGGCCAGTGAGTCATTTCTGCCTACAAAGATCACATTTACAGAAGGAGTTTTTATATCTGTCTTTAGTCACTGCATTTCTTCTTTTTTCTTCTTTTGTAGATTCAGTGTGGAAAAATATCTATGGGAGCAAGCAAAACAGAATCATTTTATTTTCAGTATTATAAATGCTCAGGTGATCGGTTTTATGGCTGAAGTCATAGCAGAAAATTTTAAACTATGATGGTTTGATTTCCACATGGCACTGGGGGGAATTCTGGATAGAGATCTCTGCACAAAATCATGATTTAACTGTGGATCACTCAATAAATAATAGTTGACAAGGTTTGCATAACACATAAGCCAAGACCAAAGAACTGGAGGTTTTTGAAGCAGGAGCTGAGTGTTGTACCCTCTTCAGCATTTGTTACAATGTCAGGAAAACATCTCTTCAAACGATAATGAATATGTAAAATTAGGCTATGCAGCTTTCATGCTGAATTGGGATTTCACAACAGCAACCCACAACAGCCCCTCGCAAGAACTGGAAGTTCTTTTTGATAATTTCAAGGTAAGCAACAATTCCTCAACTTACTGGAAATGAAGGTGCTTCCTTAAATCAAAGCTGCTGCCATTTTTAATGTGGGAACTGCTAAAGGGAGGGCAGACAGCAAACTTCAGTTGGGTTCAAGAATGACTTCTTACCACATAGCCTTGTTCTGAAGGCAATTAGAATGAGCCAGTAGTTTTCACTCAAAGGTATGCAAGGTGAAGAACAATGTTATTTGTTACCCTAACAAAGTTGTGGATCTGTCCTAGCTGTTGAATGAGATCCTGCCCCAGTGAAAAAGTGCAGTGGTAAATTAATTTGGCAATGTAGTTTTCCACTTCAAAACATGTATAGCAGCAAAAAACAAAAAGAAAAGCCTCTATGCATGCAAATAATGTACAAAATACATGGCCACAGGATGATTGTTAGGAAAAACTTAGACAAAACGCAAATAAAAATGCAAATGTTTGGAGAAATGTGCAAAAAAATACATAAAACCTTTTTTAGACTGAAATTTTCATATTTTTTACAAGGACAGATCAACCATTGTTTTGAGTGGAGAAATAAGAAACTATAGATTTATCCACTCCTTATTTGGGGATACCTTCTTTCTCAACTTTCTCCAACTTCAAGTCAAAAGTTCTCTTTGCTAAAACTTTAGAAAGGTGAAGGATTAAGTCTCTGCTATGGCTATATTTAAACATACACACACAAACATGGGGTCCTATATTAGTAAAGTATTTTGTAATCATTTCCTTTGTTTGAAAAAAATAATAGACGTCTCTTCTGTATTATGCTGACGAGGAGCTATCACTTCCTAGTCATATCTCACTGTGTCAAAACTCTTAAAGCAGGTTATTTTAATTAAAATTCAGAATAACAGAACAGAATTCTACAGAAAAAGAAAATGTAGATTTACAAACAACATTTATAAATGGAACATGAAAAAGCCCACCCATTTGTCTTTTGTCATACTTTCCACCTAAGTAATATTTTCTTTGGTTCTCACAGTCTTTATTTTGTACAGTACATGTTCTTAAGTTCATAGTGTTGTATGTTAATATGAGATTTATGAAGTTTTCTTTTCAAGATTATGAGAAACTCTAGTCCATAAAAAAACAACTATAGAACATTATGAATTGAGACAATCTGTGCTTTCAGGATTAAAGTCTAAAGGACCAGCTATAAAAGGAACAGGAATTGAAAAGGAAGGAGTAAAAGACAATTTAGGGTGTATTTCATCTGCGATGAAAATAATTCAGCCCATTTGATAGAATGGCTTCTGATAGCCGAGGAAGGAGAAGAACAGAAGAAAGGTAGATTTTTCCACAGATTCAGTAGCATAATTCCATTTGATGTTCTCACTGCAGCCTGAAGGAATGGCCTTGAAAGTGTTAGGGGGTTTGACAAAGAGGCAGCTGTATATGGAATTTATAGTTTATACTTTATAGTGGCAGGCTTATAATTTGAGACAATTCCTTACTGTAAATCATATTGGGCTGGAGACCTTGTACAAGAAGAGCAAAAAGACCACTGGTACATCATGTGCTGCCACAGGACTCGTGCTGGATTTCTGTGTTTGCTGAGCCTTGGAAGAGCCTGTGCTGATGTCAGAGGAGCAATAGAAATTCTCCCTCCTTCTTCCTCCAGTTGTGAGGCCAATCCATGGTACAGTTGTCTGGTCAAGGGGACAAATACGATGAAGTCCATATTTTTCAAGTTGTTGAAGAAAATGCTGTCCCATCTCACCCTCCACCATCAGAGTCATGCATTGGACTTGTCTGGCAGAATGCTTGCTGGAAGATAGCTGGGCTTGTTGAGTTACATAAAAATGTATTTACATTATTAAAAATAATTATAAAGCAGTCATCTAGCCCAAGACATTCCATGCTTCATCAGTAGGGAAGCAAGAAATCTTGGTTTGGTTTGGTTTCTTTAAGGGAAAAGGGTTTCTAAGCCTTTTCTTGCTGCATTCCTGGCCCCTTTTTATCATCTCTAGAAATGAGATGAAGGAGAAAAAGTGTATGATTTGCATCTCTGGTGATCTTTACAGAATCTGCTTCTGAAGAGAAAATTCCATACAGGATTCCTGGGACTTGAAATACCTAAAATGGAAAAAGCGAATGGCCTGAGTCTCTCAGCCCCCTTCAGCAAGTATGCGCAGCTCAGCTGGACAGGCTATAGGAGCTGTCTATTAAGCACCTGACTTTATGCCTGTGGAATTTTTCTGTCTTGGGGTAATGGGATACTTGTAAACCTTTCCAACTGGAAATATTGGATTTTCAAACCTGTCTATTAGCCAGATGATCTTAATATTTTGGAAGGAGACAAATTTCATACAAAATGGGCTTCATACATTTCCATGTGCAAAAAAGAACTTTTGGATTTTACTGGCACAAGAAGGCTTGGAATTTTTCTGCCTTATTAGTAGAGAGTTGAATTGTTTCAAATGGGATACCCAGATGTTAGGGTAAGAGAAGAAAACATTATTTGTGTGTCAAATGATGCTCAGATTAGGAAAGCAGGCAGCCCTGTCATATTCTGATTAAAATTGGCCCCTCTTATGCTCAGACATGGCAGGGACCAAGGAAACATTCTCTGCTCATGACTGGCTTCTCTTCCGCTGCTCAGTTATTGAGTTTTCATCTTGATTGTAGAGTGACCAACTGTCTTGCTTTAAAGGGAATAGCATAGTCTTCACTGGACTCTTTAGCGGAGATGCTAGCTATCGGAAACTCTCTTTCCTACTGTGGACTGTACCTCTGCTTAATAGGTTAGAAATGGACAAGCAGCATTTTAGCAAATAATGGCGATGCTAAAGGCTGGTGGTTTATTTTGCAGCATGACAGCTTCCCATATTTGGTTAATTAAAAGAAAACTTAAAAACAAAATTCAGATGGGGTGGGATGGGAAAAGAGAGCCCTTCATCACCACCACCACCACCATCATCATCGTCATCACCACCATCACCACCTTGATGTCTCTTGATTGTGGCAAACCCCATAACACTTTTGCAGATTGAAGGTTTATAGCCTGGATAGAATAAAAGAAAAAAAAAAGTCTGATTATTAATCCGGTATTTTTACAACACATTTTGAGGAAGAATGTACAGGTCTCCAAAATTTTATCCAAGAGTCTATTTAAAGTGGGGGGTTGGGGGAGAAAAGGGGATCAGATGGCTAATTATTGACAATAATTCAAGAGAGCATCAGAATATAACCAAGTAAACTTGTGTTATTTGGAACACTGGCCTTTTACTTCACTGGAAAGAGAATCTTGGTATCAAATGCAAAATCTTTCTTACGGAATTTTGGCTACTCAGGAATTTAAGTCCACCAGAGAGAACATTCTTCAGCAAAGGTGAAGTTAACTGTGCACAAATAAAGCTTTTTGCAAGAAGATATCTTCTTGCATAGTTTATATGTGCCTGAAGCAAAAGGCTATTAAATTAAAACTGATGTGCTCAAATTTTTCCAATGTTCATTTAATGTTTTCTGCATTTCTTTGGTTAAACTAGCTATAATAAAAACTTCACACTAACTTTTACTGACTAGCTTCTGGGTGCAATTTAAAGTCCTGGTGTTAACACAAAGACCCCTTAATGGCTTGGTGCCAGGCTACCTGCAGGACCACATCTCCTGCTAAAGTTGGCTTGCCTTTTACAATCACGTCAGGAGAAGCAGCTGATTGTTCCCCACTTTGGGGATATCAAAGGGCCAATGCTCAGAAGCATTGCTTTTGGTGGTAGTGCCTGCCCTTTGGAATGATCTCCCACTAGAGGTTAGATCTGCTCCTACCTCGACCACTTTCCAGATGATGTTGAAGACCAAACTCCTCCAAAGGGCATTTGGAAGATGATGCCTCTTTGTTTGGTACTATGCACTTTATGGTCTTTAATCCTTTTCTGTATTTTTTATTGGGTTTCTATTGTATTTGTAAGCTGCTGAGTGTCTATTACACTGCAGCTGACTAAAAAAAAATAAATTAATAAACAATAGTTGATTGAATAAAACATTATTCATAATACACCAAACCATAAGCAAATGATTCCCTATTTGCTTCTGCTGCTGGGGATCTGGAATTTTTGAGGCCTTGTTTCTGACTGTCTCACCACGGTAGGTGTGGCCAAACCCACTTCACCAAAAGGCAAACAGTAAGATTGTTCTCCCTCACCCATTTTAACTTCCTGAGAAACCTGTCTGCCACGTCAGTTGATCGTTTCTCTTTTTGGACAGATATCACACTTCCAAATGAAACACTAGACAGCGGGTGAATACTCTTTATTTTCTAATAATGTCTCTTGGATCATTGTGAGAAATAAAACATATGCTCACGCTGGCGATTTGTTTTTCAGTATACTGTCTTCCTATTTTTGTTAGTTGAACAAATGTGTTTTAAAAACTAGGATTGGGTTGGGGAGGAATTCTAGTGGGAACCAAAGGGGCTGTTGTCAGACATGTTGGTACATTTATGCACCTCCCTCACCATAAACCATGGTTTACAAATTGCAGTCATGGTTATCACACACAAACACATTTAGTGTGTTTTTATTCCATGCATAAATTGCCTCTCTCAAGCATGACGGCTCCTGCTTTCAGTTTCTACCATTGCATACTTTAGTGAGATAACTAAGTTATTATGACATTATCCCGTCCCACCTGCTCCGGCAGGCAGGGCATGTTATGGACCCCATTGGCTAAAGAATTTCAACTGGTGGGGTCTAGGAGGAGAGCCTTTTCTGCCATTGCCCCCACCCTGTGGAACATCTTGCCCCTGAGGTGAGATTGGCCCCCACTTCTGGCCTTCTGGAAGAGCGTTACGACCTGGCTTTGCCAACTAGTGTGGGGATCCAGTGGGGTTTGCAGCACTGGGGGTGGCAGGTGGCTTGAGGACACTCTCTCCATCTTTTTAACTTTGTATGTTTTTGTAAGATTTTTATAGCTTTCTTTTTACTTGTAAGCTGCCTAGAATCACTTATACAGTGAGATGGGCAGCATATAAATTTCATAAATAAATAAATAATAATTTTTAAAAATGCATAATAGGTTCTCTAATGATCATAGCACTTAGCTCATTTTGGGTGACCAAACTCACAAACAAAATCAATGAATATGGTTACATTACAATACCTAAGAGGTTTGTTTTACTAATAACCACTCAAACAAAATAAAACAAGCTTCTAAAAATCATATCCCTACCTCAGGTCATACCTCATGCAGTCAATACCTCTAGACCTTATACTGTTGAACATTAATGATGGAAGTCTTTGCCCAGAAGAATCCATCATGACCCTTTCCAAGATCTCCGGTGTTGGAATCTCTGACATCTAATACACCGATGCAGCTCTGCCTTTCTGCCTGCGTCCGGGGGGAGGGAATGATTCCAGGTGAAAGCAATCTGGGAAAAATGATTTCTTCCACCTCAAGGGCATCAGATTGAGGGAAGCTGGACTGTAACATACTGTAAAACAAGTAAGGAGCCTACAACCATGTATTATAAGAAAGGGGGTTAAGCTCACCAGTTGATTCATGGGATGAAGAAAGGGTTTCATTAATGAAATGTTAAAGAGCACACACTGGTTTTTGGTCAGATTATGGAACAGGGGCAGCTTATGGAAGATGAACACCTAACACCAAAAAAGAGAGACAGAGAAAGAAATGAAATGAAATGAAATGAAATGAAATGAAATGAAATGAAATGAAAGGGGTCCTATCTAGGTATAGGTTATAGTTAATGGTGTGGTCAGGTTTTGGAGGAAAAAAAAGAGAACGAATGTACTAGTCAACATGGTAACCCAAAAGACAACTGAAAACAGCTTCAGAATAGTCTGGAAAGGAATAGAAGAAGTGCATCTTGCATGTTTCTATTTTCTGCTTTCTGGAAGACTCATATTTCCAGAATTTTTCAAGAAAAGCAAATCTGCTAAAGGTTTCTTTGCAAGGATGGATTAGGATGACATCTTGAATTTACTTAAAGCTAGCTCTTCCCCCCTGCTTTTAAAAATGATCTCTGTTCCCTGATATCTTATCAGGTGGTTTCAAGAACAGTAAATGTCAAGGATACCTCAATATGTATTTACTTATACAATATACTACTGTGTATGGCGCACAGACTGGAAGCATCGAATAAACAAGCGATTTGTTCTAGGCTGCCATGCTTGGAATGACACTGATCTTCAGTCTGTTGGAAATGAGAATATCAGCTCTGCTCCATCTTCAGATCGTCTCTTTCTTATTTATTCTCACTGTATTACTGAGCTGTGGAAATTGAAAGCCGATGCCATCGCACTTCAGAGAAACAATTTATACAGTGGGCAAAATGCACCAAAGTGGAGGAGTTATCCCCACAAATGATTCTGCCAGCTTCTTAGGGATATCAGTTTATATAGGTTGAAGTGGCTGTTACTGTTTGCAGATCTGGTGAACAATTAGGCAGCATGTGGCATCTGGTGGAGTCATGGTGGTATATAGACATTTGCCGGATTTCCTACTGTTGCAATTACTCACTGTAATGTTTTGCCATTTGGTCCCTGTGGTATGAGCACCAACACCAACTTCAGTTAGTCCCTGGGCCCCCACTATTCTTGTAGGTACTACAGATGCAGAAACTTTACTCTTATCTTTAAAACAAAAACAAAAAACCCTGCCTTAACATAAAAAACAAAAAGAAGGGGAAAATCCAGTATCTGGAGCAATTAGTCTTTATTAATATGGTCCAGTGCATTTTGGACTAAAACGTGCCTGAAATTCAACTTTCCCCCAGATCTCAGACACAATAAACCCCATGAACCAGCTCCTTCATCATTTTTGCCCTAATCCACACATTTTGATGGGTACCCTTTTTCAGTTGGTACTGATGTTCCTCAGTTAAGCAATTGTGAATGTTTTTCCAGTGCTGAATTTCATATGCCAACCTGTTGAAATATGATTTCTAAGGGCTCAAATGGTATCTCCATCACTCATATAATATAGAGAGTTTTTTGGACCATAGTGAACTGCTAGGATGTGTCTCAGAGACCAAGTGTGCTTGAAAATATTCATCCAGGCATTGATAGTAGCCATGATGAAATTAAAAATCATTCCATGAATTGCAAATACACTGTACCTTACTTACCAATATGTTAGTACATATACGTTAGTACATCTGGGGAATGAATGTATAGGAATCACATAGATCCTCTTTACCTCTTTTTCTGCTTTACAACCCAAGTGAGCGATTAAGACAGTCAGTTATGTATATAAAATATGTTTGTGCTTGAAGTTTCATTATTATGCAGATTGTAGGAACTTAGAGCAATTAAATCGGTGAGACGGGGATTTTGTTGTTGTTGTTGTGTTTGAGGTTCTTCTCCTTCTTTCATCTGTGTTTATTTTCTCAGAGCAGTGTCATGCCAGAGCACAGCTTCCATCCTGAGGTCTCGGTTGCAGTTCTTGCTCATTAAGAGCTTTGGGCATGTTAGACAGACGAGAGGGCCTGATTGTGCATCTCCCTCATGTCCTTACATGCCTGGTGGCGTTCAGCATGAAGATCTGAGGAAGTTTCTGGGAGTGCCCTTGGCTGCAAGAGCAAGCAGCTCTCAGGCTGAAGGAGGCTGTGTTTTCAAGCATCCTTATAAGGATGTTCAAAACAGATGTCTTATAGAGGTCCCCTCCAAATTACTGAAGACTCTCTTCCTTATAGTTCGTTGCTTGGGGAAGAGAGGCAAGGGTGTCAGAAAGAATAAGAAGGCACCTCAGACAGAAAATGGTGTCTCAACTCACTTTTGGCTCTGGCCTCACCAGCTGCTTGTTGCTCCCTGATGGATTACCGTGAGGGAATACAGCTCCTGTAAGGAAAAAAGACACTTCGTTCCGTTTACTGAGCTAGCATGATCACCAGTAACACTGATAGGGACATTGCCACGTATTATTTCCTCAAGGGAAGAAAATAGGAAAGCTTCTTCTGATTCATGTTAGAACTGGACCAACTTGCATCTTTTACAAGGAGTGGATGCAATAAACTGGGGGAGTGTGTCATATCTTTTTTGCTGTCTTCCTATTCTACCACTACTGGTAGAACACATGGGACAGTATAACCACATTACATTATGGAAAGTTGTCGTCCATTCTCTGCAGAATAATGTGGCTGGCATGAAAACTTTTGGCTGTGCCCTGCTACTTCAGGAGAGCTATTATGGAAATGACAAACTTTCATTGTAACATTTTTGCTCTAAAATATGAGGTCCAAATACAGTGATACCTCGGGATACGAACGCCTCTGCTTGCGAATTTTTCGGGTTACGACCAGCTCTGGCCCCAAAATTTTACCTCGGTTTGCGAACTCCGCCTCGGGGTACGAGCCATTTTCCGCCCATGCCACGTGGTCCGCGGCCATTTTCTGCCCGTGCCACGTGGTCCGCGGCCATTTTTCCGCCCGTGCCACGTGGTCCGCGGCTGTTTTTCCGGCCCTGCCGCGTGGTCCGCGGCCGTTTTCGCGCCGTGCCGGGCTGTTTTCACGCCGCGCCACGCTGCACCCGGCCATTTTCGCGCCGCACCACGCCGCGCCCGGCCGCTTTCCGTGTGGTCCGTGGACGCCAGAACGGATTAACGGTAATTACATTGAACCTTATGGGAAATTGCCTCGGGTTGCGACCAAATTCGGGCGGAGGGCGGAACGGATTAACCGGATTTACATTGAACCCTATGGGGAAATTTGCCTCGGGGTGCGACCAAATTCAGAGGGCGGAACGGATTAACCGGATTTACATTGAACCCTATGGGGAAATTTCCTTCGGGTTACGACCAACTCGGGATACGCCCAGAGTCACGGAACGGATTAAGTTCGTATCCCGAGGTACCACTGTACTTAAAACAGGAAGTGTTTAAAGAGATTCCACACTCCTCACTCTGAAAAAACATTGACAGCTTTTACATCTGAAGAACATCTGCCAGCTGAAAACATCTGGTATCAATAAATAGGCTCTGAATTTTTGTGCTTTGGGTTCACTCCACTTGTTGCATTCAAATATGGCCAGTTCAGATGATTTCTACTACATGCCAGTGTAATGAATGTAGCATATACTCGCTGAATTAGGTTGCATGGCAAAGCTGATTTTTTCATCCATCAGTGTCCAACATGTAGAAGATATTTTATTGATAACATTATTTATGGCTTGCCTTTCAGTCTAGGCACCTATGATAGCATGCAATAAAAAAAAAGAGAGATCATTAAAAACTAAATAATATATAGTTAGGCTTAAATCCATGTAGTCCAATATGGACTGGTGGCAAGGCATGCAGCAGATATCAGTGAAAATATTTAGCTTATTTGTGCAGCAAAAACCACCAACCAAATAATCAGTTAGCAAGCATATCATTGGTTTAGTCACTACAAAGTTTGTCTGTCTCAACCCATATATTAGGTGTGCTACTGGTGTCCCTAGAATATTTAGATGGCTTTCATTAGTTCCTTCTAGCACTACTTCTTACTTTGACACACAGTTACATACACCCCAGAATATAGAAAAGACATAGGAATAGAGTCCCAAATGCCTACAACATGAAAAAAAAAATCAATATTGTAATTTTATCTGAAAAAGACTAATTTTTTCCTCAAATACTTTATCCTCAAACTGCGTGGGTCATCCTGGATTTGCTAAGAATATGGAAAAAGAGAAAGGGGATCTTTTTTATGGTTTAACTCCCCATGGAGGTGTGGGCTCATCTTAAATGCAGGACTGTCTTCCATTCACGTAAAAAGGTATCTGTGATGTAAATGTATTGAAGATAAGTGAACTAACCATTTCACAACAGTAATAACCAGTGTAAACACATAATTAACTAATGGAGCTAATTAATACATATCAGGGAAGACAAAACAATTTCAAGCCTGAACAAATGACTCACTTTTTTCAACAGAGTCCAATTTAGCACTTTCACATTGGAATTCCCTGTTGCCATGTCTATGAAGTTTTGCAAACAATAAGCAGGCTTTAAAAATTTCTAGATCTCCTATTCAGGCACACAAAACAAAATGGACAAGTGGTGGCACGTGTGACATTTTTTCCCAAGCAACTCCTCTTTAAACAATTGAGCAGGTGAGAGCTGCAAACGGTATAAGGTGCTGGGTCCATGGATGATAGCCCATGCCCTCTCTGTGTATCTGCCACATCCTTTTAATCTCAGTTCTTGCCATATTGAGCAGGAAGACTAAAAGAGGAATCCTAATCTCTTTGTGAACACAGAGCCTGCTTTGTCAAGGTAAAATCAACAAAAGGTGAATCCCCAGCTCTTCAGTTCACCAACCTGTGTCTGCATCAGGGCAGGAACCTGATGCCCTTAGATGTTTAGACTTCAGCAAAGTCAATAACAAGATATTGTGAAAGCTGAAATCCAAAATGTCTTCAGGGTAACATTAGGGTTTCCTGGTCTGCATTAAACTGATTTAATTTAGCATCAGAGTGATAAAAGGTGTCAAGCATACTTTTGGGAGGAGGGAATTCTAAAATATGGACAGTATCACTGGTAATTTACAACCTGTATAATCTCTGATGGCAGGAGATCTTAGCTGGTATTCAGCTGAAGACCATGATTCTTTCAGTTTATCTACATTCTTTTTGGTGAATATGTGGCGTCTTTTTTGCCTTTTTTGGACTGAATAAGGGCCATCTGAGTTCTGCTCCACAGGCTAGTCAGTCTTCACATTGTAACCAATGATTTTGTATTAATAGAAAACACTTCTATTTTTGCAAGTTGAAACCCTTCCCTCCCATTTCTTACAGTAGTGTACAGTAGTGAAAACTGGGTATCTACTTTCTGCTAATGCAAAAGTACCATTGGATATAGAAGACCATTCTCCTAGTATTTACTACAGCATAGTGTAAACACTTGGACTCTGTGAAGCTTTGATTAAGAGATTCAGTTAGAAGCTCATTTGAGCAAATCGACTTTCAATTGGCCCATCTAGTACATTCCTCCAGGGGGAAGCTGTTGATTATTTCTCACTACTATGAAGGAAGGGAAATGGAGTCCAGGAGGTGCTGTTTTTCAGTTGCAACACCAGCTTTGTGAATTGGAGCAAATCTAGCTCCTCTCCAAAGAATTAAGGTTTGTTCCAACTCTCTTAACATTCTGGAAGTTACTTAAGGTGAAACACTTTCAAACAGTGTTTTATGGATAGTTTATTATTACCATCTTTAATTTGACTTTGTTATATTTTTATTTATTTCATCATTATTAATGAATTGGGATTTTTTTGTTCTTTTTGTAATTTGTTTAGTATGCTGTTTTTTTTCTATTTTTATTTTATATCTTATGGTGGATGTTTTAATTCTGATTCTGTTTTGTGGCTGTTTGTATTTCTTATTATTATTGTAAACCACCATGAGTCTGTAGCTTGGAGGCATGCAAGTTGAATGAATACATAGGAAACCAAAATCAACTAATTTTCTCTTCCCAATTCATCCAAATTGTATGCATCTGAACTCATTTGCTGATTTAGAAAGTTTGGAAAATCAAAGCAAACTGACTTCATTTTCTGAGTGATCAATGATCTTATTTGACTCAACATTTGTCATGCTCCTTCTCATAATTTGGAGATGAGAGGTAACAATTTAAGACCAGATTTAAAAATAAAATACATTATGAATTGCCTTAAATATGTGTAATGGATTTTAGCATATTTAGCTTCCACCATCCAGATCACCATTATAATATTAAAGAAATCTTAACTCAAACTTTGACTATATTTGCTATTTTGTCTAATGGAGTGCAATTATTATCAGAGAAAATGTTCAACATTCACCAATTAGGCTGTCATTATAACATCCAAATCGTGTTGCCAGCTAATATGTAGTTAAATGTATTTTTAATGTGGTTTCATCTTTACTGTGGAAACATTATTTTTCTTCTTCCTAATTAATTCAGCCATTTAAGTTGCCACCTATGAATGGTAATTATTTCAACATCCAGAGCACTTTGGCAATCTGTTTTCCAGCTCTCCATTTGAGCCAAGAACAGCTAAAACTACTGATTGGAAACAGTTCTTCAGTGTAATTTCTTTCCCAGGCCTCTCCCCTTTTGCTTGTGAATCCTTTTTTCTTGGATAACTCTATATACCAGCCACACAAGCTAATGCAGACCAGTACTGGCAGGAAAGGTGATTCTTTCTAACTCTGCTTTTGCTTCCCCTTTTTCCTTTCTTTCCCCAAACCCAATCTTCTCTTCCTTTCTTCTCCATTCTCAAGCTGAGCTATGCCTAGGACGTCTCTTTCAGCATGTGTGTGCATGTGTCAATCAATGCCACAGCTTAAAACTGTAGAGTTGAAAGATACCTCACAGACTCTCTAATCCAGTGTTTCTCAACCTTGGGAAGTTTAAGATGTGTGGACTTCAACTCCCAGAATTCCCCAGCCAGCATGGATGTCTGGGGAATTCTGGGGGTTGAAGTCCACACATCATAAACTTCCCAAGGTTGAGAAACATTGCTGTAATCCAACTCAGCAAGATTTACTGGAGGATCTCTTATAGATGACTCTCCAGCCTCTGATTGAAGACTTCCTGTGAAAGAGAACCCACCACTTCATGCAGCAGCCTAATCCCTTAGCTGGCAGCTCATATAGTCAGGAATTTCCTCCTAATGTCTAGCTTGAACCTCCCTCCTTGTAGTTTCAACCCATTGGTTCTGGTCCTGTCCCCTGAGGCAATACAGAAAAGTCTACTCCCTGTTCTGTGTGATAACCTTGCAGATACTTAAACATGACTATCATGTTTCCCCGGGTTACCTCTTCTGTAGGCTAAAAGTACTCAGATCCTTTAACCTAATAGGACTTGTTTTTCATATACCATCTTGGTAGCCTTTCTCAAAACTTGCTCCAATTTGTTACTGTCCTTTTTGAACAGTAGTGCCCTGAACTGCACATAGATGCTGAGGTCTGACCAGGATACAGTATTATTTTTGTTTCTCTCTCATTTTAATTTTCTCAAACATTTTCAACAGGAATTCCACCCTCCAGTTCCTAAACTTCTGTGCAAATTTCTTTTCTTTTCCAGAGTGACCCTCTGATGGGTTGTTTCCTTGTAACCTTCCAGTGCTTTGTGCTGATCATGAATATCATCCCACCAAATGTCAGTGATGCCTAATACCTGTACATCATAACTGTCTTTCTGAATTAGGATTGCTAGTTTTCCGTGTTTATTCCCATACTCTGGGCATTGGTGCAGAAACATCTGAGGCGTTGAGTGGCACTGCCTGTTATGGGTTCCTGTGAGACTGAAATCCCACCTCTGACCTCCTGCTTCTGCCTTTTTGTTCTCATTTCTTGGCCCCAGTCCTTGGCTTATACTTGTGGGCTTTTGACACGCTCCTCCTTTTGTTCTAGTTTCACATTTTACCCCCTCCAGATTGGACTGAAGATACCTGCCAAACACTCCCTTCCCAGTCTTTCTAAGATGTAGCCTATCTCTTTCCAGAGGTCCTTCATGAAACTCACATAAGCCACTGTTGTACAATCCAATCGTTTTTTTGATAACACATCTATGTAGCCTTTAAGAGTCTCTATTTTACCAGTAAGCTTTTGGGTGGAATTCAAGATGCTGGTGATCATCTTTAAAGCCCTGTGTTGCATAAACTGCAGTTATCTCCCCTAATGTTTGCCCAAACCATATGATCCAACAAAATTGGCTTGGCAGGATTGGGTCCTGTTAATGAAACAATGTCATCTAGCAGGACCCAGGAAATGTTCCTTATCTGTGTTTCACCTACTTCTGGAATAGCATCCCTCTGGAGATTCCTATGGATCCCACCCTACCATCTTTAAACAAGCCTTTAAAACCTGGCTCTTCCCCAAGGCCTTGGCTTAGTGAGTGGTCACACCCCTTTAAGTTGGGAAATGGGATAAGTGTTTTTGGATGTGTTTTTTTAAAAAGTAATATTATTAATATGTTAATCTTTTTTTTTCATGGTGAAATTGCTTGGAGTTGTTTTGGAGCTGGGCAACTGAGAAATCTGATGAATAAATAAATAATAAATTGACATGATCCAACAAGTTATGTTAGCTTGATAACATAGAAATTTGGTTCTGCAAAACTACCTAGTTCTTTTGAACCTTACAGTATCTTAGATTTAATCCTTGGTCTTTTTTGGGCCATCTAAAGTTAGTTATTTGTTTCTGTCAGTCATTTAATATTCTCTTTTAATTTTTTATTGGAATCATTTGAAAGAGAAAGTTACTTTTTACATGATGATGATTCTTCCTAACCAAGGCAATTTTTGCTTCCTCAGTGCTGAGAATAAATTATGTAGAACTGCAGTATAAAAGATGTCTAATGAAGATGGATCACTAAACCCATCCTGTTTTTCAGCGGTATGGAAATTTTCTTTTCTAAGGTCTCGGATGTCTACCTTAATTGCATTTATTTATTTATAAAATGTAGAGATTGCTTCAATTTAAGAGATTCTAAGCAGCAACATATACTGGACTCTTGCTTGACAAGTGTAGGGCTACTAGATCTGAGCTCCAGAAATCTGGAGAGTCATTAGATCAAGCAAAGATTGCCTTCTTTCTGCTGGCATTGCACTCTAGTTGTTCCCTCTTGAAAGATTTCTCAGGATGTTGAGTTCATTTAATCCCATTATGCAAGCCACAATGCTTTCGCTGGCTAACTCTAAACTGATTTTCTTTTTAAAAGATTTTACATGCATTCTGGAATCTGAAATAAAGGCCTGCCGTTCATGATTACTGATTCACACTTGTAACATTTGTTGGTTTAGGCAGTTCTAGACAAGAAGTTATGATTCTCTCTTGAGCTCTTCCCCTTTCCAATACAAATATCCAAAAATTTCAGCTGACTTCCAGCTATTGGCTCTTCCCCTGCTCAGTTTAATTCCTGAGGTATTCCCCCCCCCCCATCTCCATATGACTGTGTGAATACGTTGACAAGACAATAAGATTTACTAAAACTTCAGCATAATTTTGGAGAGTGTGTTTCCTTTGGGATGTGTATATGTCATTAGAATAAACTTTTTTATTTGGAGCTGATTTTAAAATATTGCCTTGGGGCCTATAGAACCCCGGAGAATGAAGATACTTATCTTAATTCAACAGCAGATCATTTCAAATATATTTTAGTTACAGTATAGCAATGTGAACACATACTTTCTGTTGATTGTCCTGTTAAAAGAAATACAGGGAGTCCTTGTTTAATGACTGCCTTGTTTAGTGACCGTTTGCAGTTACAACAGTGATGAAAAAGTAACTTTGCAACCAAACTTCGCATTTATGACCTTTGCAGTTCGGTAAAGCAAAGGAAAGCTAAAGGAAGATCATAAACACAGTTGTGGTTTCACTCAGTGACAGCTTTGCTTAATGACCAAGTGGCTGGTCTCAATTGTGGTCACTACCTGTATTAGCTACTGGCCTCTAAGCAACAAAACAAAACATTTTTATAAAGCAGTTGATTTTTCAGTATGGAGTCATAGAGTCTCCCTCCATGAGAATTAACTGATAAATGATTGGAGGATCTGAGGAACATAGTATATGAGTTAAAAATTATTACCCCCACCCCAGATTAGAAGCCAAGTCAGAGAAAAAGTATAGGGTCATGGCACTTAACTTGTAGTTGAGATTAACCTTATGATATCCTCCTATGATTTATATTTCTAGGTCAGGTACATAAGCCCTAGTGACATTGCTAAGATCCTCAGATTGATTTATCCTCCTCAACATTCTTCATGACGGCCGTATCCTGCCACATCCTGCATGACAAGCAGAGTTTCAAGATCTACATCTGCATCTGCATGCCAGGAAGTTTTTCATGACTGGATTTATAGCTTTAAGTCAGTAAGAAGACTGGTAATCTTGATCTACGTAGTGTTTCTGTTCTATAGATATATTGTTTTCAATAGTTAATTGTTGAGTTAATGTCAAAGAGTGCATCGATTTGGGCAAATCCCTAAACTTATTTGGCTTGATTCAGAAGATACACAAATGAAAGTGGGTCTCTTCTGAATCTTTCCAAGCTTTGTTATTGCTTTGGAATTTGGAAAGACCTTAAAAATACATTTATTTCTCCCCAAGTGATACATAGAAGGAAACTCCAGGGTTGGGAGAAAAGGCAGGGATTGAAGGAAGTATAGTTTTAAGACCAATAGCTCTACTTCTAATTACAATGGATGGTTCTATCAAAACTTTCCAATCACAGGGCTTTGGTGAGGGATATAATGTATTGCAAAACCCATGCCCCTGGGTAATCTGTTCTTTCAGGAACACTAAAAGAGGTTTTGGGCAGTCACTTGGATTTGGGTATATTGGTACTTACTTTGAAAATGCTGGATGTTCAGTCCTCTCTTGTCTGATACAGCTTGCTCCACATCCTTCTGAATTTTTAAGGTTTCTTGTCTTGGGAAGCATTTATATAGCCTACACTTTCCCAACAATTTGAAAAAAAACAACCCAAATCTAAGGGAGAAAAGGAAAAGATGTGATGTTATATTGAACATATCTTTGAAGATATATTGCACTTATCCATTCAGAATTCTGCAAGTTTCTTTAGTAGGGTCATCTTTATTCTGGATGGAAGATAATTTTAATATCCATTGCCAAAATCTTCATACAAAACTTTTTTTTTAAAAGCCACAGGCTTAAACATTTTCACTCAAATGGAAAACCCATTCTTGTATGAAACCCCCCTGAACCTGTTCATCTTAAGCTTGGCAGGCCATGAATCTCTTGGAAGGATTAACTCTGCTTTCAGATCACATTCAATCCTGGCAAGAAATGAAAAAGGTTATTAGAAATTTCCTTTAAAAATCTGTAATGGTAGTGTAGTTGTTTGGTGTGTGTGTGTACATATGTATATGTATATGAATATGTATATGTGTATATATATATATCTCCTTATGCCATGTATTTATGTCAAAGTATGTATGGACATGTATGAAGTGAAATATGATGACACTACTGAAGCAGGCCTTTATAGTGGAAAGGTTTGTATTGGAAGATTTCAGCTTAAGCAGCATGTGGAAAAATACTAGAATGAAAACCCCAAGAAGACTTAACAAAGAGATGGCTTTTAAAAGAAGAAATGGTTTCCAGGTGAACTAAGTAAAGTAATAGCATTCAAGTGGAAAACTATCAAGCTGGATTGGAACATAATTCTACCTGGCCAACTAGACATTGAGGTGGGTAGGTATATATGGAGATAAATCAACATTTAGCCCAGAAGCCAACAATAAAAGTTGTAAACCTGTAATTGTTTCTACATATCTTGAATCCATGGATATGATGCTAATGCTTGCTGACTCTTTAGGAGCCTCCATATATGATTCCAAGAGAAGAGAATATATGTAGCTCAGGGTTGAACTGTGGTGCTCTCTGAGCTTGGTTGTTTGCTTGCAGACGTTTCATTGCTCAACTAGGTAACATCATCAGTACTAGTGAGTGTAGGGTTTGCTCCTGTTTGCTTGCAGGCATTTCATTACCCAACTAGGTAACATGAACAGTGCAAGTGAATGTGGGGTTTGCTCCCTGTTTATATACAGTAGCTTGCCCTGCCAGTTTTGGTGGGATTGTGGTTTTCTCCTTGGTAGTTCCTTGATTAGGAAAGAAGGAATTGATTAGGAATCACAGAATTGATTAGGAATCAAGGAACTACCAAAGAGAAAACCACAGCCCCACCAAAACTGGCAGGGCAAGTTACTGTATAATAAACAGGGAGCAAACCCCACATTCATTTGCACTGATGATGTTACCTGGTTGGGTAATGAAATGTCTGCAAGCAAACAACCAAGCTCAGAGAGCACCAAGTACTCCACAGCCCTTCATATAATAATAGTGTTTGTTCAATTCCAATTATTTCTTGGAAGATTCCATTTTTTCAGCTGAGATTTGAATTCAGGTACTGAATTGAAGTAGGGGGCTTCCAAATTACTCAGAAGTAAAACGGGCTGTCTCCAGAATCAGGATTTGAACTGAATCTTGTGATCTTTGTTATCTGTAATAAATGTGATTCTCCCCAAAACTGATGAAAATGTAATTCTCTAGCCCAACTATAAAGCTAACCACATTTACTGGACAACAAGTTTCACTAATTCTGTGGGGTATAATTTTGAAATAAACTTTTATAGCAGCATGCTATGCAGTGCAACATGAGACCTCTAAATAAAAATATTTATTAATTATAATATTCTCTAATCAGAATGAGACATATACAACATAAATCTTCAGTTCACAATCTATATTGATGAAGAGTGCCACCATTACCAAAACTCACCAGTCAATGTTGGATTTAAATAATTCAGGAGGGATCAAGTGATGTTTCTTTAATGGGCTATTTGATTCTTTCTCTCCCCACTTTCTGTTCCCCTGGAAGTGCCCGATTTCTAATCTGCTCCTTGTTTGTCACAGCCAGAGTACTTTCAGCTGTCTTAAACCCCTGAGTCTATTTCCTCTTTCATTCTCACTATATTCATGCAGCCAACTGAAATGTTTTGTTAAAATCAAACAAAATAGATAGAGTGAAGGTTGGCATTAAAAACATGATTTCTGTATTAACCTAACTGTAAAGCAGGAATTACAATTATATTCCTTTAAGAAAAAGCTGGAAAGAAAGATTGTCTGAAAAGCAAGCCACCATTACAGCATTCACCCAGACTTGCAGTACAGAGGAAACCACACAACCCAATCGCTATAGGGCTATCATATTTGGGCTGCGAACCTCTGAGTGACCACTAGATGGAAGCAAAGAGTTAGAGTTTTCTCTATCCCTTGCTGTGATCTAGTGGTCATTTATTTTTCTGCAGTCCTCCTGACTGTCTGCAAAAGCCAATTTTGACCCAGAAGCACTGGTAGTGGCTGACTGTGCCAAGCAGATGGTAGAAATGGGGCATTTCTCTCAAGCCAACCTATCCCAAGGATTACTGTGTTCGACATATGGAATGTCTGGAGGAAACACAGGACATAAATCTAAGAAGTCAATCAATTCTATGGCTTCAGAAATGAGATGGCAAGTGAGTCTTAAGTTCTGATTATGTTAGTATGGAGAGCGAATATGCTTATGCTTGAAAGGATACAGCTTTATATGTGTAAACTGTATGAGTCAATACAATCAGGAAGGTTTTACAAGGTCCTGGATCATTCAGCAATAACACATACTACGTTCACAGCAGGCGTTTAATCAAATGCGTGGGCTCGGTGTGACATTTGCTGCCAGGATCCCACTTCCACTTTTATACATCCCTGTTCATCATATTTATCTTGTCAGAAGTGTGTTGCTGTCCTGTTCAAAATCAACAAGACGTGGGAAAGTTCAGCAAAAGTTTGAGTTTGCTATAATATTCAGGATGGGATACTTATTGACTTGATTATTCTTTAAAAGGGCCAAAAATGTGCAGAACTCAAAAGAAGCTCTGATGGAGATCTTCCTTCGCAAAGAAGAGGTGACTAAAAATCAGTTGTAACTAGCAAGCAATTCCATTTTAGGAACTGAGACAAATTAACAATTTAGAAACACAGAAAGTGGTGCCAAAGGTAACAGATAACTCTATAGACCAGTGTTTTTCAACCTTGGCAATTTTAAGACGTGTGGACTTCAACTCTCCTGGCTGGAGAATTCTGGGAGTTGAAGTCCATACATCTTAAAGTTGCCAAGGTTGAGAAACGCTGCTATAGATGAAAGCATATTGCTATACTGTGACATAATTACATGAATAACCTTTTAAAACTGACTTCAGTATAATGTGAAAAGGTGAAATAGCATAGAGTGATTAGTCGATTGAGAAGGAAATACAAGCTGAGGAACAACCTATGGTATATATACTGACCTGATCAGAAAAATGTATTCATGGTCTTTTTTTAATTAATAAGGTGACTTCCTAAACTGTATTTTGGGTCTGGGTTTGCATATTACACTTCATGTGATTACTGAATTAGTCCATTTTTAGAATGTGGCCTACAAAGAAATCAAATAGGCTAGGTTTACACCACCTTCTGAGGCATAAAAAACAAGAAACCAAAGTTAAAATAACCAAGTTTTACAAACTTGCAAATACTAAGTGTTTAACTAACACAGTTAAACATGTACAATCCCAACCAATTGGTCTGAGCCTCTTGCATTCATCCTGAGTCTGCATTAGCAGTAATCTTACTCCAGTAAAGTTTTAATGAGTGGCAGAAGAAGAAGTCTTCAAATGATTCAAGTATCTGAAAGAAGTCACAAAAAGAAGGGTCTGTTTTGTTTCTCCCTTATCTCCAAGCATGTCTAGCTATAAGCTAAGCAGAGACCCTTTTTGTCTGGGTGAAAAGAAATTAGGAATTATTAAGAAGAGATTGCTGAACATTTCCCACACAAGCAGCCACTGTGTTTTTATACTGTCCATTTTTGGGGTATTTTTTAAAAAAACCCTAAATAATTCTTCTACAGCCAACCCACCTTCCTGCAACCTTAAGACCAAAAGGAGAAAAGATGGTCACATGGGGATCATGGAATACAGTGTCCAATTTCCTGGAGATCAATCAGTAGATACTAATCTGCCTCCACTCTACCTTACAATGAGGAATTAGCAGATATGAGGGGTTATTAATTTCTTTAGGATGCTACAAAATGGCACAATAGCTGGCAAATGAGTGATATCATTACATTTTTTTAAAGAAAGAGTACATCAGTTTGATGACAGCAACGTTATGTGTTTAAATGTGGTATCTGGAAAGGTGTTAGTTTTTCACTAGAATATCCCTTTGGCAAACATCTATGGTCTATGGATTACTCTGAAATTCCAAAGATTATATGGGAGATAAATGGTTTCTCAATACTTGCGATGGTCAAAAAGAAAATTTCCATCTTGCTATTATTCCTAAGCCTGCCAGAACTAGTATTTACTTTCCTTTCTCTCCAGCTTTTTTTCTTGGAAGACTAGATATATAAAATGGCCGAGTGGGATTTACTGTTCCCATGATATAGCTGATTGACTGGAGTTAGTTTAAAACTGTGTATAACTGGGTCTGTTATATGTTACCCTTAAATTTGTGGGAGTTCATTGACTAAATTAATTAACTCCTTTTGGTGTTTCCAAAACACATAAAACTTCTCATTGACTCAGATAAATATGTTGTAGGAAGAGAGCCTCTGAAAAATCGTACCCAACTCATGGTCCCTAGTGGATCTATGTCTACGTTGAGGGAGGTATGAAGTGAGATACACCAGGGTTCTATCCTGGACCCAGTGCTCTTCAACATTTTTATAAATATCTTAGATGTGGGGATAGAAGGGATGCTCACCAAATTTGATACAAAGCTAGGAGGGATTGCTAACACCTCAGAAGACAAGGTCAAGGCTCAAAAGAATTCTGATAGACTTGAAATTGGGCTCTATCCAACAAAATGCCATTTAGTTGTGAGAAATGTAAGATTCTGCACTTAGGCAGGAAAAATTAGATGTGCAGATAGAGGATAGGTAGTATCTGGCTTAGCAGTAATACTTGTGAGAAGGATCTGGATGTGCTGGTAGACTACAAAGTAAGCATGACCAGCAGTGTGCTGCAGCTGCCAAAATAACCAGTGCAGTCTTGGGCTATATCAACAGATGTATAATGTGTAGATCACAAAAGTGATAGTTCTGCTCTATGACGCACTGGTCAGACCACACCTGGAATACTATGTCCAATTTTGGTTGCCACAATACACAAAGGATGCTGAAGTACTGGAAAGAGTGTAGAGAAGAGCAACAAAGATTTTAAGGGGATCAAAAGCTAAATCTTATGAAAAGCAGTTAAAAGAACTAGGTATGTTTAGCCTAAAGAAGAGACGGCTAAGGGGAGACATGATAGCCATCTTCCACTACTTGAAGGGATATCACAGGGAAGACGGCGTGGATTTATTTTCCATAGTGCTGGCGAGAAGGGTAAAAGCCTTATGAGATAGATCCAGACTTGAAATAAGGAATTTCCTGACCATGAATGCTATTAAGCAGCGGAACAGCCTGCCTCCTGGAGTTGTGGGTGCTGCACCATTGGAGGCTTTCAAGCAAAGGATGGACGGCCATTTGTCTGGGATGGTCTGAGGATTCATGCCCTGAGAACAGGTTGAATTAGAAGATCTTGAAGGACACTTCCAACATGAATTCCTCTGCCCCTTAATTGTCATGCCATCCAGTCCACATCAGTAGTTTGATAATTAGAATATGCTAAAGCAGTTTGACAGATGCTCCACTGTATGTGAAAAGCATTCCAATAATCTACTAAGGAAGCTACTTGTTTGAAAAATGTTAGTTGTTTTTGACATGCTATGATTTGATAACTCATAACATTGTTCTCAGGATGGTTATAGACAGATCTCTTTGGGATCTGTTGTAGGATCTTTCTGGGTACTGATGTCAGACTGACTGGTCTGTAGTTTGTACCTTTTCTCCTTTAAAGATGGGGACAATATTGCTTTCCTTCAGACATCTGATGTTGCACCTGTTCTTATCACACAATTTTCTGACTAGCTCTATGGTTGTATGAGTCCTGCTTATAGTCACCCACTCTCCTTGGCCTCTCTTCAGTCTCACACTCAAGCTCCTCCCACTTGCTTTGATCAAGTATTCACAAGTGACAATGACTAGGCTTCTTGAAGGAGCAAATTTTGCGCAGCTGCAATTTTATGATAGGTTAACACACACATGCCTTTCACTGGGACTCCTTTCCCTATTTTACTTAAGGCACAAGGTAGTAGAGCAGCTAGGATCTTTCAGTGAGTAATGAGTAGACATAGATGATTGAGAAAAAACTTTCTTTGCCCTCATTATCACACACACTCCCATTTCCTCTTTCACTCACCTGTCTCTTGTGACTCATGGTTGGTCAAACATCTAGCTCAAGAGCACAGGGGTCCTCTATCAAAACAGAAATGGAATCGTTGGTTTCAGGTCTTTTATAGTCTTGCCAGTTGTTAGCCTAGTTGCCTTGTACAACTTGATTAACACCCTGTCACTTTAAATGTTTACCTCTCCAGGCAGCATCCTCATTCTTCTGAGATCTGTTTTTCTAACCCCCACTGTTTGTTTTCTAACCCTCACTGGAGTTAAGTAGGGCCATGAAGAGGAAGCTATTCCCCCAGACACTGGGCCAGGGTGCTAATGGAGCTGTGATGTGGGTCCAGGTTTATTTGTTGCTTGGAGATTTTTAAGGGCTTCAATTTGCTACTTCTTATGCAATGGGTTGCGATGTTGTTCTTTCTTGCCATCCAGAGCGCCTTTGGTAGATGGGTAGCCATATAAATATGATGAATAAATAAATAACCTATCCAATAAGATGTGGGTGTGGCTCTCTCACTTTCAGACAATGGCTTCCAGAGCTCTCTTTCATAGATGCTGTCTCTAAACCTTTTAGTAGCCTTCTTTTAAACATTGTCACATTCTCCAGGATTTCTCAGAGCTACTACACAGGGGTCTACCCAGAGCATTAGCAAATTCCTTCCATAGGATGAAATTAATCTGCCTGGGGAGCTTTAAACCCCTTCAGAGTAAATAAGTATTCTCTAGCCATGCTTCTAGCAGCTCAAGCTACAATCCTTCATGCCCCAAACACCGGCAAGTGCTGTGGAGAAGACACCATTCGCCAACTCTGGTATGGTTTACTAAAAGTCCTTCTCTTGCCAAAATCTATCTTCTTCGGTATTCCCACCCCTAAGGGCTACACAGGAACCTCTATTTGCAATGCTTTGGCAAGTGACAGATGGTAGACCAGTGCTGTCCAAACTTGGCCACTTTAAGATGAGTGGACTTCAACTCCCAGAATTCCCCAGCCAGCCATCCTGGCTGGGGAATTCTGGGAGTTCAACTCCACTCATCTTAAAGTGGCCAAGTTTGGACAACACTGTGGTAGACAGACAACATGCTCCAACATGCTCCATTGAAGCAAATCACATTGCCTCTTTGCTTCCAGGAAGAAAATCGTATCACTCTTGGTGAAACAAATCTCTTTAGTAAGAAAAATCTAAATTATCTGACTCACTTTTACATTTCAGGGCCCTGCATACTCTTTCTTGGAGACCTGTCCCTCTTTTTGTCACCTATATACATCCTTTCCTTTTCAGCTCTTCACTAATCTTTTTGCGTGGCTGCATTGAAGTCTTCTGCAGCCTTCTGTTCCCTCAAACCTATTGGAACTGTGTGCAGTTGTGGTTTGTATAATCTCTTTTTTAAGGAATTCCCACTACTCTTGAACTCCTCCTTCTAGTAGCTTCTTGTGATATAGAACTTAATACTTTCTCTGAGTTATTTAAAATCCACTTTCTTGAAGATGCATATTCAGTAATACTCAGCTTTCTCACAATGTTCCATGTACACATGGCACATAGCATATGGCTGGTTACTTGAGGGATTGCCTGTCTCCATAGTATCTGCCCAGCCAATTCAATCTTGCAGAGTTGACATGCTCCACATTCCTTTGATTAAACAATGCCATCTCTCAGGACTTCAGAAGTGCACCTTCTCTGTAGCAGCACCTGCCCTCTGGAACGAGGTTCCCCCCAAGATCTGGATGGCCTCCACTCTGCTGTTGTTCAAAAGAGCTATGAAGCCCTAGCTCTTCACCCAGGTCTTTGGTGAGGGAGAGTGAGACCCCTCACTTCATTCCATCTGGCCTGTTGCGGTTGCCATCTTTTATCATTTATTGATTTTATTGTAATTTCTTTGATTGTTGTTAGCTACCCAGAGTTGTTGGGAGTCAGGTGGCATACAAGCTTAATAAATTATTATTATTATTACTACCCTACTTGTTAGATAATTCTTTCCTCTTGGCTAGCATCACATGAATGATAGCTACGTATTGCTAACTAAGCCTCTTGTACCTTCCCTGTTCTCTGGTGATTGTGGTTTACAAAAGCCTTCTATTAATGTTTCACTACTATGCACTCTTTGATGCTGTTCACACAACACATTTAATTGGGCCCTGTGCACAAGGTGGCAGTGATAAGCATATTGTACAAACTTTAAAAGTGCCCAGCTAACTAACCCAAACAAGGACAGATTAACTTCTCCCAGTTAACCAGCTCCACCTGTCGTCTTGCAACTACTAACCTGAGTGTTAAAAATCTACCCTGTGCAGGGTCCACTGGAGTTGGGCAGCCAATAAACTTAAACAAACAATAATAATATTTTGTAATCTATGGTCAAGACTTTGTGAACAGGGTGCCTAGGACAGGCTATCAATGTTACTATAGTAATGTCTGTTTACTTTCTTAAATACTGATTGCTGGGCAGTGACAGTGGCAAGGGTGGGTGGGGAGACGGTTCATCCTCCATTCCAGGCATGTGAACTTTCTGGATGTAAGACAGATGGGCTTGATTCAGTAGGGCTTTTTTTATGAAGAGGGCTCATCATAATAGAACTTCAGAAGTCAGGATGACAACTGAAGATAAGCACATTTTAGCCACATTTGCATAAACAGGGTTTTAAGATACATCCCATTGCCTAGATCATGCCCCACTTTCCTTGTGCTTTATTTCAGTTTCATATCATTCAATAGTTCTACCACATTTTTCCTTTAGGCAAGAAGTTCACAGCCTGTCTAAATGCAGCTCAGTGTCAAGTTAAGAGACGGCTGCAGGGCTCACGTTGTTATCACTATGATTGCAACTAATAAATCTTTCCTGGCCCATAATGGGAATGTGGATTTTCTCCCATCAATCTCATGGAACATATTTGACCCACAAACCATGACATTTTCTGCTTTTCTCATTGCACCATGGACTGCTGACCCCTGAGCCATTTTGGCTGGATGAGATAATTCAGCTTTGGTCTCCTACTATGCTCGTAAGACATTTTAGCCTGTACCACAAAAGAATGAATCAGCAGGAGCAATAGCAAGGGTTGTAGCACAGCTGGAAAACATGAGGATCCCTGGGTATCTTGCAATGAACAGCAGGCTTCAAAGAGATTTGGTTATGATTTTCTTCCCTCTCTCCCCCCCCCCAACTCAAGCACACATTGAGTATATTATTATTATGGTTGGTTGCACAGCCAGCCAGATGTTTAGACTGGATTTGGCATTTTTATCCATCTATTGAGTCCTTCCCAAGGACCTGGGATAGGCAGATGTTGTTTGTTTGTTTGTTGTTGTTATTAAAAAAATGAAGCTGCTTTCCAGTGTTTGCAAAATATACTTTAAGCCTTTGGTTAATGTTGAACAAAAGCAGCTTTCTAAAGCAACATTTAAAATCTTTATGGTTACATCCTTTGCTGAAGGACTCTTCCACCCTATCCTAAATAAAGAAATAAGTAACAAATACCTGATATCTACAGCTCTAGAGTTTGAATTCATCACTTATTGCACAGAACTAAGTCATCACATATCTCGGCACCACACTGCAGCAAGGATTCAGATCAACTGGAACTGGGCATATGGAAGGAACTGGATATACTTGCTAGAGAAGACTAAGGAAGGACATGATCATACTTTCCATTTGAGAACCTGTGTCTACCTCCCTTCATCCCTCAGTTTTGGTTTCTGTCAGTTTTCATTTTTCTGACTATTCATTGCAGCTCATTTCCATATCAGTCTGTAAATTTGGCAAAAAAGTGGTAAGGAACATTTGTCTGTAGTTTTGAAGGCATTTTCCCCCATATGCACATTTTTACATACTCATTTGTGTTTGTATGTACGTTTAGCAAGGAACTACACTCTACTCTGTGTGTGTGTGCTTCTAAAAATGCATATATTCAGGGAAAATGCTTTCTGAGCTGGAACAACCCATAGCTTATATACATATAGTCAAAATTCTACCAGAGTTTATTGAAACTGGGTGAGTCCTGATTCAGTGCAGATGCTTTGGGTTACAGACCTAAAGAGACTTCTCAGCCCTATGATTCATGTACAGAATTAGTCAGAAATAATTAAGTCAGAATGCTTGTTCTTTTCAAGATGGTTAAGGATGTTCTGCATGACCTTATGAAAAGATCAGCACTATCACTGGGAATTTACAGGTCCCTTATGGCTCATTGAAAAACCTTGGGTTATATTCTGTTTCCCATCTTCAGAAGAAAACTTCCTCTGAGCTTATAGCCAAAATGGCAACAACTATGCATAAGGGGGAAGAATTAGCAGATGAATGAAATCTGAAAACTTGTGGAAGTCTCCAGAATAAAAGAAACATTTTGCTGGGTTGGAGAGGGAAAACCTAAATAGCCCAATGTTTAATCGCCACAAAACAATTTATTTTAAATGTAAATTTCATCCCATTCTCCTATAACGTACAAAAGAGTACAACTGTTGCTAGACTTTGAGAGAACAGAGTTCTATTTTTCTGAATCTTGCTCCAGATCTGCTCATTGAGCTTAACTGACTGACTTCTAAAATTATTCAGACCTAATCAGGACATTGTGGGATCATTTGGAGAGGGAAGTGAAATGGAAAGGCTGAAACATTTTATTGCAGATCTCACATGTTCTCTGCAGCGTTATTCTGACCACACACGCCTTATCTTTTCTAACCCCTATAAATGGGGCAAACAGTCACATTATTTCAGATATGCAGTTCTGGACAGTTTGACATCAAGAAGGCAATTGAAAACCATTTCCATATTGTTGCCAAGAAACCTACATGGCTGAGTCCAACAGTTAAGCTTGACTCAAAGGAACCTTTACTCTGTGTGTGTTTGTGTGTGTATGCCAGCTGTTCTACCAGAGCTGAGTGATGAATTCCCCAGGTGACAGATGGAGGAATCCTCCATACCAGAGAGCAGTTTACTGCTGTTATGGCCTTTGGGGTAGCTCAGAATAAACCACATGTTAGTGTGATAATAAGAACTACCAATTCACTTTGGACCAGCATGGTAGATTACAATTCAGAGCCTTCAGTGACTCATAACTGCAAAATATGGCCTTCATTTCCCAGATAGCTTATTTCTTATGGCAGCAGGAAGATCTATTTAAAGATAGAAGGTACTAAGATTCACCAGGTTTGATCAGGCTGCCTTTGGACTTTAAATGTAGGGATAGTAAATATTAGATTTCTTTGAGACAAATCAAAATGGGAAGAACTAATACATGAGTTATAACAAATAAAATGGGGTGTAACTGGACTATGTGAAATTAGACCTAAAGATGAAGAACAGACAAGTTTGTTTGTCAAGCAGACAAACAATCAAGCAGAAAGCAATACGCTAATCAAGGAACTACTAAGGAGAAAAACCACAGCCCCACCAACACTGGCAGGGCAAGCTACTGTATATAAACAGGGAGCAAACCCCACACTCACTGATGATGTTACCTAGTCAGGTAATGAAACGTCTGCAAGAGAATAACCAAGCTCAGAGAGCACCAAGGACTCTGCAGTTCAACCCTGAGCTACATATATTCTCTTCTAGATGAAGAACTGCTCAACACCAAGTCTAGCCACCTGTTAGATTACTGGGGAAAAAATGCCAATAATTAGTCACAGTAATGAAGAAATAGACAAATTCTATGAAATGATTATGTATCAATTGATCCAGAAGAATCTCTCTTTCAAAACAATTATGAATGTATATTTATGTCTTTCTATAGCATAGATATTTTCAGATACATTTTCCACAAACTTATGCTTTGAATAAAATATTTAAACTGAGAATGATGGAAGCTAATCATAACTGTAGCAGATGTCACACATCTGTTCCATGAAGCTTCTAATTGTAAATTAGTTTTAATGTAATTTTATTGGTTTTAATTACATTGATTTTATGGCTATCTTTTGTATTTTTTAAAATTATTGTAAGCTACCTTGCCTGTTTATATAAACCAAAAGACATGGTAGAAATGTAATTAATCAGTAAAACTAATGGAGGGTTCTATCCATTAAGGCATCATAATTAGCAAAACAGGAAATTTCACACCTTTTCCAAATGAAATGGTTATAGGGAAAACAAAGGTTTTGCTGAGGCTGGAAAGTCCTAATTCTTTGGTTAATCAATAAATGTAAGGGAATTAAGAGAATGTATGGGAGACTCATATGGCATTGCCATGGTTCATAGTTACTGAGATGCATATGAACCAGGATTTATTCCTTTTTTTTTTTTTCTTTTTTTATAGTACCCAGCCTGGTGAAGAATTTTGTACAACTTGAAACCTTGCACCTGCTTTTGCTTTAATTTGCTTGACCATAACAAAGGAATCCTCTAGTTGTGAGTTTGGATGGATCTCAATGTTTTTTCCCCATGGGCCAAGGTGGCTGTGATCGTTGTTTATGAGCTTTTCTCATACAGAGGTAAGGATATGCAAATATGGCAGTAGAAATGCCAAGCAACTTTTCTAAATCTATTGCTTAATTGCTTCAAGTTCTCTCATGAGAGAAGAATGCGAACTGTAGCTTTTGGGCACTTACTTCCCAGAATACATTTTCTTTGCATTGGAAATCAGTGGCCTGGCTTGGCCTGTGCAGCGTTCTTTGAGGTAACTTACTCAGTCTCTGAAGAAACCCGCCCATCCTCCTGGAAATGGATCTTGTCTTACTCATCGGTGTTTAAGCTGAGAAAGGGCAAGGAAGGCAATAAAGAGGGCAAGGGTCTAAGAGCAGAACATTGTTCCTTTGGAGGCCATTGTCTTTCCCTCCCAAAGTGGAGGTCTTTCTGCTGCAGAGCAAGTCTGCAATTTAGGTGAGGTAAATATATGAGGTGAAATAGCACCAAAAGGATCCCTCTTTTCTAATCATGCTGAAGAGTCAGAGCTAAAACTACTCAACTCATGATGATGCTTAGTTTCAGACTCTGCAGCATAGTCTGGTTGAACTTTCTATGTCTGTTAGTCTGAGAACTTCATGAATGTAGCAATGAACACACACAATGCAGATGTTTTTACTGACTGCATTTCTATCCCACCTTTCTGTTTCTTCAACAAAGTGCTTACAGCACAGCAGTGAAAAAAATACAATATAAATGTATACATTAATACAGTTAAAATCAAATTTAAACATAGAGATCAGTTACACAATTAATGGCTTGGCAGAAGAGATCTGTTTTTACTATCTATTTAGTGGGGCATGGGGAAGGGGCAAACACAGCTCCCTAGGGAATGTGTTCCGCAGCCCTAGAGTCATGCAGGAGAAGGCCCTTTCCTACTCACCAAATAGCTGAGATTGGTCTAAGTAACCAGAAAGGCTCATAACAGAAGAGGTAGTTCTGCATGTAATCAGACCCTTAGACTTTAAAAACTTTAAAGGTCAACATCAATACTTGGCACTGTTTCCCAGAAGACAATTAGTAGCCAGTGCAAATCTTTTGGTACAAGGATCATATTATGTATCTCATCAGTGGATCAGCAGCCTAGTTACTACATTTTGCATTTTACAGCTACTTTTCAAGGATAGTCCCACATACGACATATAGTAATCACGATAGGTTGTAACTGAAACAGGTTGTAACCAATCCAGTGACAGCTAACAATCAAGGAACACTGCCAAACTGCAAACATGTTCCTTCTGGGGGAATATAATCCCACCCAGAGCAAGCCTCATCATAGTTCCAGAGTCTAGCCTGTTCCTTAAAACAGCACATCTGTCTTGCCTGGATTTGTTATCAGTTTGTTCTCCCCTATCCAGCCATTATTGACATTAAGCAACACTCAAGGATATTGATTGTTTCCTTAGAATTAGAAGATAAGGAGCCATAGATCTGGGTGTCATCAACATTCTGATGGACTCCACTCCAAAAGTTTGAATGACTACTCCCAGGAGTTTCATGAGGAGACCTTGAGGGACACCATAAGTCACAATCCTTGATGTCAAGTAATAGCTCCCCCCAGCACCACCTTCTGGACATGTCCCAACAGGAGTGATTGGAATCACTGAAAAACAGTGCCTCTCAGGCTTGAACCAGTCAGATGATCCAGAAGGACATTTAGATGGATGGTATCAGTTGCTGAGAGGTCCTAGAGAATTAGCAGGGTAATGCTTCCCCATCTAGTTTCTGCAGAGGTAATTTTCCAGGGCAATCAAAGGAGTCTCAGTATTACACACACACATGCACACATACACATCAATATACACAGATACATATACTATTTATTATTATTTATTTTAAGTGCTTTTAAGTCACTTCAGTCATACAACTCTAAGAGGCACATAACAATATTTTTACACAATATGTCACTTAAATCCAAGTAAATAAAACTATAGCATTTTCAGTGATATACTTCCCTTAAAACAAAATTGATAAAGGAACTTCATAATAACCATCCAATATTTTACTCATAATCCCATTCTATATTCAGACTCATGGTGTCATCCCTCATTGACTGTTCAACCCCTCATTTGCAATCCTAGATGCTCTCTGGAGCAACTGCATTTTCAGGAGCTTCCTAAATGTCATGAGCGATGGCACCAATCTTATATCTGGGGGAACAGTATTCCATAGGAAGGGAGCTCCTGCACAGAATGCTTGCCTCTGAATCTCCTGTTACAGTTCATGAGGAGTGGGGATTCTCAGCAAGCACTCTGCAGACATGTCTTGGGCAGGTAGATTTTATTTGGGGTAAATGGTCTTAAGCGGCAAGGTAAATCTGTTTCACTATCCTTACTGGGATAGGTTATGCTAGATTATGGTCTTGTACCATGTGCAACAGGATTTGCTCTTCATCTTTCATCAGGGTTGCTTCAAGCATCTCTTCTCAATCTCCTGGACTTCCTTAGAGAACCAAACAGCCACATGGGATTAGTGCACAGAGAGAGGCCACTCAGGAACAAGTCAATTCACAGATCTCATCACTTCTATGTTCCAGAGATAACTCCTGATTATTGGGAATTTTTTAGGAATTTTCCTGGAATACAGTTGTGTCCATCAGCTGCCTGGGGAAGATGGAATTGGCCCTACCTCTCTGCAGAAGTCTGTGGCCCTGGTTTTTATCAGGAGATATGTGCATGACAAGGAACTTGTTCTTATTTCCTCCGTATCAGATCCCTGCTCTGAAATATGGATCAGATTTAATATATGGTCCCCCACTTGTTTGTTGAGTCTGTAATGATCTGGAACCGGCTCATAGTTGAACAAATTCTGAACAACTTCTGAGTCTACCCTTGGGACTGTAGGCTGAAATAATAAAATACCAATAGTCTAGGTATATTGACCACCAACCCACAGTGAAATTAAGCAGCTGAGGGAGAGATACTGCTCTGAGGTGAGAGGATGATACAAGGAAACATTGCTAGCCCTCTGACCCAACCATACAAAAAAGGCCTCAAACTGGACAACCTGTGGAAGACAGCTCCTAGTAACCATTATGGTATCCTGATAACAAATGGCACCCCCCTAGGAGTCTAGGCTGAAGCAACCCCTAAAACCCAGAGGAACATATCTTGGTCAGGAACAACCCTCACCTTTACCCACCCAGGTTTCAGTAATATATGCCAAGTCTACCTTTTCATCCATATTTAAGTCCTGTACCACTATGGTCTTATTGCAGAGTGCAATCAGTAGGACCAGTCTGGGCCCAATCTCAGTGACCTGAATGGGAGTCCTACCATTGTCAATGGTTTGGGAGTAAGCTAATAAATGTAGTTGTTGATCTTTCTCTAATCAAACAATTAGAAATATTAATTTTGCCTTCTCTTTGTTTTGTCACCTTCACCAACCATTCTTCTGTTGTGATTATTGCACTTAACTCTACACCAAGTACTAAGGAGACTGGCTCATGTGTGATGCTATGCAATAATGGTTGGGTTCACTATCACATTACAGGATGCTAAAGACAAAGCCACCCTTCCCACTGGAGAGTAAATCCACGCCCTCTGTGGAACTCCTTTCTTTCTTTTTTTTAAAAATATAATTTTATTGAAGACATTTTTAACAAGATAAAGACAATACAAATATTAATAAAGAAACAAAGAAAATAAGGAAGAATAGTGAATAAGTAAGAAAGAAAATAGAAAAAGAAAAAGAAAGAAAGAAAAAGAAAAGTTTATAAAGAAGCTGCTTCTGATCTGTTTTACAGCAGTTATAAATGCATCTAAACTTGGCTCTCTCTAATGTTACATCATAATTTCCTTCTTTCTGTAAGCTACCCTTTCTAATCTTCAAACCCATAAATCACAAGTTCGTTTTTCACTTTTTATAAGCAAAAAGTCCATAAGGGGTTTCCAGTCACTGATAAATGTAGCTGTTGATCTTTCTCTAATCAAGCAAGTTAATTCTGCTATCTCTGCTAGTTTTGTCATCTTCACCAACCATTCCTCCGTGGTGGGTATTTCAGAGTCATTCCATTTTTGCGCATATAATAGTCTTGCAGCAATAATCATATATACAAATAATCTTCCATGGTTCTTTTCTAACTGACTGTCCATTTATCCCAGCAAGAAAAGTTCTGTTTTCAGTGAAATGTTGATTTTTAACATTCTTTGTATCATTATATATATCTGAACCCAGAAATTTCTGACTTTTTTATAAGTTGACCAGGCATGATAAAATGACCCTTCATGTTGTCCACATTTCCAACATAACTTTGAAGTGCCTTTATAAATTCTAGACAATTTTTCTTGAGTCATATACCAATGGTGCATCATTTTATAAAAATTCTCTTTTAAGTTACAACATAATGAAATTTCAATCCTTTTAACCACATTTTTCCACTGTTCCATCAGTATATTGTGTCCAAAGTTCTTAGCCCATTTTATCATACAGTCTTTCACTTCTGTTTCAAATTTCAATAGCAGTTTATACATTTTGGCAGTTACTGTATGTGTTCATCATTTGTACAACTTCAAATTCTGTCTTCTGCTGCTCAATTCCAAATGTCCTATTATTTGCCTTAAATCTTTCTTTTAACTGTGTGTACAAAAACCATTGAAAACTAAATCCCTCTGCAGCCAATTGCTCTCTTGATTTAATCTTACATTCTCCATGTTCCTGGAACATGAATGGAAACCCCTTATGGACTTTTTGCTGAAAAAAGAGAACAATGAACTTATGATTTATGGAACTGACATTTAAGATAAAGGAAAGAAAGAAAATAAAGAACAAAGCCAAAAAGTGCAGAAAGAAAAGAAAAAAGGAAGTATAAAGAAATGACTTCCAATTTTCTTTTACCACAGTTATAGATATAAATTTAAACTGAACTCTTACACTAAGGTTACAACATAACTTTATTTTTTTCTATTTAATATTTTTTCTGTTCATAAAACCCACATATCATAATTTTATTTTTTTCTGTTTCATGTAAGAAGTCCAAAAGGGGTTTCCAGTCAGCACTGAACTTAATCAATGTCTTTAATTAAAGCTGTCAATTTAGCCGTCTCAGCAAGCTCTATCATCTTCATGATCCACTCCTTCATTGTGGGTAATGTCAAATCTTTCTACTGTTGTGCATATAGAAGTCTTGCTGCTGTTATCATATATAAAAATAAAATTCCTTGAGTTTTTTCCAACTTTTTTTCAATCAGTCCCAAAAGAAACATCTCTGGCTTCAGTTGCATATTAATCTTTAAAATCTTCTCAATTAATGTATGTATTTGGATCCAATTTTTTAAGGTTTTTTACATGTCCACTAAACATGATAAAAAGTCCCCTCTTGTTCACATTTCCAACAAAGATTCGAAGTACCTTTATACATTTTAGACAATTTTTCTGGTGACAAATACCAATGATACATCATTTTATAAACAATTTCTTTAAGAGTATAACAATACAAATTTCAGTCGCTTCATCCACATATTCTCCCATTGTTCCATTTGTATGTCATAACCAATTTTATCATATTTTCTTTCACTTCTTCTGTTTCAAATCTCAATAAAAGTTTATACATTTTAGCAATCACATGTTCATCATTTGTACATAATTCTATTTCAGAGTCAGTCTTACAATATTCAAAATCAGAAGTCCTTTCGTCTATTTTAAATCTTTCTAATAATTATACATAGTGTACCCTTCTAATGTCAGATCATCTGTTGATTTCATTTTGAATTCTCCCTGGGAAAATTCTAATATATCACCATAAGTTAACCATTTATGTTTAGTTATCATTTTTCTTCTATAATATGCTTTTTGTGGTGAGAGCCACAAAGTTATTTTTAGACACAATCTGGATTTATATCTGTTCCATATTTTCAATATGGCCTGTCTAACAAAATGATTTTTAAGTCAACATTAATTTTAGCTTTAGCAGACCATAAATAACCATGCCAGCGAAACCTCAAACTGTGTCCTTCTAGCTTCAATAGTCTTCTATTTCTTAGCATCACCCACTCTTTCATCCAAACTAAACAGCAAACTGCAAAGTATAGTTTCAAATCAGGTAAACCCAAAGCTCCTCTTTAGCATTTGACTCATAGTTTTTTCCCCTGCCACACAAATTTAGATATAGCTTTCTGCCACAGTTTAACTGGTACATCAGTTGTCAAAACAGGTGTTGTCTGAAACAAAAATAACATTCTAGGCAAAACATTCATCTTAATCACAGAAATTCTTCCCAACAATGACAATTGTAATTTGTCCCATCTTAACATACCTTTTTAAAACTTCATTCCATGTCTTTACATGATAATTTTGAAATAACAAACAGTTCATATTTGTCAAAGCAACACCCAAATATTTTACCTTTTTTTCAACCTTGAAACCTGTTTTTGTTCACCAATTCTGTTTGATCTTGTGTCTCCATAGTTTTGTTAGTATCTTTGTCTTTTGTTTATTAATCTTAAAGAGAGCTAATGCACCAAATTCCTTTAATTTTCTCATTAGTCATTCAATCCCCTTTAGTGGATCTTCCAAAACCAGATCATCTGCAAAAGCTCTCAACTTGTAAGACTCTTTTTAATTTTTACACCTGTTATCCTCTCATCTTGCCTTATATCTCTATTCAGAACTTCAAGAACCAAAATAAACCGAAGAGGGGATAATGGGCAACCTTGTCTTGTTCCTTTTTGTATCTCACAAGGTTTCATTAACAATAATTTGTGCTGTCCGTGAAGTATAAATCGATTTTACAGATTTTATAAAGTTATCTCCAAAGTTCATATCTTCCAGAACTTTAAATAAAAAGGGCCATTTTAAGTTGTCAAAAGCTTTCTCTGCATCTAAGAAAATTAGTGCAGCTTGTTTTACATTATGCTGTTCCAGGTATTCTACAATATACAACACCGTTCTGCCATTGTCTTTTAATTGTATTTTAGGTAAAAATCCACACTGGTCTTCATGAATAAATTCTTGCAGAATGATTTTCAATCTATCTGCTAAAATCATTGTAAATAATTTATAATCTTTATTCAATTATGATATTGGTCTATAATTTCTTGTTAGATCTTGCCCCTCTTTAGATATTAATACTATATTAGCTTCTTTCCAAGTCCCTGGTATCTTTCCTCCCTGTAGAATAGAATTCATCATATTTTGGAGGTTGTGGAAGTTCATCCTCAACGCATTTGTAATAAGAACCTGGTAATCCATCTGGTCCTGGTGCTTTTCCCAGTTTAACCCTTTTTATAGCTTCAGAAGCTTCCCTTACTGTTAGAGGTCTATTTGTAAGTCTTGGGAAGTTTTGTTTTTTTAAGTATTCATCTATTTTTTTCAAAAGAAATATCATGCCCTTTACCCAAGTTAGAATAATACTGATCAAAAGTTTTTTGTATAGCCACATTGTCTGTTAATACACTATCTCCCTCTGTATTAATTAATTTCTTTTTCTTTTCTTAATTTACACACTAACCATTTCCCCGATTTGTTCACAAATTCAAAATTCTTTTGCTTTGGATAATTCATCTTTATTTCCATTTCTATTACTGTTAATATAGATAACTGTTGCTGTAAAAGTTTAATGTGATGTGAAATGCTTATCTTTTCTGATGATTTCTTCAATTCTTCCTTTTTTCTGTTTATCTCATCAAAAGTAACCTTTTGAGTCTTCTTTTTTAGTTCAGTATTAGGTTGTATGAAGTAACCTTTAATGAGAGCTTTACTTACATCCCAAACCATTCTTAAGTCAGTTCCTTTAAGTTTTTTTTAAAAATTCTATTAATTTCTTTTTGCAATCCTCCATTATCAACTGTTTCTGTAATAACATTTCATTTAATTTCCAACTACAGGAGGTAGGTTTCCTTTTAAAAATCAAATTCACAGGATTATGATCAGAGAAAGTCTTTGGTAGAATCTCAACGTTAGAGATATTAGTAACCAAATTTTTTGAAGTCTAAATTATATATCAGTATATTCTCTAGAGTTGCCATTTTTTCTGTCTCCATACAACCACTAGGGCTAAGTTATCCATCAAATTAAAAAAAGCCTTCGGTAATTTACCTTGAGTAATTTCAATATTCTTCTCTGATATTCTATCTAATTGTGGAGAAATCACTCCATTCCAATTTCCCATCAAACACCAATTTTCATAGGAAAAGCTTGTCAATCACTCCATAAGTTGTTTATAAAAAATTCCTTTATCCTCATTTGGGACATAAATTCCCAATACCATAGTTTTAGCACCTTGTAATTCAATTTCCACTCCAACAATTCTACCACGTTCATCAGTGAATACAAGTACTGGTTTTAGTTGGGTGTTAAAATATAAAACAACTCCATTTATTTTTTTAGGTCCAGCTGATATAAATTCTTCACCCAAATTTTTGGAAGTATGTAGGCAAATTATATCTTGTTTTAATTTTTTTAAGTAGTGAAAGAGGTTTTTTTTTTCTTTTTTAAGGAGCATTTGCTCCATTTATATTCCACATTAAACATTTATAATCCATATTTAGGCCAGTAATTTTAAAAAATCAATGCCTGTAACATCTAATTCAGAATCATCTTTTTCAGAATCCTTTTGCAACTGTTGTAATTTTGGAGCAGTCTCTACTACAGCCTCCATTTGTACCTCTTCCAATTTAGCTTTACATTTTTCCAAAAATTCTCTAGCCTTTTGAACAGAGTTCAATTGAAATCTTTGTGGTTTAAAAGTAAAAATCACACCTTCTAATTTGTCCCAATGAAATGAAATCTTTTTCTGCTTCAGTATCTCAGTCAAAAAGGAATATTCATTTCTTTTACATAAAATTCTAGTAGGAATTTCTTTTAAAATAATATATATCTGCATTATCAATCTTCAGTCTTGTACTGAAGTGCTGTTGCAAAACTTGATCCCTTGTTTTTTTCCTCACAGAATGCACCAAAACATCTCTTGGAAAATTTCTTGTTCTTGGAGAACATGAATTTATTTGATACACTTTATCAAACTCTAGCTCAGTATCCTCCTCTTCCCAGTTTAAAAAACTTGTCAATGCTTGTATAATTTTTCCTCTAATATCTTCATCAGAATACCTGGAATAGCTCTAAATCTCAAACAGAATTCCTTCTCTCTGAGTTCCAGCAAAGCCACATTATCCATCTCTCCATTTCTCTATCCCTAATTTCTGATTTACTCTCTAAAATTTCCATCTGATCATTGACTTGTTTTATATCTTCAGACATTTGTTTTATGGAATTTTACATCTTAACAAACCTTTCATCTATCTTTTTTCCAAAGGCTGTAAATTTGGCTTCAAGTGACTGAGCCAATTTAGTTCCAAATTCATCAAACATTGATTGAAGTAAGCTTAAAGGGTTTGTTTTATCTTCTTTATCTTCTTTCTCTAATGGCTGTTCTGACGAAACTCTTCTAGCCTCCAGTCTTGCTGCCTTGCACGTCATTATTTGTAAATAAAAGTACTAAACAGCAAAGAAGATAAACACAAACTTTGCTTCCTCTAGTGTCTTTATAGTACAATTGCAGGTATGTGTCAGAACATTGTTTCCATGGTTACAACCAAGTACTCAGTCTCAAGTTACCTTAATCTTTTGTTTTGTAAATCCAGACAATTATCGGCAATCTTTTAATGCAAAGCAAACAGTGTTCCCACAGACAAACTGAGTCAGTTGTTCTCGTTCAGTTAGGATTTTTACAATATAGTTTCATAGAAAAAAATATCCTTTTTTAAAAAAAAATAACCTCCCCTTCACCCGTTCTAAACTTTCTTTCTTATATTATTCTTTATTAAGCTTTTTGCCCAATACTCCTTATACTTTAAGTCTTTAAATCTTCTTATAAATATATAATCCCCTCCCCCAAAAATGAACATCTCCAAGAGAAGTACTTATCTGTTGTAAAAGAAAACTTCTCTCTGGCTGAAGAATAGTTGTATCCAAATGTGGTTAAGAAATGAGAAATTGGTCGGTTCTTGTGTCCATGCAGGCTACACCAAGAATGTAGATAGAATCCTGCATCTCCCAGCTGCTCAACCTGTAAGGAACTGCAAAAACGTCCATTTTTGCAGGTAACTAGGGGGGAGCAGCTGACCAGAGATGAGATGGGATGATTTCCTCCTTTATCTGGAGGAAGTTTGGACTCCAACACTGGTTTCTGGTGCCGATCTCTGCTACAGTGCCAATTCCACTCCCTCAAAGATGAGCTAAACCACCATTAACCCCCACCGGAATTCCAATATGTTAGTTCCTGTTAGTTTTTATCTTTCTTGTTTAAAAATTTAATGAAGTTATTACAAGCAGAAGGAGAAGGAGAAGGAGAAGAAGGAAAAGTTGTGATTTATGGGTTTGAAGAATAGAAAGGATAGCTTATGGAAAGAAGGAAATTATGATGTAACCTTAGAGGGAGGGTAAAATATAAATGCATTTATAACCACTGTCAAAAAGATCAGAAGCCGCTTCTTTATAGTCTGCCCTCCCTCCCTTCCTTCTCTATTTCTTTTTCTTTCTTACTTATTCACTGTTGTGGAGCCCTTGGGGTTCTCTGAGCTTGGTTGTTTTCTTGCAGACGTTTCATTACCCAGCTAGGTAACATCTTCCGTGCTAGAAGGGAGTGGGGTTTACTCTCTGTTTATATACAGTAACTTGCCCTGTCAGTGTTGGTGGGAGTTGTTTTTTTCCTGGTAGTTCCTAGATTAGGCTGTTATTTACTGCTTGATTGTTTGTCTGGCGTTAATCCTGGTATTAATCCCTGCTTATCTGGGTGTTGATTGCTGGCAAGGAGGTATTCTGGTCTTTTTGTTTCCTTTCTATTGTCTCTTTTGAATAGTGTGTAAATGTTGTTTATCTCTTTGTGCCTGTTGATGGCTGCCTTGTCTGAATGCCAAGCTTCCAGGAATTCCCTTGTGTTTTTGGATTTAACTTGGTCTAAGATGCTGACAGTTTCCCAGTTGAAACTATGGTTGAGTCTGTCCATGTGTTGTGAGATTAAGGCGTTTTCATTGAGTGTTCTGATTGCTAGTTGGTGTTCATGGATGTGCTCTGCTAGTCTTCTACCTGTCTGTCCTACATAGTGGCTGTTACAGTCCTTACACTGTATGTTGTAGATGACTCCTGTTTTTTCTTCTTGTGCTACTGGGTCTTTTGGTTTACTTAAGATGTTTTGGAGGGCTTTAGTTGGTTTGTGTGCTATTGTGATGCCATGTGGTTGCAATAATCTGTTGATTGTTTCTGGGACATTTCTGATGTAAGGCAGTGTTATCCTTTTTATAGCTTATGTTGGTTGTGCTGTAGTGGGTTGAGTGGTCAGGTACTTTCTGATAATTCACTATTATTTCTTATTTTCTTTGCTTCTTTCCTAATATTTGTATTGTTTTTATCTTGTTAAAGATTTCTTCAATAAAATTATATTTTTAAAAATGGTTCGGGAGTAAGCTCACAGAACCCCACCACTTTCTCCCCACGTTTTACTCCCAATGGGTTAGAATAAAAAGTAAAATGGAAGCAGAATTTGTAGAGGAGCTGGGCAGAGATTAGGGAAGGAAACATGTAGTGGGGCAGGGTTGATGGTTGAAGAAAGGAGGTTTATTAATTGATTGCTTAATTAAACATATTTCTATGCTACTGCAATTAAAATGATTCTTGGCAGCACACACAGACAAAACACAATATAAAGTACAAAATAAGAACACAGCAGCACTGTAATAATACAAAGAGAACAAAAACATGGGGACATCAAATCAAATCAAATCAAATCAAGGGAAGGCTCTCCAAAATGGTTTGGTGTTCAAGAGTTTTTGAAAGACCAGCAAAGAGGTTACTAGAAGGGCGGGGGACAGCAGTGATGAGTTAGCAGAATGAGTGAACTGAGGTTTTGTAGAGAGTAAAGATGACCTTGATGGAAATAGGCAAGAACCGTTACCTAAACAAAGGGGCCTGGAACATTCCTTAAGCTTTGAGAATTGAGATAGTATTTGGAAATGGCTCAGGAATATAGTTCCCTGATTCAATGGGATATAAGAAGGATGAGGGGAGGCACAATCAGACTAGCAAGATTCTATTATTATAGCCAATCTCAATAAAAATAGTTCTAGTCTTCCTGAGGAGTTGATTTTCTGGTCTGGTCTGCCTAGTGGGGCTGACTGTTTTAGAGCATGTTTGGTTTTCGTTCCCCTACTTTTTTTTACCTTTCCCTTCCATGCATCCTGTTGCCTATGTGATCAGTGGGAAAGTAGCTGGTAATATCACAACCCCTTGTCAGTACTATCCTCATGCAAGCTTTGCCAGTATTATATTTGGAGAAAGTGGGTGTGAACTCTATATTCCTAAAATAGTGATGTTTGATTCAGTGGGTGTGATTGTGTGATGCCAGCACACAGGATTAGAGGCTGACATGCAAAGCCAAACATACAGTAAACCAACAGTATCCTGGGAAAGGTTGGAGTTACTTTGTACAAACCAAGAAAAGAGAATCTATGTCCTTCTTGTAGCTGCCTACACAGAGGGAGAATCATAGATTATCTAAGAGTTTGGAGAGGAGTTTTTGTAATCTTTCCTTCCTGTTTTTATTCAGGGGCTGATTGTGGAAAGCGCTCTCTTATGTCAAGTGCCACTTCACATAATTCTATCATGAAAGGCATCATTATTGTATGATCCAATATGAGGCCAGGCCGATAATGAAGGAAGCTATCTGATTCTGAGTCTGACAATGAATGTACTTAGCTTATGATTGCTTGTAGCAGACGTGTCTATTCTGTGTGGTCTTCTCCACATAGGGGAGAGGAGATTCAGCTCTGCAGAGGTGGTCAAGGCAACTGGCAGAGCTTTCCAGGGTTTCAGATGGGCTCTTTCCTAGCCCAGCCTGGGGATTTTCCAAATGCAAATGTGCGTGGATATTTGTGAAGCCATATGTAGGCAGAAACATGGGTAGTGGCTTATGTTTCTGAGAAGGGGCCCGTAGGTGGGGGGAACCTGCTTTTGTGTGTTTTTTCTGACATGACTGGCTTATGTGGCTTGAAGTTGATTGTCCTTGGTGCCATTGTGCTATTATTGTGCTCTTATTATTATTTATTCTTATTCTGTTGGTTTTTAATATTGTGTTCACCACCCAGAGTCACGAGGGCAAGATGGGCAGCTATATAAATCAATATAACATATACAGTAATTATTTTTTTCTTCAACATCTGATATATTTTATCTTTCAGCGGAGCAGGAAAGGGAGTACTTGGCCTCACAGAAGGGCCAAGCTACAAAAGTAAGAGAATGGCCTAGTTCCTTAGTGTGCTAAGCTATAATATGGTTTAACTATGGCTTAACTTGTTGTATAAACCCAGTGAAGTATGGCTTATTCAAAAAACCATAGTTAAACCATAGTTCAATACAAGATATGTGAATCTATTCTGTAAAATGGGATATTCCAAGGAGATAAATGGTAATAATGACTGAAATGTGCTGTGATCATTCTTTGAAATCAACCTTTCCTGAAATTTTATATCAAGAAGCCTCTTAATTCACCACTGATGGGTTTGCACGAAATGCCTCTGTATGGTTAACCACAGTGTACACAATGAACCCAATTTTTTGTAGTCCTATGTCAAGATGAAACTCAAATGTGGTTGGCTACTTTGTGGCTCAGTGTGTCATACAAACATAGCCCACTTCTTTTTATAAGTGAGCCTGGGGTTTGGTTGTGGTAGGAGTCCAGTTAAGAGAGCTCTAGGAAATGCCATTCCAGGAGACTGAATTAGCATAAAATTCAAGTTCTTAGTGACATTACTTTTAGTCATTCAAATGCGATTTGTATCACTTAGCATTCCACTTTGTTGTTTTTCTTTGAAGGGGTTGGTCTCTACAATTAGAATAATGATGACAGTAACTGTGATATTTTTAGCTTAGATGTTCAAAATATGATAGCAGCTGTTCTCTATGGTAAAACTAAAAGCTGCTGTAATCACTAGAGGATGGGAGTCTGATTTTAAAACAACAAATTGCTGAGTTTGTACCCAGCTCCATAATAGCCCCAGGAAGGTAGTAGAAGGCAGTGTGGTTGAAATGCTGAGTGGAGCTGAGCCCTAGAGTCCCCAGTTCTGATTGTGGAATGGTCCTCCTAGAATGCAGCGGCTGCATTCAGACGACAAGCGAGACTGGACTGGAACCATCCTGGGGTAAACACTGACTCCAGAGAGCTGGCAGCATAAAATTACACATGGCCTGATCAAATAGGCAGTGGCATCTGTCAGTGACAGACTGTTGGCCATGTCAGAAATCACTGAGAAGCTGTTAGTTCCTGCTGGTGATTTTTTTAACTGTTGGAAAAAAAGAAATTAAAAAAAGCTGTATGGTAGTGGCCTGGCAGAGGATTATCTCTATTATCTATCTATCTATCTATCTATCTATCTATCTATCTATCTATCTATCTTTCTTTATTACAAACTACAACTACAAAAAGAAAATAAAAAAGATTAAAAAAACAGGTAAACAAACATAAAAGAACAAGCTGAATAAAAAAATCAAATGTAATTATACTAAGAAAACAGTAATTATATTTCTATAAACAGGGGGGGTTGATTGTTCTACAAAAACCAGTAATTAACTAATTAATTTCTGTGTGTGTGTATGATATTTATTTTTACAACAGTTGTTCTCCTTAGCTCATAGCTACCTTCAGCCCTCTTATTTATTTATTTATTTATTTATTTATTTATTTATTTATTAAATTTATCTTCGCCCATCTCCCCCTAATGGGGGACTCTGGGCAGCTCACAAAATCAATTAAAACAATAAATATATAAAACATAAAAACTATACAAAGCATTACCAAACAAGAAAAGTCCAAGAGGCTGATGGTTACCAGAGCCGCAGACCACAGGTGTCTCTTAATATTACCATTAATCTGCATTATACAATTTGAAATTTTGAGTTCTAACAAGTTTGTTTTCCTATTAGTAATTATCCCCAAGTATTTAATAAAATCCATACAAAATATTCCATTTTTGCATATTTCTATAACAACCTTACTGTCCTTTGGCAGCATATTAGCTTTATTTCACTTTATCATATACCAGAATATTTGCATATATGTAGCTATATAAGCACTTCAAATCTAGGTAAAGAGCTCTGGTCATTGTTAAGAAGATCTAAAGTATCAATTGCATAAAACAACCACCTTTCCTGACTTTGTACACATAGTGATTTATGTGAAAAGTAAATGAACGAGAGTATTCCTAGAGCAGCCTGGATTTTGAAACACCTTTCTAGGACTTTATCTCTCTGCCAGTTCTTTGCTTGCATGATCCAGCTGATGGGGAGGTTAGTTTAGCCCCCAATAATGCAATGCTAACTGGGTTATGATGTTTGCATGGCAAATAACCCAAATGATCATCTCATGCAAATACGGCCACTGGCTGTGTTCACATGTCAAGAAAGTGATGTTCACATAACACAACTACTCAGCTGTCTCCTCCATTGGTGAATTAACCCACCTCTTTGGATCAGCAGCGTATGAGCTGAGATGACTGGGGCTGTCATTTGATTCATCCATGCATTCATTCATTCATATGAAAAATGAAAAAAAAATGAGGAAAATTACTTAAGCAAGTTGATTTCAATGAAGTCAACATGCTTAACAACTGGGAAAACCTGGAGAGCATGTAGCAGCTTCAGTTTGCTTTGGGGTGGTGTTTTGCATCAGGGGGTGCCGCCTTTCTTTTCATCAAGTGGATGGTGTGCCAGAACCTGTGCTCGTTAGATGCTTCAAGTCACCTCATGGACTGCACATCCATTGCACGTTCAGAACAGGCAAAGAGAAACAGCTCTTAGAAACCAGGGTGTTATGTCAAAGCAAAACACTGCTTGGAGGAATGCCCAGTCCTAGAAATTAATTATGTGATCTGATATACTGTATACAGGCGAACTTTCTGCATAATCCTCCAACTGAGATTCCTTCACATATGGAAAGAGAAGTTAGTTTGTCAGGCCATTGTATAACTGATAGAGACTGGCCATCTTTCTAACCTCATAGTTTTTCTGTGATCTTACAGTGTGACATTCCCTATCTGTTGTCCTCCTGCTAGTTTATTAACTATTGGTACAGATATCAAAAATTGGTGAGCATCTACACAAAATAGTGAGCATTCTAGAACTAAATGAATATGTGAAATCACTTTTGCCCCCAAAAAGAACCATTATAGGTAGTCCCCCACTTACGATGGCAATTGGGACTGGAGTTGCTGTCGCTAAGCAAAGTGGTTGTAAAGCATGACTACCTTGTTTAGCAACAGCAATTCCTGCAGTGCTGGTTGCTGCTGTTAACCAAATCCCACAATCATTAGGTTTCCCCCACTAAGTCAGTGGGGAAGCTGGTAGGAAGTTGCAAGTCCCAAGCAGCTTGCAAGCAGGCCAGCAGGCAGGTAAGTGGCTGCTGCCAGGTCTGCGAGGGTGTGAGAGGGTGTGAGGGAAGCATGGCAAGGGTTGGGGATGGTGCATAAGGGTGTGCGGGAGGTGCAGCAAGGCTGGGGAGGGTGCGTGGGAATGCAAGGGGGTGCACAAGGGAGTGAGGGAAGTGCAGTAAGGGTTGGGGAGGTGTGTGGAGGTGTGCAAGTGGCTGGCATGGCCTGAGTGCAGAGGGACTGGGGGAGGGTGTGCGGGTGGGGGAGACTTACCCCAGTGACTTGCAACCTTCCCTGCTGGCTTCCCCATTGACTTTCTGGCTTCCCCCTTGCCAAGCACCCAGATCACAATCACGTGACTGCAGGGGTGCTGAGACGGCTGGAACTCCAAGGACTGGTCATAACCACCATTTGTTCAGTGCTGTCGTAACTTCAAATGGTCAGTGAACAAATGATCATAAGTGAGAACTACCTGTATACACTACTTCACCATGTGAAACAGTCATGTTTTGAGGACATTTCGAACTATTACCTGGAGCTTAAAATTTCTTAATAAGTAATCCTCTATTGAATTGTTTGTTTAAATCAATGGAAATGTGGCAGATGCCCAAATGTCCTTCTGCTGACATTCATGTATTGAACATGACATTTCCTTATCCTAAGTGTCAGTATTCCCTTGAACATCTATTTTAGTTTTAAAAATAATTATGGTAAGCTTATTATTTTGTAAAGAAAATGCTAAATCCTCTAGCTACTAATAATCAGGGTTCCAGTTCACATGGAAACATTTGTGTTCTATACAAAGATTCCCTGTTGTAGACAACTTGAATGTTCCCTACAATTGGTGATGTCACCCATGCGACCTGAAAAGGGGAGGGGCTGTTGACAATGGTTGATTTGAGAAAACCGCTGCTCTGAGCAACAAGTGAAAGCCACAATAGCCTGAAAAAACTGTCAGAAAAGCAATCAAGGAAACAGCAGCTTTTTGAGGAAAAAAAGTATTCGTTAGTATTAGTTTATTTGTTAGATTTATATCCCCCCTTACATTCAGAACCCCAAGGCAGTGTACATAATGCATCTTCCTCCTATTTTCCCCCACAACAACCCTGTGAGGTAGGTTGGGCTGAGATAGAATGACTGTCCAAAGTCCACCCAGTCACCTTTCATGGCTGAGGGTGGATATCTGGGTTTTCCTAAGGACAATCCAGTATCTTAAGTACTACACCAGGTTGACAGATGGCCATGTTCCAGGAGTGAGGCTGTCAACACAGTGCAGAATATGTCAGTCATGTAGCTCTTCTTTTATTAGACCAGGTTTAGAAAATCAGGGAAAATGCTTTCAGGTACATTTAAACAAGCTATCCAGTTAAGAGGTAAAAGCACTTGTGAATATAATCAAACTAAACTTCTGTAAAATATGTGTCTACTGTTGGTAAATGAAAACCTAAAGAATAATAGATACTTAATCTTTTCCAGGAAAAGCTTATGATTCCACCCCCCACAATCCAGCAATGGTGAAACATGACTCTCTCTTGATATCAGCAGTTTGAACAGGTTAAATTACAACTATGGAAACAAAGCCAAATTAAGAATATTTAAATAAACATTACCTTTTCTATGGAAAATATAGCCTACATTAAACTGATGTAGTTTAGCACCACCCACCTGCAGAGTTTGCTGATCCGCTGCTCCCCACTCCTAACTGCTTCACTTAAGTAGTTCATGTTAATCTTTCAGATAACACTTTTCTCCACCCTTCATGTGTGTATCTGGCAAATATTTACAATATCAGTAACTAACCATCTCTCCTTTTCCTTCCTCTTTGCTGAGCCAGCTGCAGGTAGCCTATTTATTTCTTTTTATCTTTTTCAGTCAGTAGGTAGGCTCCTTCGCCCACTTGATCATAATGGCTGCTCAGAAATGAAATCCCTCTAATTTGCCTCCTGAATGAATAACTTGAATGTTATCAGCCAGTACCAGGGGAGGCAAAACAAAATTTCTTTTTTTCAGACAGTGGATACATAAATGAGTTGTGATGGTTAAAAATTATAGGGCACATCCCAAACATTGAAAAGGAGAGTTTTCATAGGGATCCAAATCTGTCTGGGGCCTCTTCCACACAGCCACTCTTGTCACTTCCCAAATAATCTTCAAATCCTTAGAACCTTTCTAGTTATGACTTAGTTGTCCTAACCACAGCTGCAGAGAAGTCTGCATCAGGTGACCACCAGCACTCCCTCCAGCTGACCAATGGGGAAGCTCCATGTTTACCTCCTTCCCTTCTTTGCCATATTTGCTTGTATGGTTAAACAAACAAACAAAAAACCAAAATATTGGTCATCTACTGCTAATCTGCTTCTCTCATTGCAAGGACAGGCTGGACCTATGGTAATTTAATTATGGAGAACAGAATGAGCCACAAAACTGAGAGGAGAATTCTGGAAGAATTTCCTGCCTCTTCAAAATGTCAGAGTCACAGCTAGAGAAATGCATGTTTTGGAGTTTGTGCTGAGCCCAACTGAGCTCGAAGTAAATTGGCTCAAAGGTGATCGCAGTGGTGCAGTACTGGGTCCACAGCAGTGCCAAAAAGTCACCTTAGTTTAAGCTAAGTCGACAATGGTAAAAAAAGGTTCCTATCTCACTGTGTGTAAAGTGATGAGGAAGTGGGTGTCAGAGTAAAATGCATTTTATTAGGCAGGAGGGAGAAGTGAATTGCTCCTTTCCTCCAATTCTATACAAAAGCCCAGCTTTTACAGAGATTTTTCAGAGGATTTTTAATTCATCTCAGATCAACATCTTGCTCTGGAATGGTCAAGTGTCATATTTGATTAGAAGAAAGTCAACAAATGGTAATAATACTTTCACACATAACTGTAGGGTTGAAATAAAGTTCTATGGAATTAGTCTATTGCTTAACTCTTTTCTTCCCCAACCTTTTACATCCAACCTTAACTTTCCATCCAAACATAACTGTGTTTGAAATTGCAAGTGCATATTTTCAGAAGGATTAATAAGGTTAATTGGGACATTGTTTTCTGCAGAGATGATAAATGACACACTATTGGACCAGGTCTTTAATGTAAGCAAACAAGGTATCTTTATGACGTCCAAGTTAAATTATGCTGTAGTGTAAACTCCGATGCATTTGAGATAAACATACAGATGGGAGAAGAGGGATCAAACAGGAGTCCTGCTCAGTCTTGACAGACTGGAATGTTTGAGGGAAATTATCTTCAAATCACAAGTCAACTTCTGAGCCAAATAAGGTGAGCATCAATTACCCGTTCCAGACAGTAAGATCAGGCGAGCGAGCCGATGATTCGCCTATGTGGCAGAGAGAGCAGCCTAGCTTTCTGTTTACAAGGATATCCTGTTATTTCATGGCTTGACGACTGTTTACATACAGCCAATATTTCTGGCTGCTCTCCAGAAGGCAAAGGCCTTCAGAACCTGCTCCACAATGGGAAGTGAGCAGAATGTAGAGCGAGCTGGAACAGAAATAGAGAAAATGTGGCTTTGAAGCCGCAGATAGTGATGAAACGTTTCATCTTCTAGTTTTGATCTGCACTTATCGGGCAGATTTAACATTCAGCCTTCTTGGTTTTGTTTTTGTTTTGGCAGCCATTCTGTCCCCCCCCCCCCCCCCCGCCGACTCAATTGGCACAGCATGGCACAGGTTACATCTCTTGCTTGAGAACCATAGAGTAGGCTTTGTTAACCTTGTACCCTAACCCTGACTGATGTTTTAGTTTTTGACTTCCATCAGCCAGTGGCAAGAAGCACAAGCAGTTATTATCCCAAACATCTGGGGAGAATCAGGTGGTCCAAGATCGGAATTTTTTAGTTTTTCTGACTCTTTTATTAATGCCCAGTTACTGCTGAAAATAATAATGCATGAGAATTCTGGCTCCTAGTGACCTTAAACCTGCATTCATTTGACTGAAGGAAGATCTGGTTTAAGCCTTATGTGTCAGAAGCTCCCCCTTCAATCTGCTCAATTATTCTTTTCGACTGCAATGAAATTGCAAGACGTAGGTAACATATAAGTACGCATAACTAACTAACTGAATGAATTCCATCTAAGGAAGGTGGTCCTTCTTTGGCATGTACCGTCACTGATATTTATGAGATTCCTTTCTCAGGAGATTTGCTAAAATGACTGTATCAGAGTGAATATTACAAATCTTCCTTTTCTGATGAGCTTTCATGAATGCTGAGCAAGGATGACTGAGAAGGTGACAACCACAGTGAGTGGAAGTGTGTTGGAGAATAAATCCGGCCATGTCAGGCATCTGGATGAGGCCAAGGTTTTATCACATTTAGGAGTGGATTTGGAAGTGTTTGTGTGATTAAAAAAATAATTAAACTTAAATTAGTTTAATATATGCAGTGTAATAAACTTACACTGCATATATTCTGCCTCAAAATGGTAGAAAACCAAGCATCAATTTTCATCAACTGTCTACTCTTGGTCAAGAGAGTTACAGAATATTTTTGGTCCAAAACTGGATTGGATCATTAAATTCTGGTTTGAGCAAAGAAAACTTCCTCCCTAGGGGATTTCAGATCATCCTAATCCATAACAAACACCCCTGTTAGCAGACAGGTGGTTTGCTCAGCTAATGCGTGTGAACAAAAGAGGTCATCACGTTGTGGCCAAAGAATCTCAGGGAGAAAAATCACCATCTCTTTCAGCAGACCTGCAAAATGGGCAATATGGAAAAAAAAACAACCCATAATAGGAAGCATTGCCATATCTGGACTGCAAAAATCTAGTCAAACACTGGATAGCAGCAGAGATCTGACTCCTAGTGCCGTCTTATGGACATGTGGAGTTTTGCAACTCAGATATGGCAGCCCTAATGTTAAGGAACCATGGACAAAAGGAAAATCTCATCAGAAGTGGAAAGCTTTTAGATACAAGGTGTTCTGTTTCCAAAATCTTCATTCACCGAAGCCTGGCATTTTAGAATACCTTTTATAAATATCATTTTTATAATGGAATTGAAATACCAACAGACACCAGTGAAAAGCTAATCTTAGGGATTCTTGATGTTAGATAAGAACTGTAAAATTGCTAAATGTAGTAGCCACTTATTCACAGTGGTTGAAACCTAATGCAATGGTTTCCAACCTGTGGCTCTCCAGGTTGTATGCATTACAACTTCCTGAAAGCCTTGGCCAGGGAAAATGATAGTTTTAATACTACTATTGCTGTTACCATTACTCCTCCTCCTCATATTATCTTTGATGAGCTAATCCAGCATCCTTTTTCCAACAGCAGCTAACCAAGGGCTCCTCTGAAGCCAAGTTGGCAGCACTCTATTTTTTTCTTCTTTCCTCCCACTAAGGATATGATGTCTCTGACTTTACAGTCTTCATCTAGCTAGCTTTGCAGAACAGATCCTCCCAGAACTTTTCTAATCCCCTTTGAAAGCTAACTAAATCCATGGTCATCACAACTCCTTCTCTCAGCATTTTCAGTTTTGGTATTTATGTTATTTAATATTTTAGATCTTTTTTCCTGTTCTTCCCTTGAAGGAGTCATTTACAAAGATCATTATGACAGACTTTGCCCTCCAGCTCAAAGGAGTGACACGGAAGAAAAAGGAAAGGGAGTGAGGAGAGGGAAAAAAATCAGATCTTAGTTCTCAGTTACAAATGTCTTATGATTCATTTTCTTTGTGACAGAAAACAGCCGAGCAACCTTCCTGCAGATCTCTCTCTCTCTCTCTCCCCTCTCCCCTCGCTCCCTCTCTCTCTCAGGCAAGGCTAGTCTTTCCATTGGTTGTCAGTCCTTGATTCCCTGAGCGCTGACAGTGGCCAAACATCTCCTTTAAATAGCACTCAGATAAAATTTACATTATTCTAGTGTTCCAAACTTGTTCAAAGTTTACATGGTTTGAACCCCCCATTAATGCATTTGCATTTAAAAGTAATTTCCCTTTTTAAATTGTTGAGATGTCAGGTTGTATTATTCTCTAAAACATAAATATCCTGTTTTTTAAAGGTTACATTTTATACTTTAGACATTTGTTATTTTTATGATGTCACTAACAGAAATCAAGAGATATACTTCTCACTTTCTGACAGGTTTCAATGTATAGGTTTGAATTCAACCCAAGCTTATCTGGGAGAAAGCCTAAACAACTGTGCATACTTAGTGCTCACTGAAATGTAATTCCAGATCTACCTGTAAGAAGACCCTGACTTGTCAATAGTCTGAGAAGGGCTCTTTCTTCTACAAAACTTTCCCAAAGAGAAGGTCCACGCCAGAGAAATGTAAGTGTGATCTTCCTCTGCCACTTTCTACATGGAGCGCTCTTCTCCATGCAGAAGGTAGATAGACAACAATTTTCTGCACAGAGATAGGCCCTCTTCCTGCACGCAGAGACGGGTAAGAAGCAATCACTCCCTTTCCCTATCAATGAAAGAAAAGTTGTGGAAGTTGTGGGTTCCTCTCTTCAAAGTGCTCCCCCCTCCCAAGTAATCTATCTCACCAAAGGCATAAGGCAGACGTCATATTTCCTGAAACCTTCCATCTTATCATTAATCTTTTTGTACAGGTCTGTTTGCTTCTCCTTGCTGCCATTGATTTTCTTTTCTGCTATAGCTTCAAGATAATTCTTTTCTGGTTAGAGCTTCTTTCTCCTTCCTAGAACAGTATCATCCAATCAAGGATCACAGAGTACAGAATGTGATATTATCGCCATTCTGAGAAACATATGACATTTGTTTAGGTGATTATGCTATTGAACCAAACTGGGAGAACAGCGGATGTTCTTGGCCAATTGGATCGTTGGGGGTCACTTGCATGGGTAAGCAGTTTTTCTTCCTCTTAATTCTGTCTTGCCAACTTACCAAACCACAGTGTTCCAATTTGCTTGGATATTTATTTATTTATTTAGCTAGCTAGCTAGCTAGCTAGCCAAAAGCACTCTTTCCTTTGGCTTGGTCCTTGATAAAACTAACACTGGGTCAAAATCTACCATGCAGTTCCCCCAAATTTCCTTCCCTATGAAATAAAGTTCTGTTCTTTTGTTTTCAGGATGTTTGAGAATTTCTTTCCAATTTCTTTTTGATGTTGCTTTTGAAGTTACTGCATTGTTGGAGGTGGTCAAGGATGCTAGTTTCATGATTCCATCACCCTGAAGCTTCCCTGACTGCCCCCACTTCTCACTCTGAAAAAGCTCGAGGGGAGAAGACCCCCATGTTGTCTTATTTTGGATTTAATTGAAGGGTGGGAAGCCAAGGAAGCTACAAACTGCTGAAGAAAGGATCCTACAGTGATAAACAAGAAATTCACACCTACTGTCTGTCCATCTTGCGACTAAATAAATGCAAAAACTCATCCATGAAAAATTCCCTTACATTTTCTTCCCTTTTGAAAACATTTTCAAAAGGAAACTCTCTTTTCTCCAAATGAATAACATGATAGGGAAAAATGCTATTTTTTTCTGCATGGTATAAGAGATAGCTGTTAGACAGAGAGGTTCAGAAAATCCCACAATGATACATTGAGAAACACAGGTGCTATTTCACAGCATGGATAAATGCACGCTCTCTGACATTCTCTTGATTATTTCACCAGGTAGTTCCAGGTTTTGGATACAGTGGTAGACACAACCATTTTAGGTTAAACAGAAATGTTTGTGCCAGAAGTGGTTCCAGAATATAACTTTTCCACAGCAATGTTTTAATTACAGGATTGGATTTGCTAAGGGAGCTAAAATTAGAAGAGGGTGAGTGGGTTTTGATAAGAAGGGCAGGATTTTCTTTTTTGTTTGAGGAAATTACATTCCTCGGAGAAATATGAAACCAAGAAGACTAAAATGACTTTGTAACATTTTCTTCAGCTATAGGATAGAGGAGGAGGCTGTGCAAACCAAAGGTCTTAGGCTGACAAAAATCTTTTTATACATAGGATAGACATTACAAAAGGGAGGCGAGTTGTTTAAAATGAAGCAGTGTGTTTTTTTAACTAAAAAAGGGACAAGTGTTCTTCCCCATGGCTGGATTTCCCATCTCAAACCATTCCAGTTCCAACTTGTAGCCCACTCCATATTGTCTTGAGCTAATTAATTTCAAATTGCCCAGGAAATTGGGAAATGATGAGGCTGGGACATGTGTACATCAGGAAACAATCAGCCAGTCAGTGCTTGCCCGTTTGGGCCAACAGTTAAACACTGCGATCTGCCAGCAAATCGGTGTTTGGTTGCAGGCAGTAACCTATTTCTTTGTCTCTTCCCCTCATCTTCATGCTAAAATATACTGTAAACTCTTTCCTCCCACTGTAAAAAAAAGTGCAGCTACTGTTTTAGGCTGACTAGGATAATAAACCTATTTTTTCCATGCCCTTGCGTTCAACATTTGAAGCCAGTACATCTTGGCACCATAGAAGAGCAAGACAGGTATCTCTTCATCTTCTTCACTGTGCACTCCAGGCAGCAAAATGCTTCTACTTCCATACAGCATTTGCTATAGCAGGAAAAGCCAGCACTAGCTCCTTATTGTGCTATATTCTCATGTACCTGGCGATGGCATCATGGTATCAGAGAGAGGGGGATCCATCCTTAATGGATCTCCACCCCATCTAGAAGTTCCCAAAGACGCACTTAACAAAATAGATTCAGGTTTTTGGGCACTCACATGCAAAAGAATTCTAATGTGCTCATCACACAATTTTTCCCCCATGGCTCATTCCTTCCAATAACCTGTTCTTTCTTCTGCTTGTAGATTCAAGAAATGCAATGAAACAACTGTGAGCTGAACAAGGTTCTCTGCCATTTTCCCCATTGATCTGCTGTGAAGTTGAAACAGATCTATTGGGATAATGGTCTGTCTGATTTTGTGATTGTCACTTAGAAATCTCACCAGTCAATCTCTATATTTTTAAACTGATTGAAAAGTTTAAACATTAGTTATAGGTACATAGGCTTAGGAGGGGACTTGCTTTTGCTTCCTGGGCAAAGATCTAGGCCTATATCATGATGTGTTTTAATTATGTTAACAATGCTGGAAGTTGTGGCTAGGAAAGCTTTTATCCAGCTCTGGTGGGTCCATCAGTTATGTCTTTTCCTGGAGCAGAAGATGCTGAAGGCAGTGACTCATGATCTTGTCATCTCTCTGCAATTTACTTTACTTGGGGCTGCTTGCCAGCTGACCAGCAGGGTTGATTCAGCAGAATAACACTTTTTTTTTTTTTTTTTGCACGATCTGCACTAGTTACCAGTTGGCTTCTGGGCCCAATTCAAGGTGCAAGTGATTACCCACAAACCCCTCTATGACTTGAGATTTATTACTTTTGGGACTGTCTTCTCCAGATACAATCTGCCCACAGTACAGTTTAGAAGGGAGGGAAGGCTCTGGATGCTCACCCCGATAGATCAGGAGAGTTGGGACATTCTCAATAGCAATCCTTCTCTCTAGAAAAGCAGGCCCCCTGCAGTCCCGCGCCCTTCTTTGGTGAAGGCCAAAATGCTGAAGATTGAAGACATTCAGGAAAGAAGATCTTAGCTAATGGTAGCAATCTTTCATATCAACTTATTTCACACTTTTATTTATTGTGAACTGCTTTATTGTGATGTTACGTTTTTTTGTTTCGTATGGTAAATCACCTAGGGATGTTAGAATAGGAGGTGTACAAACATTTGTGGCTAGAATAAAATGAATAAGGCTGAAACTGGCAGGATACCAGGCTTCATTTTAATGAATGTAGGGCTGCAGCACTAGCGGTGCCAAATGCATTCAAAGCCTCACTGAACAGAGGAGGTCATGTCTCTAGTTAAACAAGCACACGATTAAACACCGTATCACACATTTTTAAAGAAAAACAAAAATAACAGGACAGTTTCACAAGAGCAAATAGAAACAGCACTGTAAGATTTGTGGAGTCCATATCCAGCACAAGACAGGTAAGTGAAGAGTTTTGCCCCAAATAACTGCCCAATTTGGAAACAGGCAATGATATGTGACAATCCATCTGTGAATACAGTTTGATAAATGAAGTTTATTTATTTATCAAACTTATCCCCGCCCACCTCCCCCCAATGGGGGACTCTGGGTGGTTTACAACAGATTAAAACAATAAATAAATACATAGTTAAAATTTATAAAAAAAACAAACATTTACACAGAGTAAAAGGAAGAGGAAAAATCCAGGAGGCCGATGGAAGCAACACCAGGCTGGTAGGGGGATAGCCAACCCCATATCTGATGACCTCCCTCCCCATCCCAGGCCAGATGGCAGAGCCAGGTCTTCAAGTCCCTCTGAAAGGCCGGGAGTGAGGGGTTACATGAGGTGTTCAGTTGTTGGAGTGAAACTTGTCAATTCGGAATTCATTCAGATCAGATCTCTCTGGTAGCAGGGAAAATGTATGCAAAAATAAATAGGACACTCCCTCCCTCCCTCCCTCTCTCTCTCTCTCTCTCTATATATATATATTAGATGATTCTGCAGCTCACTTTTCATTGGCTGTGTATTAGAGGCAGATTGACCATGTTCAACTTACCTTTTATAATCTGAACTCTGTGTCTAGCCTATTTGCCCTAGAGGATAACCTCACCTAATTTATCCCAAAGCTTAGTGTATTCTCAGGTCTTGGTTTGACCATTCTTTCTATTGACTTTCCATCATCCTTTGGCTCCTTTCACACATAGCCAGCAACACCGTGAGATGTGTGTTTGTGGGCCAAGATGGTGGTTGCAATCACACAATCAGTTAAAGCTTCATCCCTTTGTACATGCATGTGTCTGTGTTGATGCAGGATGCATGGATGGAGGGGTGGGGCTTTAATTGTGTGGCTGCAGTGGCTATTTTGACCTTTTTTTGACACCCTTGCCGATGGCCCTGCACTTAACTCTACACCAAGTACTAAGCAGACTGGCTTATGCGTGATGCTATGCAATGATGGTTGGGTTCACTATCACATTACAGGATGCTAAAGACAAAGCCACCCTGTGCATTGTGTGAATCAGGCTTCTGTTTCTTCATAGATATTCTGCAAAGACATTGATCCCAAAGGTTCAGATCCTTTCAGTAGGAACTTTGCTTTCCATTTACTGGAGAGTAAATCCACGCCCTCTGTGGAACTCCTTTCTTTCTTTTTTTTAAAAATATAATTTTATTGAAGACATTTTTAACAAGATAAAGACAATACAAATATTAATAAAGAAACAAAGAAAATAAGGAAGAATAGTGAATAAGTAAGAAAGAAAATAGAAAAAGAAAAAGAAAGAAAGAAAAAGAAAAGATTATAAAGAAGCTGCTTCTGATCTGTTTTACAGCAGTTATAAATGCATCTAAACTTGACTCTAATGTTACATCATAATTTCCTTCTTTCCGTAGGCTACCCTTTCTAATCTTCAAACCCATAAATCACAAGTTCGTTTTTCACTTTTTATAAGCAAAAAGTCCATAAGGGGTTTCCAGTCACTGATAAATGTAGCTGTTGATCTTTCTCTAATCAAGCAAGTTAATTCTGCTATCTCTGCTAGTTTTGTCATCTTCACCAACCATTCCTCCGTGGTGGGTATTTCAGAGTCATTCCATTTTTGCGCATATAATAGTCTTGCAGCAATAATCATATATACAAATAATCTTCCATGGTTCTTTTCTAACTGACTGTCCATTTATCCCAGCAAGAAAAGTTCTGTTTTCAGTGAAATGTTGATTTTTAACATTCTTTGTATCATTATATATATCTGAACCCAGAAATTTCTGACTTTTTTATAAGTTGACCAGGCATGATAAAATGACCCTTCATGTTGTCCACATTTCCAACATAACTTTGAAGTGCCTTTATAAATTCTAGACAATTTTTCTCGAGTCATATACCAATGGTGCATCATTTTATAAAAATTCTCTTTTAAGTTACAACATAATGAAATTTCAGTCCTTTTAGCCTTTTAGCCACATATTTTCCCACTGTTCCATCAATATGTTGTGCAAAGTTCTTAGCCCAGTCTTTCGCTTGTTCTTCTGTTTCAAATTTCAATAGCAGTTTATACATTTTAGCAATTACATGTTCATCATTTGTACATAATTCAACTTCAAATTCTGTCTTCTGCTGCTCAATTCCAAATGTCCTATTATCTACTTTAAATCTTTCTCTTAACTGTGCATACAAAAACCATTGAAAACCAAATCCCTCTGCAGCCAGTTGCTCTCTTGGTTTCATCTTATATTCTCCATGTTCTTGTTCTAACAGCTCTTAATAAGTTAACCATTTTTCTTTACCTACTGTTTCCTTTCTGTAAAATGCTTCTTGTGCTGAGATCCATAAAGGCATTTTCAGGCATAGTCTGGTTTTATATCTATTCCATATTCTCAATATGGCAGTTCTAGTATAATGATTCTTAAACTCTACATTAACTTTAACTTTATTGTACCATAGAAAGCCATGCCATCTGAACCTCAGATCATGCCCTTCTAATTCTAAAATTCTCTTATTTCTCAGGAAAATCCACTCTTTCATCTATATCAAGCAGCAGGCTGCAAAATAAATGTGGAACTTCTTTCTGAGTAAACATGTATAGTTACAGACCGATCCAAACTTGTATGTGGCAAATGTTTATATAGTTCTACCATTGTTCACTGTTGCTTCCTTGAGCTCAGATCTGACGGGAATTTTTGATGCAGAGACTTTTTCTTTCTCTTGGTTGACCTGCAGTATATGATTTGTACAGGCTGTAATGTATAGCACTGCAACAGTTAGCTATAGACTTAACATGGCCATCACTTTTCACTTCCATTGGATGGCAGTCTGGCTTTAATCCAAGTATAAGTCGTCCCCAGCTTAAGAACAAATTAACTGCAGTTTTACTGGTTGTCAGTCTAGTCTGTGGGAATAGCTTTTGGTACCAAATGGAACTTAGTAGTCAAGGTAAACATTCTAGTGGCCCACCATTATTTGAAAAAGCAGCCATTTTTCATTTGGTCAGCCTATTGGCTCCCTAGAATCTGAGTGTACAAAGTGTACCAAGTACAATTTGAACCATCTAGTGCTCCAAGACCCTTGCCCCTCTCTCCAACTCTCTCTCTGATTTACTGCTTGGTGCTTTCCTTAATGAATTCTATTTGGGCTAAGTACTTTTTGATAGGTAATTATAAACGTCTAACTTTTAAATGAAATATATGAAACCATATAAGTTGGAGGGAGCGGAGGCAATTTCAAGTATAAAAAAATAATGTTTTCATCCCAGTCTGCTTACAAAACTTCATATTTCACTGCCCAGCTGCATAAACCCATCATCTATCATTCAATCTGCAATCTGAATATAAAACAGATCTCATTATTAGAAATAAATACCTCCCCTCTTCTATTCCAGGTGGACTGCTTCACATAGTGCATGATGGCTCTAAATGAACTCCAGGACAAGAGGAAGAATTACTTTTAGTAGCAGTTGCTGAACAATGTTGAGTGGGAAATCATATTTTCCTCTCGGTGGGTTTCCTATAAGGCAGAGGGGCATAACCTCCAATTAGCTAACGATAATATTTTATTAACTTCCCACAGCCACCCAAACATTGAAAAATCCCCCCATCCTTGCCATGGCAGGGATGTCACTTTGCTATGGCTGCACTCCCAGCAGTACTTAGGCATTTAAGGAAAATGTCCACTCTCCCTCCAGAGAGGGAGGTCCAGTCCTAGTTGCAAAAATGTATAGGGCATCACCAGACTGACTTCAGATAGTGGGGAGTGGAGGGGAAACAAATTGGGCCCCTGACAATCAGACAATATTATTCCTAGGGGCTTTCCATTATGCCAGATTTCAGAAGAGTGGAAAATGCAATTCAGCTGAGTACTGTTAGCCCTTCGAGGTAGTCCAGACAAGAAGCACAACCAGGAGTACTAGCTCTATCTTTATTGTAAGGTCACATTAAGAGAATCTTGCAAGACTGAAAGTATTTCTCCCCTTCTGTCCTTTTAGTCTCTGGAAAACCAGGGAAGGACCATTCTGAAATGTTTCCCACACCTTCCCTCCTTCTGTGGGCTAAGATATCTTTTACACGCTGATTGTCCAGGCTGCAGCTCTCCCTTCTGTCTCCCAAGGTCATTCCCATATACCATTACAGTATTATGATCAGCTCAATGTATATTCCTGTGAGAAACTCTGTGTGTGTATGTGTATGTGTGTGTGTGACTGTGTATATGTATCTGTACATTTGAAAACTCAGACTTGCATTCAGTAACATTTAGAAATTCTATTATTGAATTCTGACTAATATCTAAAGCATTTTAGCATAGCTTTACCTATCCTGGTGCCTTCCATATAAATTGGTATCTTAACTGCTATTAATTTAACTGCTATTAATTCAAAGGTTATTATAAGCCAACCCTGAAAATTGCATTGAGTCATGGTTCATTTAACCATGGTTTCACACATTGTCAGGAATTTAGCCCACAGTTTCTTAAATAAACCAGAGTGGTCTGGCTCACACATACCAGTAATACTAAACCCAATTGGTTCATGTATCACAGTAAGTCAAATCTAAATGAAACACATTATGACCATTTATCCACTAGTGTCTTACAGTGTCTTTATAAGTCACTCTTGAAGCCTGTTAGACATCTCTAGGAGATGTTTGTAGCAATACTGAGGTCCACAGGGTGTAAGTCTGGAGGTCTCAAACCTGTTATTTGGAATAGTGGCTTCGTAAGTCCCTGTTCACTTGATACAACAACCTAACCCTACTGTGTGGGAGAAATAGGGCTTTAACACCCTTTGGTGCCTTTCTGGTGGTTAACAGTCAAGATGTGTAAGTTGAAATAATTTCTTGGCTATGTAGTATTAACATATGGTGACAAGGGGCTCTGGCCTCCCCTCACAGGAGATAAAATCAAAATAAAATAAAATTATGCAAAACAACCTCCTTTTAGACTTGAAGTATTAAAATGCAGACACTCAATGTGGAAAGAAATAGTTCTAAAATCGTTCTAAAATAATACAGTGATTTGCAAATTGGTTAAAAATCCAAAAGAAATGCAATATTTTGGACAGACCATAAATGAAGAGCTCTCTACCCCAAATCTCCAAGAAGACTAGACAACAAAGTATTACAAAGTGCAACAATATACTAAAAAAAAGGTTATATCTTCATGAATTTATCATGTGGTATATTTTTTTAAATATGAAGTTAGCATGAAATATGAATGAAGGCTAAAATTAAACAATTCCATAACTTGAACAGAGAGAGAAAAAATGAGCACAACACAGAAAATGGAAATAAAAAACCTAGCGTTAATTTCTGGCTGTCTTAATTCATCTGTTTCTGCAGAAACTGGAGCAAATGGTCCTTGGTTTCAGTTTCTGGATGCCTCTAGCTTCTTATAGATTCATCTGGCTTAGAACAGGTTCTGGAATTTTAGAGTAGCTTTTTGGAATCTGTGGTGAGTTCTAGGAAAGCAGCGGGTCATGCTAGATTTTGGGGAATATTTTTCAATACCGGTGGACGGTACCATCAGTTGAGGATTCCATAGCTCTGTGGTTTCCATGAATTCCATGGCTGGTAGACTTCTAGTGCAACCAGCTTATTTATTCATGTCAAGTAAGTGTTATTCACACAACAGAAAGCCACTTGGGCAAATAGTACTTCTGAGACGTAGTTTACATAATTTACATTTACTTTCACATGCATTCTAAATCAACAAGTAGGGACATACATTTGTGCTTGTTTCTTTAGCAATGAACATAAGTGGTATAATTTCTTCTCAGTTTATTCTGGGAATAAATATACTTTAAAGTCTTGCAGCCACACTCTCCCCACCCCACCCAAACAAGGGTAGAGTTCATACACTGATGCTATCTTGTCTCTTATCAGCTCCTTTTCTGGCAGCCTAGTATCTTAGGCATAGTGGAGGGTGTTATATTCTGTATCTCATTTATTCAGAGGACCCGTTGATTATAAACAGACAGATAATGTGGGACAGAAATCGTTTCTAGTTCTCCCCTTATAAGGAAGGGTCTTATTAACTCTTTCACCTACTTTAGTAAAAAGCACTAATTTACCATTTCATTAGAGTCCCTTCCTAGAATTACTTTCCCAGATGTGCTGCTCTCCAGAGCTGCTTGCTGGAGGCTGTGAGGGTCTGGATGGGGAACAACAGGCTTCAGCTGAACCCTGGCAAGACTGAGTGGCTGTGGGTTCTGGGGCCTTCTGGAGCTAGAGCTATGTTGTAGTCTAACAACTTCTGGAAACCCATAGGTTCTCAGGCATCTCTTAAACTAGTGTGTGTGATTTTGCAAACCCCTGCTGGGCTACAGAGACAATTTATCCACCCACCCTCATTCATCCTGGACGCAATCCAAGGTAAAGTTCTGAAAAGCCTGCTGAAATCTATTGCCCAAGTTAGGGGACATGAGCACTGATGTATCTATGAAAATTTTCCATTGGGTTGCTCATCTCTATTTCTGAATACAGTTGTCAACAGCTAAAAAGAATGTGAACTCTCCCCCCTCCCAAGAGCCCTCAGTTCTTGTTTTAATTTGCTTTTGTTTGTTTCCATCTGAGATTGGTCTCTGTCATAAATGGATAACTAGAACAAATTATAGTTAATAAGGCTGTGGCATAGAACAATGCCCCCCCCCCCCCATTTATTCAGCCTTGTAAAAATTCTTTGCCACTTGAAGCAGTGCTACTCGGATGGACACACTTTCCCCATTAAAAAAAGTCTCCTTACCAATTTGTTCATGAAAACTGCTGACTCTGTAGTAAAAGGGGACTTTTGGAAAGCACACAGTTGTGTAAAATGTCCAAAGTACCAATAAGCTTTCAAAAGATCATGATGGGCCAGAACTCTTTCAGAGCAATGGAGCTGAGTTTATGTATGCAGGAACCCTTCTTTCTGGCAGTAGTTTAAGTTGGCAAAAGGAGAGGAATGCAGTAATTTTTTAAAAGAAAATAGCTTGTGCAAATAGTACATAGTTGACATAACTGAACATTCATTCTCTCTCACATCCTGTATTGCAGTTGTGCTTGCTTATTTAGCAACAAGTCAGCATGCGTGTATCATCTTCCATTAATTTTTAAAATATACTAATTAGCTTTAGATCATAAGGTGGGGGAAGGTTACTCTAGGGCTGATGTATAGATGCTACTCTTCCCTAATCATGCCTCCAGCTATTATGGATAATAAGTCCCATAGTTTCCAGAAAGCATGGTCAATAATCTTATTATGCAGAGGAACTGTTTTTGCCTAAATTCTAAAACAAAAGAAAGGAAAAATGTTTTGGGTTGTCATCCACAAGGGAGAAAAATCCATACTCTGTTACAAGGCAGTTGCTGCCACTTCTCTTGGTTATGGAAGCTCTTCATATTTCTTACACATCCTGAACATTAAGGCTACACCAACACCTACATTAAACACTGTCCGCATGCATATAAATCATGTTACTATTTGGCAAACTGCAGTTACCTGACCATCTGAACTTGTCCTTAACAACATGCCTTATTTTGTTTTCCAGAAACAATCTTGAAACCAAGTTATGGGTTGTTGCTGGCTTCAGATTTTGAGCTAGAATTTACATGACTTTCGTCAGTGGCTGGGTTCACACATCAATGGTTATTGGGTAATTTTTTACAACTTTCTCAAAGGCATCCAGCCATGATGAGTAATTAAATGGATATTGCCACTAGAGATGGTGATATGTTCCAGCTTGATTATACTCCTTCCAACAGAATTTAAAAAGACCTGAATTAATACAGTAAAATATTAAGGGGGGGCTGTATGAATTCTCAATGACTTGTTGATACAGATGTTTAGGTACAGGTACAGGTACCCTTATGAATAACACAGTGTCTCTAGCAGTGCAAGGACAGCATCTAGGATACAGATATATGAATCTGAGGAAAAAAGGATTGTTTTGCAATAAAAAGGTAATGATAGTTAAATGCTGCATGACAAACATACGTGATGTAAAAGAGTTTTCAAAGATGGGATTTTGCAGTCAGAAATAAATGGTACAATTTGATGACCACATTTTTGATTGATTGATTGATTGATTGATTGATTATGTGCCATCAAGTCATTTTTGACTCCTAGTGACCATATAGATCGATTTTCCCCATGAGGATCTATCCCTAACCTGTTCTTTCAGGTCTCCCAATGGTGCACCCATTGCCACTGTAACTGAGTCCATCCATCTTGCTTCTGGTCATCCTCTTCTTCTCTTTCCTTCCACCTTTCCCAGCAATGCAGCCTTCTCCAGAGAGCTGGGTCTTCACATGATGTGTCCAAAGTGGGATAATTTCAGCCTGGTCACTTGTGCCTTGAATGAGAACTCTAATGATCACATTAGCTGTTTACTTTTTACCACTTTTGTACTGTGTTGTTGTTCAATACTTTTTCTGTGTAGTCAGAGCTTAGTAGAATCTTTAAAACAGTAACTACAGGAGAGCAAACTTCTGTTCATATATCCCTCAAACAGATTTTGAAGATGTGTTTACAGAGCACACCTGCATTTGCCCTGTCTATTGTTGCACTTACAAAGTTTTACTTGACTATGTTTCTATCTTCAGAATTTATTGTTGAGCTTTTAAAAAATCTTCTGATGAACAACAATGTTTCTTGCAGTTCTTGAAAATACTAAGAAAAGGAAAAGTTTAGCGCTTATCTAAAAATCAAAGAATTGAATAGGTTTTTTCCTCCTTATACTTTTAATACACAAGATTATAAGTAATGATTCAGTGTAGATCATCTCTGTGCTGTTTTTGCATAGACTTTTCTAATTTGCATTGCACATCTTAACTGTAGTCTATCTATTCCCGCTTCCAGCATGACTGTTGGTTCAGTGGAGCTGAACTTTGATTCTTCAAATGAAAGTCTTTTTCTACTTTCTCTTTTTCTTTTTTATGTAATTATTTACTCTTGTATACAGGAAAGAGTTAATAAACAGTGACACACGAAAGAAAGAAAGAAAGAAAGAAAGAAAGAAAGAAAAGAAAAGAAAAGAAAAGAAAAGAAAAGAAAAGAAAAGAAAAGAAAAGAAAAGAAAGAAAAAGAAAAAGAAGAGGAGGTGGATTCCACTATGCAGAATCAGAGGATTACCTGTTGCTTGGAGAGGAGAAGTCTATCCAAAATATTTTGGATTCTACCCAATGGCAAACTAGAGCTTAAGCTGCATTCCAGCCTATTAATATTTTAATAAACTTTTTATAAAATATGTAATTGTGATTTTCTGTATGATTACTAGCATTTCTCAGCCACTGGTCCTGATAACTGTTGAGTGCATAATGACCTGCAAAGGTACATCTTAGGCATAGACCTGTGTATGATGACTGCACTTCTATTTCAAAGGGTTAATGCAGAAAACGTTATGTTTTCATAAGTGTACCATGTATGGCTTCAGCAATCTATGGCATAACTCCTTGCACAAGAACAAAACTTTGCATTCAGGATGTACTGTCATTCCTGTAACAGCCAAATTGATGGGACTTTTATGATATAACAGGTAATAAAATAAGTTACACTGATCTCTGTGTATATAATATATAATTTGCAGAATTTTCTGTATATGAGTTATTTAATTTGGGCAATGGCCATAGTTTGCTTTCTTCCAACATTCCTGTTCACCCCTTTTGCTTAATTGATCATTTTTTGCTCAGGCTGTCTGGTTTTTCACAACCTCACATGCAGAGAGATAACAGGTTTCAGACATCGCTTGGTTTTCCACTTCCTTTGTGGTCAAATCAATTGACTTAAAATGAATGTCAGTTAATTGAGAAACCTTTTTGGTCACCTTGCATAGGCAGGCTTGCTCAAATTCTTAAATTAGACTATAACTGTAAGAATTCAGCAATCAGCCTAAAGCTCTATATGTTACCGGCTGCTTCCAGAATGGGGAGAACCATTCCTTGTCCTCCCTCTGTTCTATCCCTTCCTGACTCACATTCATACCTTTTGCTTTCTTCTCCTTCACACAGCTTCCCTCAAAATCCCACACCTTAACCTAGTAATAAACTTCCAGGAGCATCTGCAGGAAGGGTCAACAGAATCAAAATGGCAGGCACACCAAGGCAATCAAACCCCTGCTCCTTTTTCCAGGTGTGTGGCGTGTGCAATGCATGTTAAAAAGGAATGAGTCTTCAATTGCCTGACCACACCTGTCATTTTGATGTTATTGACCCACTGCATACTTCTAAGCCAAAAATACACAGTTGGAGACCCTAAGGCTTCATAGCCCCAGAAGTCTTGAACTGTACATAACAGTGTGTGTCTGTATCTGCTTTTGAGTCAGTGGGATTAATCCCTGCAGTTTAGCTGATTGCAAAAAAACAAAAGCAAAAACAAAAACTAAATGGGGTTAGATGTGATGGGAAATTATCAGGAAATCCCATGGATGTAGGCTATACTGAAAAAAAATCTTGAAGAAAGTGATGGCAAACTACTTCAGTACTGTTGCCAAAAGAATGTCATACATAAATGTGTCCATGTAATTATCAGAAGTCAATCTTAACTCAAGCGAGTCTTTACATATCTTATACAGCAAAAATGGAACATGTAGTCTAGGGCAGAGAAATATCAGCAGACATTAGAAAGCTTGAGATTTGTAAAAAGTTAAAAAGTTAAAAGATTCAAACTTTAATGGCCAGAGAATGCTGGCTGCCTGCTGTGTGTGAGGTAAACGAAAAGAAGGAGGGAGAATGGGGTCTCAAAAAAGAACATTACTGTTTCTTTGGACAAGAGCACCTAGCTTCTGTACAACATTTTGATGCATCCTATTACGTTTAATCTTTTCTGAGGCTTTGATTTACTTCAAAGACTTTTAGCCTTGAGTTTAATTTAACCCAGTAATCCATTTCAAAAAAAATGTGAGTCATTTATATATTTCCATTTTGAGCACTATAATTGGATTTCCTTAACTTGAGAATGAAGGTCTGAATGTATTCTTCAACTCATTAATAGCTTGTTTCACAATCAAGCCATTTCCAGCCTTTGAACAAAGCTGATTTAGCCCTGTTAGATGAGTTTCATTGCATCTCAGCCCTGTGGTTTGACTTAACGGCAGGAAATGCTTCCTTTTATACGGACTGACTTGATAAGGTGTGTCTGTTTGAGTGTTCCTACACAGACACCTCTCTGAAACAGTTACTCTAGGAAAGAAGGCACTGTTGATTAGCCTAGCTAAGTTTGGATTAGTTTGTTGGGGATACGTACCAAAGGAATGTAAGGCAAGACATTCCTGGTCAAAATACAGTTCTAACTGTGGCTATCTGAGTGAGGGACAATTGTATTTATGTAGCCACTCTACAGCTAGTGCCTTCCTTTAAGGAAGCCTGAGGCCAGAAGAAGAAACTGTCATGCCACTAAATTTTCAGTTACACGCATGCTATCCAATCAGGAGGCCCAACTGGCACAAACAAATCTGTTCTGCTTGTAACTCCAATCGACACAATGGGTTTAGGTGTGAGATTTTAGCATAATCCAAGCTGGTGCCTATCTCTTTCCTAGACTCTTCAGAGAATTGGACTTTATCTAATCATCACCATGTGGTTTTATTTAAATACCAAGGGAGGATTGCAGACAGGTAGATAAATTCAGATATTTTTTTTTTTTAAGTTTATCTGTTACAGAATGCTTTGAAAGCTTCAGAATAATTTATAAAATTAGACCATATCCTGCAAGCTTATTATGAGGCAGGATTAATCACTGGATGAACCACAATGTAGAATTAATTACAGTAAAAAAAATTCAGAAGATCATGATGGATGATGTACTAAAATTATATATTCCTTATAAATGCTGAGTAAGAGGGGCTATCTAGCAAAATAAATAGCAACAGGATCTTTTATAATGAGAAATCTAACATGCTGATGCTAACCATATTATAGCTCATTGATTTAAATTCAAGCCATGTCATCCAAGCAAGCATATTTAAGAAAGGAACACATCACTGGCTAAGTGGCATCAGGGGGATATAAGAAACTAACGTCTGTGTCATTGACTCATCTGTCTGGCTGCTTAGTATTAATTGCTACATCGTTTGCATAAACAAGGGCCTGAGAATTGTTTGGCTGCATCCTCTTCTTATACTTTTAAAACATCTTATTACATCTTGCGTCCATTGTTTAAACAAGTCTGACAGGCACTAGTTTCATTCTGTATTTTTACACCCATTTTATAAAGCAAGGATGAAGAAGGCTTAAGAACATTTGTAGCCAGAGGTACAAAGGGTATAGGAACCATTGCTACTCTTTTATTTATACACCTTCCTGTTTCCATTTGACCTCATATAATTATAATTATTAATTAGATTAATATCCCACTTTTTCCCCCAGAAGCTCAAGGCACTGTATGTAGTGTTCCCTCCTCCCATTTTATCCCTACAACAACAGTCCACTGAAGTAGGTTGGGCTGAGAGGGAGAGACTGGCCCAAAGTCTCCCAGATAACTTCCATAGCGAGGTAGACTTGAATCTGGTCCCTGGCCCAACTCCCTAATCCCTACACCACATAGACTTTACCATCACTAGCAAGTATTGTGTTCCCCTGAGAGCACAGAGTTTACAGTAGCATAACTATCCTCCTAGCTTGGAACGTTGCTGGTTCAATGGTTTATCTGTAGCAACATCCTGAAACATTTTTGGGTATTGGATTAGTCTTTTCCTGTATCTGAAACTCTGACATTTAGAAGTTGCTGATTTCCATCTCTCTCTCTCTCCTTCTCTTTCTCTTTATTTTCTGCCATTTATATGGCACTCTGTTCCAAAAAGGCTTGCAGCAGCTTACAATGGTTCAGAAATAAAAGAAAGAATCAAAAGAAAGAAAAAAACAGTAATCAAAACCCCAGTCCAGGGACAATCAGTCCTCCTAGTCCCACACTGAAGCAAGGTGGGAAAGCAGATTTGAAGAAAAACACCTCTCAGGTGCTTTTTAGCTTTATGCCACAGCGCAGTCAGCCACCCAACAGTGCCTTGGCTGTACGAGCAGCCACCAAGCCCACATACATTCATGCGCCCACACTCTTTTTTGAAAACACACAGACATTTCTATATACATCTGCTTCATTCATTTAAATAATTGATTTGCATTGGGAAACCAAAAAGGCAATGAAGCTGTACTTTAAAAATGGATCTTTTTAAAAAAATAAGCAACATCAAAACTAGTAGAAGTGTCCAAGAGGTAGAATAAGAAAAGTCAAGATTACAGCTGTGACCAGTGTGATCAAAGCCCTGCTCTCTCTCTCTCTCTCTCTCTCTCTCCACACACACACAGTATATATATACAGTATGTATGTATGTGTGTATGTGTATGTGTGTGTGTGTGTGTGTGTGTGTGTATATATATATATATATATATATATATATATATATATATATGCGCACCATGAGCACCTGTGACAACCAGCCATTGCCACTTAAAAACAGAAGCAGTAAAAATGGCAGATTCAGCTAACATTTTAATGGGATAAACCTGGGGTCCCCCTTGGGTTACGTGGCCAGCGACGTGCCCCAGAACTCTCCCAGAGCATGCCCCCCTGGTTACTATTGTTCTGTGGCAGCCTTTTAGGGGATGGGCAAGCCCTCCTCCGGACGCCTGTGGTAGCCTAAGGAACCACAACAATTGCTCAACATTCCCAGTTGGCCTGCTGGAATATAACCATTCTGAGACAGGAGGGGAAGGAGGCTACTGACCCTTCCTAGGGAAAGGATGCCACAGTCGTTACAGCTGAGAAGGTGGCCTCTGGGTACCCACCAATTGCACCTTAGCTAATAATGGGCCAGAGAATCTGATCCCTGATTTTAAGGTACGAGAAAGTTCATATTGGCAAAAGCTGCCTGAAACTTACTCGGAAGGAGATGAGGCTAACTAATTTGGGCAAAGCATTCCAGTGCCCTGCAGCTGAGAGATAATGTGCTCCCTGATAAAGCCATTTTAGGCAGAAGCTGAGCCTACACAAAAAACATTCAAATTACTTATTATAGGGAAAGCAGTCCTCCATATATCCCTAGCCATATCTCCTTTTTAAGTGGAAGAGGGAGGGAGTTCTTTTTCTCTTAGGCAAAGATCAAAGTCCTAGCTCAACTCACGACAGTTTTTGGTGTTACAGAACCAGCTGTCCCCTACTGCTAATTACATCTTTCCTACTTTGCTTTGAACAAACTGTACATTGTGGGTTATCATGTAATCTGCAACAGGTGACCTTGTGGCACTAGATTTCCCTGGAAATGTGAGTACTTGTGAATATTCAGCTTATCAGAAGAAACAGTTTAAAAACTTGTAGTTCTGAGTGGAAAATTAATGGCCCGAGTGACAATTGGCATACTTTGTGTGTTATGTAACAGCAGTGATAATATCATTTCTAACCCTTTAATGCCATAAGTTACGTGTTTGGGAGGTGCTGTGGATATTTCTTAAGCTGCACATGTATGACTTGGGTTACTTAGCTCTCTGCAGGAATTGAGAAGAAGGACTGGATATTTTATGGCACTGAGCGAACCAAAAATATTTACTAAAACCATCAGCTTGAAATACACATCTACGTTGTTAAATGAATGGCTTATGTAGCTGTTACATATATCCACCCCAATTTCTGAAGTTCCAAGTGTAATGTGTAAACTCTTCACTTTTCATTATGGTGCTCCTCTATCCTTGGGCTTGCTTGTGGAGGTCAATCTGCTCTATTTCTTGGGAAGGAAGTGATGGGGGTCACTGTGATTTGGATGTGAGAAGAGTTGGCCAATTCAAGAGAATCCTTTTCAGTTGCCTTAAAAGCAGGTGCCATCTCCTCTCCTCAATACTTCTGCCAGACCAAGACACTCTCAGTGACATGGCCACCTAAAACATGTGTGCCACCATTACATTGCTGTGATAGCAGAAAACACAGTTTTCTGTTACAATTACAGTTGGAATTGTAAATATTGTTATCCTATAGTTAGGATAGAGGAGCACCATAATGAAAAGTGAAGAGTTTACACATTACATCCTTCCCCACTATCTGGTGCCACTATGTCTGACCAACCTAATGGCAAGTATTCATTTTTTTAAAAAAAATCTACCTTCAATATTTTGACAATATTTTGTTTACATGGGTCCAAAATAATCCAGGTTCCTCCACTGCCATAAACTATTATAGATTATAGTTTGGGCTCATTTGTCTTACTGACTCAGAACAAAACAAGCTACCTGATGACTTAGTGTGAAGGGTGAACCAGCCAGTGTGTGAAGGGTCCTATGGCAATTGGTAAACCGGACCTTGCAAATATTGGATAGCTCTGCAAACAGGGAAACATGCTTTCTCCATTATTTCGTTATTTTTGTACATGACAAATACAAGCGGGGGGATGAGCTATAAACATAGTTTCCATCTATGTAGATTGATCTCCACAGATCCAAATCTGTGCAAGATATATAAACTCATAGAAATTCAAGATATCTGATATCAGTGGCCTAGCTGTTACATATGTCATTGGCAAAATAATGCCTAAGAATCCTACAAAGACCACATAAGTCTCAAGAAAGTCAAAGATCCCCTGCTTTGGATTCAAATCGTGCTTTGATTATTAAGCAACCTTAGAGTCATAAGAGGGAAACGCTTCTACCTTCAGATGTAGAGAGAAGCTATGGTTCCATGCTGCATAAATATGTCTACCCAAGCCTCACAGAATCAGAGATGAAAAGGACCTCAAAGGTTATTTAGTCCAATCCCTGCTAAATATTGGATTTGCTAAAGCATTTAAAGGCCTCAGCTGAAGGGGAACATGCCATCTTATGAGACAACCTATTCTACTAGTTGACAACTCTTACCACTAGGAAAGTCCTCCTCATTTCTAACCTGAGTCCACTCCTCTGTAGGTTCAGCCCATTGATTCTAGTCCTGCCCTCTGGGGTGCCAGAGAACAAGTCTACTCCTGCCTTTATATGCCAGTCCTTTAGGTATTAGAAAAATACACCCATTCCTCCCTTTGTTCTCTTTTGTAGGCTAAACACACCTGGTTTCTTTAACCATTCCTCATAATCCTCCCTCCCTATTTTGATAGCCTTCTCCTGAACTTGCTTCAGTTTGGCAATGCCCTTTTTAGACTGCCATGCCCAGAACTGAACCCAGCACTCCAAGCCTGACCTGACAAAAGGGGGGCAAGACTGTCCATTGTCTGGACTCAATACTCCTCTTAATACTTCCTCAAATAGCATTTGCCTTCTTAGCAACTGCATCATACTGTTGGTTCATGTTCGACTTGTGGTTAATAAGGACACCTAGAACCTTTTCTATGTGCTACTGTCAAGCCAGGTTATCGCTGTGCCTTTCATTTTCGCTCCCCGATGCAGGACTTTACATTTCTTCCTGTTAAACTTTGCTCTGTTCATTTAGGCCCTCAGTTTTGAATCTTCTTTTTCTCTTCTAAGGTATTAGCCACAGTTTCTAGTTTTGTGTCATCTGCAAATGTGAGAAGAAACCATTCTCAATTCTTTCAACTTGATCATTAATAAAAACATTGAATGGCACAGGTCTGAGCGCACAGCCCTGTTGCACTCTGTTAGATACTACTCTCCAAGCTGATGTGAAGCCATTTATAAGTATTGTCTACTGTAGGTACAGTTATTCAGCTAGTTATGAATCCATCAAAAGTTTATCATCTAGCCCATATTTTAACATGAGTGAGCATATCATAAGAGACTTTCTTGAATGCTTTGCTGAGATCAAAATGCACTATGTCCACAATATTCCCCTGAAGCAGCTAAGTCCTCAGAAAAGGAGACAATGTTAGTCTGCCATGATCTGTTTATATATATAAAAAACTCTCCTATGCTGGCTTTTGTTAATTGTTGCATTCCTATTCAAGTGCTCACAAACAGTTTAATCATCTACTAGAGGTCAATGCCCAGCATAGATATCAAGCTGACAGGTCTATGATTTCCCAGATTGTTCCTTATTTTTGAACATAGGGACAATATTTGCTTTCCTTCAGTCTTCTGAGACTTTGCCAATTCTATCCCTTGAAACATAAGGCTTATCATACATTGCCAAGGAGACCAAAACTCCTGTCTGATTCTGGTTACCTTCAATTTTTGTAAGGTGGTATGATGTGGACTGTAAATCTCAGACAACCACAGGAGGGCAGTGAAGATTTAGCATTTGCTGGGCCTCTTTGCTACCATCTGCTGGTCACCAGGATTTTTGCAGCTCAAAACCCTCTTATCAAGTGCTTTGTCTGGGGCAAGAGCTTAGGTGTCCCAGAGTTCAGATTCAGTTTTCCATCTGTACAATGTGATTTACATTATTTTTTCTTACTTTAAGTATTCAGAATACTTCAAGGCATTATATCCATTATATATGTCAGTAGTGAAAATGGCAGGACTGGAAAATAGATATGGAAATGCCACTCATGCACATAGGTATGTATTAAAAAGGCAGTTTTAGTTGTTCTTTCTCTCTCCATCTATAATCTATTTATACATTTAAAAAGCAGCTAGAGCTGATGGGGGTCAAAAGTAGTACATTATCAAGTTGTATTAAGAAGTCCTGATTCTATAATGGTATGTAGGAATGACCTTGGGAGATGGGGATGCGGGGGAGATGCTGCCTAGGGAATGATCAGATAAGAGGGTGCATAGCCTACAGCTGCATAATGGGAAGAGAAAGAAACTCAGAAAGGAACCTCTCTAAGTTATCAAGCTGTAAAAGAGACAGTGGGAGATTTGTACATTCAGACTTGCAAGATTCTGTTAAAGTAGCCCTACAATAAAGTAGAATTAACTCATCGTGTTTCCTGTCTGGTCTACCTGGGAAGGCTGGCATCAATCTTGCAAGTCTGAAAGTAGAAATCTCCCACCATCTCTTTTACAGTCTGATAAGTTAAGGGGCTCCCTTTCTGAGTTACTTTCTCTTTCAGTTATGCAGCTGGGGGCTATGCCCCCTCTTATCTGGTTGTTCCCTAGGCAGCATTTCTTCCCCCCATCTCCCAAGGTCATTCCCACATACCACTACAGATTCACAACAACTCACTGAGGATGACTTGAGCTGTTACTCCTTCCAGGATAATCCCATCCAAAGTGGATTGAAAAATATTTCTGAGTCTTGTGGGATCTAATGGATGTGGCAGGGATTGGTGAGAAACAATCCCCCAACAGGCAGACAAGGTTGGCAGCAATGTGGAAGGAGATGCATTGCTTCTGGTTGTGAAGTGGAGGGACCAAAGACATTGCTCACTGATGTTGCCACTGCTTTGTTGTCACTGTTGTGACAGCGTTGGGCAAAAAGTGGCATGTTTTGCCATACGAGGTAGTGTCCAGTATCTATTGAGTCATGATGCCCCACATATATTGCACTCATCACAGTTTATTTACCGATACAGTAATTTAGAAAGCAAATTGTATTCCAAACTAGAATGTAACATTGAATCTTGTGCAGAGCAAGTACTAGAGATTATACTATTACTCTCCTTCCCCAACAGGCAACCTCAGGGGCCTCACAGACAATCAGTGGTCTACAGACCACAGGTTGGGGACAGCTGCATTAAAAATGGAATAGAAGTAACTGTTTTCAAGATTGCTGGCATGAAGAAAATAATGGGATCATGTTTACAGGAAAGACTTTTCTTGCAATAGCATGCTAATTGCCATTACAATCTAATTAAAGAAGGCAATTAATAGTAACTGTCGTAGAAAAGCAGGTTGCTTTGAGCATACCAAGACAATGTGATTAGCTTTTGGCACGTAGCGTGGGATGTCATACCACTGAAAGGAGATGATGAAAAGCAAATGCAGGAGGTTTCTGAAAGTAATAAAATCCATAACTACTTACAGATGATGGCTGGCCATTTAGAAACAAAGGCAAAGAGGCAAAAGATGAGATTGTGTTTCTTTGAAGGGCTCTACCCAGTCCACCTGTACCATTATGCTCAGACAGTGATAGACCCAGTACATTATATGACTCAACTGAAACTGGTATCTAGCATGGAATTTGAACCTTGGAGGACAAATGCTAAATAGAGAAAAAACTACTATCAACTAAATTGGCATGTTTGAAGTTGGATATTTTGTCTCTGTTGTTATTTTCATAGCACATTTCTGGTTTCATGACAGTGGGAAAGAACTAGATTCTGCATTGGGACAATGTCTGTCTGAGGCAGGAGTAGGATGGTTGGAACTTATCTTACAGCAAACCCATTGTAAATCTTACACCAATTGCTTCACTTACACTAGTCCCTCCAAGAGGGGTGGTGATGGAAGTCATGTAAAACCTTGTAGAGGAGGGCACGACATAATGTAACATCCATATCTCTCCACTCCAAGAGCTTAAGAAAAAGTGGACTGTATATACCATTCTGCTAGATTCTCTTAGACCAAGTGATTAGCAAGTTCTATTGTAAGTTCTGGCAATAAACTTCAACAGGCCATATCAGACCTGGCAGCATTATTCTGTATGTGCCCCCCAGAGTTTTAAGATCAATGGTACTAAACTTGCATTCTCCTCCTTCATTAGCTAAGAATTCCTTGGACAGTAGTAAGAAAGTTTCTTCTTTAATCTATCTGCAGATAATCCAGCCAAGTTCTTTCTCTGCATTTTTAAATGATATTTAAAGTACAGTATGTGTTGCAGAAAATACTTTAGAACAAAGTCTGCTTTTTTAAAAGGGTGTTTTAAAAAATTATCTTTTTGTTTATTGTTTATACTTTGGCAGAGAATCATTTGAAAAACAGGGAGGGTAATTTAGGCAGAGGAGTAGACAGAAGAGCTGGAGGCAAAGGCCAAGAGATCTGTAAAATGTATTGCTGTTCTCTCGCTTTGAAAGCTGTTGGCATGTGATTCTCTCAGCCCAGTACATCACTTGAGGCAAGCTTTCTGTGACTGTAGAAGCTGTTTGCAGTGCCAGAGAATATGTGAAATAATAATACAGAAGAAAGTATCTCTAATGAATGAACGGGCTTCCTTCAAATATTTGGAAAATGACAAAACAGACCCACAGATGTGGATTAGAACTTTTTGGTTAGAACAGATTTCAATGCTATGTTTTTTCTTTTTCTTTTTCGAGCTATTCATAAAATTATCTTGAGATTTTACATGAAGGGAAAGGAGCATATAAAGGCACAGGGAAACCCTGCTGTAATGTCTTACATGCTGCATCCTGTAAAGATTCTGTTTCCAGGGTTCAGGCATTCTTTTCACCAGGTGGCAACCACAGCCAACTCTGTGAAGCCCTTGCTGCCATACCTTTTTCTGCAAACTGCCTCAACACCAGCATTGGGCAGGGAAGCACAGCTTCCCTCCTACTTGCTAAATTTTGAGGGCAAAGTCCCTAAACCATGTGTGGAACCTATACCCTTGGGGTGGGACAGCTACATCCCTCCAGAAGTCTTTCAACAGTGACTCCCATTAGATTGAATGAAGGACGTTAGGCATCAGAGTTGAGCAGCATCTGGAAGGACAGGAGTTCCCTACTTCTGTTGTAAACCAGAGCAGACTGCTCTCTTAAAGCAGTGGTAGCCAGCCTTTTTCCTTTAACTGTGTTTAACTGAATTTTTTTTTTTTTAATTAGAAGTGTTAGTTTGGCCTTTAGTGGCTGCAGGGTAACATCGCCAGGAGATAGGGTAAAAAAATCTGTAGGTTTCCATTTTTGCTTTAGGAGGTCTTTGAGGTGTGTAGATAATCGGAGTTCCATCTATGAAAGGACAGGGCCAGGAAATATGACTGAGTGGGAAACAGGATTTCCATCTTCCTGTTTGTTTCAACTGACTCCAAAATAGGCTTCATGCTGGCCTGATTTTGCTCTTGATCTTTTCCTGCTAGTGGGCTTTGGTTTGTGCATTTCCAGCAGTGCTGCCCTTGAAGAAGGACAATTGCTACTTGCAATTATATGTTTGCCAGCCTTCCAGTAAAAGGATATGCAGGCCAGGCCAGAGGGGTGGGTGATGGAGGAGAGAAATTGGCCGCTGGCCAGAGTTTGCTGCATAAATGGTAGCATAGGAATCCAACTGGAGTTTAAACTCTTCCTCCAGCTTCCAAACTTCACGTTCAAGGCAATTTCTCAACTTTCCGAGCTCTCTGTATAAACACAGCACCTTCTTATTATCTGTTGCCAACTTGTACTTAGCATCATGATCTTAAAAAAACTTTTTCCCCATGTTTGTTGGCAGTAAAGGGAAATGTCAAAATCAATTGCTTTAAGTTTGTTCAGGTGTTAAAAGGGAAACTTACAAAAGCAACAAAAGATGAAGCCAACAGAATCTTTCCTGCTTGAACTCTCTGCTGAGTTGAACCCACTGTGGGGGAAATCTGGATTGAATAGAAAACTGGCAGCTGATTATTTCCATCGTCACCCCAGAGTGTGGGTCAGTGGGGAAAGGTCATAGTGCAAGACTACCTTAAATGCACATTTGATTTGATTGATTGATTGATCAAATTTATGTGGCCTCCCATCTCACAAAAAGTGACTCTGGGCAGCGTACAATGAATATATAAAAACAGTCATGATTGAAAATATAAAACAGTCATTCTTAAAATATAAAAAACCAAAGGCGCAGGAGGGAGTGAATATTAACTACAACCACGGAGCCATCTTAGAATGTCATCGGTCCCCTGGGACTCCCAGGCCTGATGACATAGCCGGGTCTTGAGGGACTTGCAGAACATTTGCTTCAGAGCAAATTGTGTTCACAGCACACAGGGTGCCACAGTTCTGCTTCCAATCAGGTTGCCACAGGCTGGATGGCTGGATGGCATGTGGCAACTACCTCAGGCAACCGATGTTAGAAGCAAGGCAGCAGCAGCAGGAGGCCTGAGTGTTTGTGCCAGGCTCCGTGACAATTCCCTTTCTTAGAGGAGGGAGCTGTGTGTGCCACACAGTTGATTTATCTGGCCTACTGCCCTCAAATGTGGAAAAAGATACTTTTCCATTGAAATTGATTGAATTCCAACTTCTGTATATGACGTGGGGATTAGGCAGCATCTTATGCTTTGCCTGAAGCAATAACATCTCTTGAGGAGGTCTTGTCTTCTTTTATGGTGACTGAATCAACATTTCAAGCTTTGTCTGCCTATATTTTAGAAAGCAGACTTGATAAAATATGGTTCAAGGGGCTTTATATTGGTTACCACACTCTTCCAAGCACCTTAAATCATATCCTTTTTCTATTAAAACCAGTTGCTTAGATGTTGTGTCTGTGGGATTGATGAATCCATTCTCCCACATTTGATTCTTTTTTTCCCCCCATTTTAGGTTCTTTTCATCTCATTTAGGAATATTTTTTTGGTTTTTTTTGGTTATTGAACAACATTCTTACTCCCACCCCTTCTAAAACTGCATCTAGTAAATTTCAAGCCTAGTATTTTATTGCTTAGAGAATATTTTGAAGCTCTTTAGCTACCTAGATCTGACCGTATAGGTTATTTGGATGAAGGACCACTTGGAAATCTTATATTGGTCATTTGGAGGAAAAAAAAAACAGATTTAAGAAGTCTAAAAGAAGGAAGGAAGGAGCAACACTGCTTTGATTTTTCCCTGCTTAAATTATAGCTTAAAAAAATGTCCTTTATGTTTAGTCTGGTTAGCTAGCTTGAGGATGTTCACTTACTCTCAGGTTTGTGACTCTTATTCAGGAATAACTTCAAGACAGTGACAATTAGATTTATATACCTCTTTGATTACTTAGTTTCCTGTAACTAAAAGCAGGAAATGACTGCCTTCAGACATGGTTCCCCACAATCAACATATTGTGTATATGGGTTCTTCCTGAAAGCTGGACTGATACAATCTTATGCCTCAATCAGAATGACAGCCTGGGAAATGAACAGTCCCAGCATATATGAGAACAGTCTCGAAGCACACCTTTCTAGTGTGATATGTGCATCTGTACGTGTGTATTTTCAGGCTGGAGATCACCCCACCTTGATCCCCCTCATACATGTGTTACATGGGATAACTTTCAGTGGGATGAACTCAGTCAATAGGTGGGAATGGGCTTCCCTTTAAAGACAAATAGCTTTGAGTAAGAAATCCTTGGTTGCCATTCAAGATAGTAGCTGGACTAACCTCAAGGGCCTGTACTGTGCTTCTTTCAATTTAGGGCTGAATGTCCCATGGAAATAACACTGCTAAATAATGCTAGCCTCAAGGTTACTGTCTCATGAAATATGTCTTGCTCCCCATTCTGTGCTAACACCCATACCAAGCGCAACGTGAGAAAGGTTCCTCACCATCCCTCACAGGAGAGGTGGCAGTGCGTTTCTCTGAAAGCTACTAGGCAACAGTTGAATATTTATTTTTATTTATTTAAAGAATTTATAAAGACTGCAGATCTCAACCTAGTGACTCTGGGTGGCTAACAATACATAGAAATATAAAATAAAATTTATTTATATATTTATTTATATATTGAATTTGTCACCATCCATCTTGTTGAAACGACTCTGGGTGGTTTACAACAGAGGTAAAATGAGGTAGTTGCCACATGCCCCCTCTGCCTGACTGGGTGGGACAGGTTGATGTAATGGGGATGGGACGGTCCCTCAGGTAACCTGGACCCATGCCATGTAGGGCTTTAAAGGTGATAACCAACACCTTGAATTGGACCTGGAGGCAAACTGGCACCCAATGCAGCTCCCGCAGCAAAGGTGTTATACATGCCATCCTAGGGGCACATAATATCATCCGTGCGGCTGCATTTTGAACCTGCTGTAGCTTCCAGATACTCTTCAAGGGTAGCCCCATGTAGAATGCATTGCAATAGTCTAATCGGGAGATGACCAGGGCGTGACTGACTGACTGGAGAGCCTCCTGGTCCAAGAAGGGGCATAACTGGTGCATCACACAAAGGTAGGCAAAGGCCCTCCTGGCCATGACTGCCACCTGCTCCTCGAGCAGGAGTTGTGAGTCCAGGAGGTCCCCCAGATTACACACTGGATCTGTCTAGGGCAGTGCAATCCTGTCCAAAACCAAAGAAGGTAAGTTCTCAGATACAGAGGGGCCTCCAATCCACAGCCACTCCATCTTACCAGGGATGTTCCCCATCCAGACTCCCATAGCCTCCAGGTACTGCGAAAGATTCCTCCATCCTCAAGTCACCCAGGATGGAGATGTATAACTGGGTATCATCTGTATCATATAATCACAATACAATACAATGGAACCAAGGCTCCAACCAAACCTATCCAAACACATCATAAAGCATAACATCTAACTAACACCCTGGCCCCAATACCTGGAGAAACAGTCAGGTCTTCAAGACCTCCCAGAAGGCTAGCGGGATCAGGACCATCTGAATTTCAGGAGTGAGGCTGTTCTAGAATGCAGGTGCCATGACAGAGAAGGCATGCTTCCTGGGTCCAGCTAGATGACATTTTTAAACAGGGATGATCTGGATCTGGATCAGCTGGGATTGGTAGACAAATGGTCCCACAAGTAAATAGGTCCCATGCCATGCAGGGCTTTATAGATGACAAACAGCATCTTGAATTGCACCCAGAAATCTACTGGGAGCCAGTGCAGCTCATGAAGGAGTGGTGCTACATGAGTGTACCATGGTACCCCAAACTGCAGGTATTGCTGCATTCTTGACCAGTTGGAGCTTTTGGATGCTCTTCAAGGGTAGCCCTGTGTAGAGCACATTAGTCTAATCAGGACATGAGTGACTGAGCAGAGCTTCTTGATCCAGGAACAAATGCAGCTGGTACACAAGATGGGTTTGTGTGAAGATCCTTTTGCCATGGCTGCCACCTGCTCCTTGAGCAGAAGGTACTAGTACAAGGGGATCCCCAAATTGCACACCAGCTCTGTTTCTACTACTTCTACTACTATTCTGTACTACTTCAGCCAGAGTCAAAGATAGAATATCTCCAGATCCAGGGAATCTAAAACCCACAGCCATTCAGCCTTGTTGGGGTTGAATTGAAGCCTTGACTTCCTCATCCAGGCCCCCACAGCCTCCAGGCATAGGGAAAGAACCTTGGTGGCATTACTGGAATGGCCAGAGGCAGAGATGTACAACTGAGAATGATCAGCATACTGATAATACTTAACCCTGTGCTTACAAATGACCTCACCTGACAACTTCATATAGATGTTAAATAGGAGTGGGAAGAATGTTGAGCTTGAGGCACCTGCAGTGCAGGAGTCTAGAGCATGAACACTCCCCTCTCACCACCCCTGAGTGAAACTGGCCTTAGAGAAAGGAGGAGAACTACCATAAAACCATGCCTCATGCTCCCAATCCCCTAAGCCAACCCAGAGGGCTACTGCTGAGAGATCAAGCAGGCCCAGGATGGATGCTCCACCTCCATCTTAAAATTGAAGGTCTCAACTTTCTTTCTTTCATTCACCATTAAATGATAAAGGATACTTTTACAAAATAGCTCTGGTGGGCACATTTAGCACTATGAAAGTGTGATGTGTGAGCTTTCACAAAACAACTGCCCTCACAGAGGCTGCCTATCACAAAACGACTTCCACGGTGGTCATGGCCAATCAGAAAATATTCCTTTAACAGAAGGCAAAGTTGATTTCCGTGAACCTCTCTATCTCCCCCAGGTGCTCCTTACTAGCCTACCTTATCTTTGTATTTACTGCAAATGGGGATGGGGGGAGTTGGGATCTTGAGTAAAAGCTTTAAAGGTTAGTGGCTTATTTAATCATATAAAGCTTCCACCCACTCATGGAACTCAAGGCTTTATACAAGCAATTTTGAGGCACTCTTCCATCCAGGCACATACCAAACCCTGAGATTTGCTGCCTCAGAGATTTGCTGCCTTCAGCTGCAGTTCCTCTCTCATTTTCACAGACTCCATAGATTGGCTTCACACTGGTCCATTTGGCCAATGGTTTAGGTTTAGGTTTAAAGAGAAAGAATTCTTCAACAAATGGCACCCATGTAAATGGTTTCTGTAACCTCAATTTTATGATTCAGCATTTCTGAGGTCAATAATTTACAGTAATAAGCAGTGGGGATGGCACCAGGTTTGTGTAGGCTGAGTTAAATTTGGGCTAAAAAAGAGAAGAGACTGGAGCAATACACATTATAATTAACAAGAACTGAAATGCACCGTAGGATGAGGAGGGTCTGGAGTCTGGGTGGACCTTCAAGCCCAAGCAATGTGACAGGTTGTTCTCTGCCAAACATTGGCGGGCCCTTCCAACTATTTTGGAGGCTACTCAGCTGCTTTGTTTTTAGCCTGTTTGAAGAATAAACAGCGGTCTAAGCAGCACCACCAAACATTTCCTAATGTGAAGAAATAGCGTCTTGTTGTGCATGCTTTTTGGCTGAGCTTGTATTTTGGATAAGATCATGAGAGTTGGGCAAGGGAAAATGTCAGTTGCTACCCACAGAAGATACTAGTTCTGCAATCTTACTTTTCAAACTGTTCAATGATAAATAGTCAGGAAAAAAAATATTTTCCTTTTGACGGAAGTTTCTTGTGTTGCTTTACCTTATCATTGCTTTGTTTTGACTTATCAGCTGTGCTGCTCAGCAAGTTGAAATGGTCATCCTAATTAAAAATGCATTCAGATATATTAAGGAGAAGCAACTCTCTTTTATATGCATATTTCCAAATGTTTGCTTGCTTGCTTGCTGGTTTATTTAAAATTACATTGGTATCTAGTGTTCCATCTGAGAATCTCACTGGCCTGAGAGCTTCATGGTTCAGTGGAAATTCTGTACCTGGGTCTCCAGATCACCATGCTGGTACAGTTCAAAATCAAACAATTAGTGGCAACAAAGAGAATATACCCATAGATATACAAACTTCTGAAATGTATTTATGTAATTGATAAAGGGAACTTGTGTATAATTTTTAAAGCAATAGAAGTAATAAACTGAGCAGCAGGTTACCACATAAGAGTCACTTTTTTG